>NC_088401.1:12646495-12861495 GCF_034236695.1 Oncorhynchus nerka | reverse complement strand
TTCTACTGCTCATCAAAAAGAGGAATATACTGCATTTATTCTACTGCTCATCAAAAAGAGGAATATACTGCATTTATTCACTGCTCATCAAAAAGAGGAATATACTGCATTTATTCACTGCTCATCAAATAGAGGAATATACTGCATTTATTCTACTGCTCATCAAATAGAGGAATATACTGCATTTATTCACTGCTCATCAAAAAGAGGAATATACTGCATTTATTCACTGCTCATCAAAAAGAGGAATATACTGCATTTATTCACTGCTCATCAAAAAGAGGAATATACTGCATTTATTCACTGCTCATCAAAAAGAGGAATATACTGCATTTATTCTTTGCTCATCAAAAAGAGGAATATACTGCATTTATTCACTGCTCATCAAAAAGAGGAATATACTGCATTTATTCTACTGCTCATCAAAAAGAGGAATATACTGCATTTATTCTACTGCTCATCAAAAAGAGGAATATACTGCATTTATTCTACTGCTCACCAAAAAGAGGAATATACTGCATTTATTCTACTGCTCATCAAAAAGAGGTATATACTGCATTTATTCTACTGCTCATCAAAAAGAGGAATATACTGCATTTATTCACTGCTCATCAAAAAGAGGAATATACTGCATTTATTCACTGCTCATCAAAAAGAGGAATATACTGCATTTATTCACTGCTCATCAAAAAGAGGAATATACTGCATTTATTCACTGCTCATCAAAAAGAGGAATATACTGCATTTATTCACTGCTCATCAAAATTTATTCACTGCTCATCAAAAAGAGGAATATACTGCATTTATTCACTGGAATATACTGCATTTATTCACTGCTCATCAAAAAGAGGAATATACTGCATTTATTCTACTGCTCATCAAAAAGAGGAATATACTGCATTTATTCTACTGCTCATCAAAAAGAGGAATATACTGCATTTATTCACTGCTCATCAAAAAGAGGAATATACTGCATTTATTCTACTGCTCATCAAAAAGAGGAATATACTGCATTTATTCTACTGCTCATCAAAAAGAGGAATATACTGCATTTATTCACTGCTCATCAAAAAGAGGAATATACTGCATTTATTCTTCTGCTCATCAAAAATAGGAATATACTGCATTTATTCTACTTCTCATTTCCATTGAGAATAGGCTGGTCAGCATCCCAGGAAGCTGGAACAAAGGGGGGGGTATTTTGACGGCTTGTCAAGTTAACCGTATCACAGATCACATCACACAGCATTCACTTTCCCCTTCTCCCCTACATCAGTATAACGTCATAAAACAGGCATGTGAAGCAGTAGAGGGATATGTGTGTGTGTGTGCGTGTGTGTGTGTGTGTGTGTGTGTGTCTGTGTGTGTGTGTGTGTGTGTGTGTGTGTCTGTGTGTGTGTGTCTGTGTGTGTGTGGGGGGGTGTATAGAGTTGGCCAGTAATCAAAGCCATGCTCTAGACAGATCTTCATGGGGGTCCAAAATCACTAACGGAACTCAACTCTTTGAGGCCTAAAGAAGAGAACTAAAAGCTGGGAAAAAACGAGTCGGAAAGAGACTAGCCGGAAATGACAAACACTGACAGTACAGCTGGTCACAAGATGAACCATCCCTGACCCCACTGAGACAAGATCTGACCTCCCCTGATCCCACTGATACAAGATCTGACCTACCCTGACCCCACTGAGACAGGATCTGACCATCTCTACCCCCACTGAGACATGATCTAACCATCTCTACCCCCACTGAGACAAGATCTGACCTCCCCTGACCCCACTGAGACAGGATCTGACCATCTCTACCCCCACTGAGACAGGATCTAACCATCTCTGACCCCACTGAGACAAGATCTGCAGGTCACGGATTGGCCTGTTCAGCCATCTCCAGACCCATGGCCAGCCAGACCCTCACAACAACCCAGACCTGTGATGCCTGGAGGGAAATAATACTGGACTCAGTGCAAGAGGCTTCACTAAAGTCCCTGGTTTGAATCCAGGCTGTATCAAATCCGGCCGTGATTGGGAGTCCCATAGGGCGGCGTATAATTGGCCCAGTGTCGTCCGGGTTTGGCCCAGTGTCGTCCGGGTTTGGCCCAGTGTCGTCCGGGTTTGGCTCAAGTGTCGTCCGGGTTTGGCCCAGTGTCGTCCGGGTTTGGCCCGGTGTCATCCGGGTTTGGCTCAGTGTCGTCCGGGTTTGGCCCAGTGTCGTCCGGGTTTGGCCAGGTGTCGTGCGGGTTTGGCCAGGTGTCGTCCGGGTTTGGCCCAGTGTCGTCCGGGTTTGGCCGGGGTAGACCATCATTGTAAATGAGAATTTCTTCTGACTTGCCTAGTTAAAATACTAAATAATCCCAAAGGTAGGTGTGTTTACAGCTGTCGAGTAACCAAAGCCAGTATTTTTTTAAACATATAATTTCAATTTTTGTCATACATTTACTTGCCCATTACAATACAAACATTTCCATGGTCCTATTAGGTATGACAACTAGGTCTTCCAAGTATACTAGTGTGATGGACAGACACCCAGGGAAGTGGGCAGCGTGGAGAACACTAGTGTGATGGACAGTCACCCAGGGAAGTGGGCAGCGTGGAGAACACTAGTGTGATGGACAGACACCCAGGGAAGTGGGCAGCGTGGAGAACACTAGTGTGATGGACAGACACCCAGGGAAGTGGGCAGCGTGGAGAACACTAGTGTGATGGACAGACACCCAGGGAAGTGGGCAGCGTGGAGAACACTAGTGTGATGGACAGTCACCCAGGGAAGTGGGCAGCGTGGAGAACACCAGACTTTGATGTCACGGATCAGACTGACTGCTACTGAATCCTGACTTGGAAAAACAACATTAGTGCTCTCTTTCTCTGCTTTCCTTCTTTCTTTCTCTAATTGTTACTCACTATCTCTCTCTCTCTCTCTCTCTCTCTCTCTCTCTCTCTCTCTCTCTCTCTCTCTCTCTCTCTCTCTACACTGAAAGAACAGCCTCTAAGGACAAGGGAAAATACTGAATTATTTGCACATCACACTAAACCTGGGCAACATAAAGGGAGAGGGAATGAAGGGGGCGAGGGGTGAGAGAGAGAGAGAGGGGGCGATGGGTGAGAGAGGGGGCGAGTGGTGAGAGAGGGAGAGAGGGGGGGGGGAGAGAGGGGGCGAGGGGAGTGAGAGAGGGAGAGAGGGGGCGAGGGGTGAGAGAGGGAGAGAGAGGGGGGAGGGGGGGTGAGAGAGGGGGTGAGATAGAGGTGAGATAGGGGGCGAGGGGTGAGAGAGGGAGAGAAGGGGCGAGAACGGGCGAGGGGTGAGAGAGGGGGTGAGATAGGGGTGAGATAGGGGCGAGGGTGAGAGAGGGGGCAAGGGGTGAGAGAGGGAGAGAAGGGGCGAGAAGGGGCGAGGGGGTGAGAGGGGCGAGGGGTGAGAGAGGGGCGAGGAGGGAGAGAAGGGGCGAGGGGTGAGAGAGGGGGCGAGGGGTGAGAGAGGGTGAGAAGGGTTGAGGGGTGAGAGAGGGAGAGAAGGGGCGAGGGGTGAGAGAGGTGGCGAGGGGTGAGAGAGGTGGCGAGGGGTGAGAGAGGGGGCGAGGGGTGAGAGAGGGAGAGAAGGGGCGAGGGGTGAGAGAGGGGGCGAGGGGTGAGAGAGGGAGAGAAGGGGCGAGGGGTGAGAGAGGGGGCGAGGGAGAAAGGGAATGAAAAATAATAGGAATGTTTGGTGAGGTAGAAAAAGACCGGCTGAGAGAGCGATAGTGAGGCCAGGAGAAACAGGACAGATAAGTAAAACAGAGCCTAACAGAAGGTGAGTGAGAGATATAGTAGGGGTGCTGGGCTGACGTACGGATACGAAATGTCAACACCAGCCATAATGAACCAAGTTGATCCTTTTTATCCTCTAAATCTCGCTTTGTCGCCATGAACATAATAAAACCAATATTAACATCATTGGCTGTCAGTCAATCCAGCTGGTCCTTTGATTGTTATAATAAGAGATAACTACACCCCCTTTAAAATATTTAACTTTTTCTCAAATGGGCTTTTTGTGTCAGGAGGAGGTGGAGGAAGAGGTGGCAGTTTTAAATCAGAGATCAGAAGGGATATAAACAAGCAGCAGCAACAATAAAGAGAGAGAGAGATTTGGGCTACGAGCATTTAGAGTGCAGAGCGATGAGAGAGATTTGGGCTACGAGCATTTAGAGTGCAGAGCGATTTGAGAGAGAAGAGCATTTAGAGTGCAGAGCGATGAGAGAGACACGAGCATTTAGAGTGCAGAGCGATGAGAGAGAACGAGCATTTAGAGTGCAGAGCGATGAGAGAGATTTGGGCTACGAGCATTTAGAGTGCAGAGCGATGAGAGAGATTTGGGCTACGAGCATTTAGAGTGCAGAGCGATGAGAGAGATTTGGGCTACGAGCATTTAGAGTGCAGAGCGATGAGAGAGATTTGGGCTACGAGCATTTAGAGTGCAGAGCGATGAGAGAGATTTGGGCTACGAGCATTTAGAGTGCAGAGCGATGAGAGCATTTACGAGCATTTAGAGTGCAGAGCGATGAGAGAGAGCTGCGATGAGAGAGATTTGGGCTACGAGCATTTAGAGTGCAGAGCGATGAGAGAGATTTGGGCTACGAGCATTTAGAGTGCAGAGCGATGAGAGAGATTTGGGCTACGAGCATTTAGAGTGCAGAGCGATGAGAGAGATTTGGGCTACGAGCATTTAGAGTGCAGAGCGATGAGAGAGATTTGGGCTACGAGCATTTAGAGTGCAGAGCGATGAGAGATTTGGGCTACGAGCATTTAGAGTGCAGAGCGATGAGAGAGATTTGGGCTACGAGCATTTAGAGTGCAGAAGCGATGAGAGAGATTTGGGCTACGAGCATTTAGAGTGAGCGATGAGAGAGATTTGGGCTACGAGCATTTAGAGTGCAGAGCGATGAGAGAGATTTGGGCTACGAGCATTTAGAGTGCAGAGCGATGAGAGAGATTTGGGCTACGAGCATTTAGAGTGCAGAGCGATGAGAGAGATTTGGGCTACGAGCATTTAGAGTGCAGAGCGATGAGAGAGATTTGGGCTACGAGCATTTAGAGTGCAGAGCGATGAGAGAGATTTGGGCTACGAGCATTTAGAGTGCAGAGCGATGAGAGAGAGATTTGGGCTACGAGCATTTAGAGTGCAGAGCGATGAGAGAGATTTGGGCTACGAGCATTTAGAGTGCAGAGCGATGAGAGAGATTTGGGCTACGAGCATTTAGAGTGCAGCTAAGCGATGCAGAGCGATGAGATTTGGGCTACGAGCATTTAGAGTGCAGAGCGATGAGAGATTTGGGCTACGAGCATTTAGAGTGGAGAGCGATGAGAGAGATTTGGGCTACGAGCATTTAGAGTGCAGAGCGATGAGAGAGATTTGGGCTACGAGCATTTAGAGTGCAGAGCGATGAGAGAGATTTGGGCTACGAGCATTTAGAGTGCAGAGCGATGAGAGAGACTGTCCAACACTCTATTGAAATGCTGTTCTTGATGGGTTAATCATGTCAGACCAATTTGGGCTACGAGCATTTAGAGTGCAGAGCGATGAGAGAGACTGTCCAACACTCTATTGAAATGCTGTTCTTGATGGGTTAATCATGTCAGACCAATTTGGGCTACGAGCATTTAGAGTGCAGAGCGATGAGAGAGACTGTCCAACACTCTATTGAAATGCTGTTCTTGATGGGTTAATCATGTCAGACCAATTTGGGCTACGAGCATTTAGAGTGCAGAACGATCAGAGAGACTGTAAAGTGATACAAATAAATAATATATACTGATAATACTGCCGTATGATTATTGCTGCGGTCTGGCTGTTTTCCGGAGTGTCAAAATATGAAATGTGCTAAAAGATGAGTTATTTTTCTTCTGGGTTTATCAATGGCAAAAAGAAAGAGTACATTCTACATGGTGAGTAGGAGCGTGCTCACGCTGGAAATAGAATGCACATGAGAGTACGAGAGTTAACGCCGTCAACGGCATCAACGCCAGCGTCAAATTAGAAAGTCTATTTTTCTCGCGTCTACGCGGAACAATGCTGGTAAAATTAGCGGATAAATTGGCAGAAAATAGTGCATTGTCTGGAATTGGGAAATGTATAGTTAGAATGTGTATATTTAGTGTTGAGAAGTTTATCTACCAGTGCCAAAGTAATGTCTAGGCTAGTGTTTATGATAAACAGTGTAGCAATGCATGAACACAACAACATCCTATACATTTATCAACTGGGTTCAGAATCATATATCACGTAATTGTATTTTCTTGACAGTAGACTATCGCTGCAGCTTACAACCGATTTGATTGATAAAGTTCAAAGTTCATTTTTATGTAACCTTAATTTAACTAGACAAAGTCCGTTCAGATTTTTTTTTAATTTACAATGACGGCCAAACCCGGACGACGCTGGGCCAGTTGTGCGCAGCCCTACGGGACTCCCAATCACGTCCGGTTGTGATATAGCCTGGAATCAAACCAGGGTCTGTAGTGGCACCTCTAGCATTGAGATACAGTGCCTTAGACCGCTGCTACCACTCGGGACCCCAAGGGCTTGTTCAGGATTTGAACCCAGGACCTCTCGCACCATAAGCGAGAATCATACTCCTAGAACAACAACCTGTTTATTTATTTATTTAATTTTGGGGAGTGCTTTGGTTCAAATGAATAAAATCTGGTCTAGAGAATGAGGGTGTCGTAGAAATGTAAATAGAGGAATTGTTACAATCTTCCCTATGCTAAGTAGACAAAATATGCAGCTTAAATGTAAATAGAGGAATTGTTACCATCTTCCCTATGCTAAGTAGACAAAATATGCAGCTTAAATGTAAATAGAGGAATTGTTACAATCTTCCCTATGCTAAGTAGACAAAATATGCAGCTTAAATGGTACCGGGCTGTAAACTAAGGTTAATCAGTCAAATAGGCTCCATATTTATACATATTTGAAAACAATGGCAGCCAACCATTGATCATATAGCCTGGACACGCTATGGCTAGAAAACTCCAGGAACTCCAGGAGCCAGGGTTTATTAGCTACAACATCTTCAAGTTGGTGAGCTAGCATAACAACAACTGTTTAGCCCAAGCAGGTACAGTGGCTTCTGTTGGACATCTAAGTTGAGTCAAAAGGAACACCAAAATTCCCAGGGGATACATAGCGAACATAACAAATACTATTAAGGATTTTCATGACAATTATGTTGGCATATGCTACGCAGCGTATGTGAATTGACGCTCGCCTCTCTCGCATGCGCATTTCACGCCGTTGAAGGATGTCTTTCTGTGTGATTTTGGCTTAAGAAGGCCACTTACATACTAAAGACCTGTCAGCAACATTCCAGGGACTAGTGCCGGTCCAGAAACTAGGGGTTGCAGATCACTGTGTTACTGATGAAGTTCACCTTCCAGGCTAGACAACTCTAGTGTCTAGGGCCAAAATGTGGAAAGCAGGGTTCACTCTCTTTAGTCTGCAGCTCATTCTAACACTGGAACATCAATGAACAAAATGAATTGATAGATTATGTGTCTGAGCCTTGAGTTCTGGAATTACTTGAGTTGCCCACTAAGAATCCAACCACCGTTGCATTTAATTAGCTAATTGGCACATTTCTTGGCTTAGTATACTTGTAGTGTACCTTAGACCTAAATGTAGATATTCACAGAGAAGGGGTAAACGTACATCTTACTTGAACTGAAATAGTTTCCCACATTAGTCCTGGACTTAAAACAATGGGGCTTTTTCATTGAGGATAATTGTTAAACCTGGCCTGCTTAATCTGTTTTTAGGAAACTGGCGCTTAAAGCTGGAATCCCTCATGGTGAAACTGGCCCTTAAAGCTGGAGTCGTTCACGGTGAAACTGGCCCTTAAAGCTGGAGTCGTTCACAGTGAAACTGGCCCTTAAAGCTGGAGTCGTTCACAGTGAAACTGGCCCTTAAAGCTGGAGTCGTTCACGGTGAAACTGGCTCTTAAAGCTGGAGTCGTTCACGGTGAAACTGGCCCTTAAAGCTGGAGTCGTTCATAGTGAAACTGTCCCTTAAAGCTGGAGTCGTTCACGGTGAAACTGGCCCTTAAAGATGAAATCCTTAATGGTGAAACAGTCACGACAGTTTGTGATATTACACCAACAAAGAAGTTACTGCAAACACAGTTTTTTCCCCTCGGACATCATTGCACACACGATAGCACAGCAGCATATGTAATGCATTTTGTGCAGTGCTCCTCACCTCAACAAAACAATAACAAAAGCGGTGGGAGGGACAGCGTGAAAGTCAAAGTCTCTGATCATCATGTTAGCTACGTCACAGTCTGTATGCTACCATTCACATATCTCTGTGATCTCTATATACCGTCCAACAGTGCTAACAGTTCCTGGATCAGCCTCTCTGAGCAGAAACAGAGTAAAAACAATGCGTCAGACTTTCCTCTTTATCACCGTCCATCTTTTCTATGATCTATGAATACCCACCCAGCACCACCACCAGTCACTCAGTCAGTCAGTCAGTCAGCCACTCACTCACTCACTCTCTGTCTCTCTCTCTGTCTCTCTCAATTCAATTTCAATGTCAATTTAAGGGGCTTTATTGGCATGGGAAACATGTTTACATGTGAAATAGCTCTCTGTCTCTGTCTTTTTCTCTTTCAGGTCACAAATATTGCTGCTGTGGTTGCAGACTGTGGTTTTTCACCCAATATATATGGGACTTTATCAAAATGGGAGTTGCTTTTGAATTATGTGTAATCTGAGGGAAATATGTGTCTCTAATATGTTCAAACATTTGGCAGGAGGTTAGGAAGTGCAGTTCAGTTTCCATCTCATTTTGTGTGCAGTGTGCACATAGCCTGTCTTATCTTGAGAGCCAGGTCTGCTTTCGGCGGCCTTTCTCAATAGCAAGGCTATGCTCACGTACATAGTCAAAGATTTCCTACGTTTTTGGTTGAGTCACGGTGGTCAGGTATTCTGCCACTGTGTACTCTCTGTTTAGGACCAAATAGCATTCTAGTTTGCTCTGGTTTTTTGTAAATTCTTTCCAATGTGTAATTTTGTTTTCTCATGATTTGGTTGGGTCTAATTGTGTTGCTGTCTTGGGGCTCTGTGGGGTAAGTTTGTGCTTGTGAACAGAGCCCCAGGACCAGCTTGTTTAGGGGGCTCTTCTCCATGTTCATTTCTCTGTGAGTGATGGCTTTGTTATGGAAGGTTTGGGAATCGCTTCCATTTAGGTGGTTGTAGAATTTAATATCTATTTTCTGAATGTTGATAATTAGCGGGTATTACCCTATAGTTTTTTGTGTGCTCTAGGGCAACAGTGTCTAGATGGAATTTGTTTATGGTCCTGGGAACTGGACCTTTTTTGGAATACCATTATTTTGGTCTTACTGAGATTTACTGTCAGGGCCCAGGTCTGACGGAATTTGTGCAGAAGATTTGGGTGCTGCTGTAGCCCCTCCTTGGCTGCGGACAGAAGCACCAGATCATCAGCAAATATTAGACATTTGACTTCAGATTCTAGTAGGGTGAGGCCAGGTGCTACAAATTGTTCTTGTGCCATCGCCAATTCGTTGATATATATGTCGAAGAGGATGGGGGTTATGCTGCATCCCTGTCTCACCCCCCGGCCCTGTTGAAAGAAATGTGTATGTTTTTTGCCAATTTTAACAGCACACTTGTTGTTTGTGTACATGTATTTTATAATGCCGTATGTTTTTCCTCCCAAACTTTGTATAGGAGACCTTACGTCAAATTGAGTCGAAAGATTTTTTGAAATCAACAAAGCATGATAACACTTTTTCACTTGTTTTGGTTGGTTTGTTTGTCTATTAGGGGGTGCAGGGTGAATACATGGTCTGTCATAAAGTCATTTGGTAAATAGCCCATTTGACTTTTGCTCAGTACATTGTTTTCGCCCAAATATTGGGGAATATGCTAGAGCTGAGTATGATATTAAAGAGTTTAAGTATAGCCAATTGGAATTTTTGCCCTGAATATTTTATAATTTAATTTAGGATACCATCAACCTCACGAGGGATTGTATTTTGTCCCGGAGTTCATTAGTCTTTCTAAAAATCTGTATTTGATCATGTATTTGTTCTTCCTGTTTGTTCTTTGCTATAGAGCCAAAATGATTGGAAAAGTGGTTTATTCATACATCTCCGTTTGATAGATAACTCTTCGCGTTGTTGTTTAAGACTTTTCCAATATCCCAGAAGTGGTTAGATTCTATGGATTCTTCAATTACATTGAGCTGATTTCTGACATGCTGTTATTTCTTTTCCTTAGTTTATTTCTGTATGTTTTAGTGATTCACCATAGTAGACTCAGGTTTTCTGGGTCTCTATGTGTTTGGTTGGATTGGTTTCTCAATTTCTTTCTTGGGATTTTGCATTCTTCATCAAAAAAATTGTCATTGTTGTTAATTTTCTTCGGTTGTCTGCTTGAAATTTCTCGATTTCATAGTGAAGCTGAGAGGTCAAATGTGCTGTTTAGTTTTTCTACTGCCAGGTTTACACCTTCACTATTACAGTGAAACCTTTTGTACAGGAAATTGTCTAGAAGGGATTGAATTTGTTATTGCCTAATTGTTTTTTGTTAGATTTCCACACTAATTTCCTTCCATCTATAGCATTGCTTAATATTATTCCGTTATTTTTGCTTTGATGCCTCATCATTGAGCATTGCTCTGTTCAAGTAAAGTGTGATTTTGCTGTGATCTGATAGGGGTGTCAGTGGACTGACTGTGAACACTGGGTTGAGGTCAGTGATAAAGTAGTCTACAGTACTACTGCCAAGAGATGAGCTATCGGTGTACCTACCGTAGGAGTCCCCTCGAACCCTACCATTGATTATGTACATACCCAGCATCTGACAAAGCTGCAGTAATTGTTACTCGTTTTGGTTGGTTATATTGTCGTAGTTGTGTCTAGGGGGGCATATGGGCGAGGGAATGCTGTCACCTCCAAGTAGGTGTTTGTCCCCCTGTGAGCTGAGGACAGAGGTTCTTATCCAGTTCTGGCATTTAGGTCGCCACAGACCATTACATGTCCCTGAACCTGGAAATGGTTGATCTCCCCCTCTAGGATGGAGAAACTGTCATCGTTAAATTATTCTATTGGGGGATATAGGTAGCACACATGATGACTTTTTTTCTCTTTGGGATAATTTCCTTATTCATTTCTAGCCAGATGTAAAATGTTCCTGTTTTGACTAATTTCATAGAGTGGGTTAGGGCTGCTCTATATCAAATGCGCATAACCCCTGAGTCTCATCCCTGTTTCACACCTGGTAGTTTAGTGGATGTGACTACCAGCTCTCTGTAACCAGAGGGCAACCAGCGAGTCCATCTCCTTTATACCATGTTTCTTGTAGGATGACAATGTCTGTATTTTGATTAATTCTGGGTCTTTAGGCCAAAGGCAGATGACCTCAGACCTTGTATATTCCAGGAACAGATAGTAAAAGCTCTGTGTTTCATAGTGTCTAGTGTTGTTTCTGTGTGGTTTAGGCTCGGACCATCACAGGAGGTGTGAGCAGAGTATGTTGAGCATCTGATACATACCTCTTAGGTCGCAGGATAGGGCTTGGGAGGGTGTAAAAGTGGGGGTGGGGCCAGTTGCTCTGCTAACGGCCTACGCATATGTCCTGCTGTCATCTCTGTCTCTTTCTCACTCATCCTCCCTTCCAACTTCTCTCAATCTATTTGTCTCTAATCAATGTGTGCTTGTGAAGATCCGTTTCCAGGACATCATAACAAATAGCTGTGTGTAATTAGGAACTCAAGAGAGAGACAATGTTCTCAGCTTATAGAAGAAGAACCTTTATAGGTGGTGTCATTGTTCCTCATAGTTCTCTCAGTGCTGCTGTTGGTATAGAGCTGTGAATATTAGTTTCAGTAAGGAAGGCTTCAAATCACAACACAATCAGCCTTGTAACAAGACCCAGTGATTTAGAGGAGCAGAGTGTGCATGCGTGTGTAAAATACTATATGGTATGAATACTGCAGTATTGACTGTAATATACTGTACTACTGTACTATAATCTAGTATTTACAGTTAACTATAGTGTTCATTCTGTCATAAAAGAAAACTGTAGTATATAAGTCATTAATGTAGTGTTTTTGTGGATTGTAGTATACTGTAGTATTTACTGTAGTGTTTTTGCAGACATTACTGTAGTATTTGACTGTAGTGTTTTTGCAGACATTACTGTAGTATTTGACTGTAGTGTTTTTGCAGACATTACTGTAGTATTTGACTGTAGTGTTTTTGCAGACATTACTGTAGTATTTGACTGTAGTGTTTTTGATGTATTATCTTTGACTTAAAAGTGGAGGCTTTCTCCTTCAGGAAACCTACTGGAGAAATATTAAAAGAGCACATAACCTGTAGATAGGTAGGACTGAGCTCTGAACGGGTAGCTCAAATCTTCTGCTCTTTTCTATAAGCTGTTGGGAACATAATATATGGTCTATACTTGACATGTATGTTTCTCACTTATGGGTGGCACAAATTGGGATATGGGGAGGGGAATGGGCACATTACATACTATAGTTAAAAAGTGTTGTGTTTTTGCAGGCTGTAGTGTTTTTGCAGACATTGCTATAGTATTTACTGCAGTTTATCTCTTCAGATAAAACAGTATTATTTACTGTAGCATTCTACAACATTCTATAGTAAGTACTACACATGATTGAGGGATACTACATGTATAGCATTTTACAGTATACCACAGTTTACTACTGTCACACCCTGATCTGTTCCACCTGTCCTTGTTCTTGTCTCCACCCTCCTCCAGGTGTCGCCCATCTTCCCCACTTATCCCCTGGGTATTTATACCTGTGTTTTCTGTCTGCCTGTGCCAGTTCATCTTGTTTGCCAAGTCAACCAGCGTTTTTCTCTCAGCTCCTGTTTTTTCCCCAGTCTCTCAGTCTTTTTATCGTCCTCCTGGTTTTGACCCTTGCCTGTCCTGACTCTGAGCCTGCCTGCCACCCTGTACCGTTTGGACTCTGCCCTGGCTATGAACTCTTGCCTGTCCCCAACCTGCCTTCTGTCTTTTTTTTCTTTTTTTTTTAACCTTTATTTAACCAGGCAAGTCAGTTAAGAACAAATTCTGATTTTCAATGACGGCCCAGGAACAGTGGGTTAACTGCCTGTTCAGGGGCAGAACAACAGAGTTGTACCTTGTCAGCTCGGGGGTTTGAACTTGCAACCTTCCGGTTACTAGTCCAACGCTCGAACTGCTCGCGCGCGCGAACGAGCGTCTGCGATGCCAAGGGCTAAAATAGAACTCCTTTCTGTTTCTGACACAGATCGCGCCGTAAGTCCTGCCTCTCCCATCTCCTCATTGGTTTATAGAAGCAGGTACCCACGTGCCATCTCCTCATTGGTTATACCCACGTGGGTGATTAAAAATCCAAATGTTTTGCCGGTTGTCGTGGTAAAAGTGTAGATGCCAATCACCATAAGTTCAAATATGAAAAAGCCTGGAAGGAGGAGAGATGACTAGAAACGATTCGGTTGGCCGTTTTATGTGTGGATTAATTGTCGGATTAGAAGATCTTGTGCATTTCAGGTAAAATAACAAATCGATGTTTATATCCCAGGACAAATTAGCTAGCAACAGCAAGCTAGCTAAATAGGATACATTAGCTAGGAAGTGCAAGCTAACTAGTTAACTAGCCATACATGTTTAATGCTTATCGACCTGTCCCCAAATTAATGTCATTGGTTCAGATGATATTTTAACCTGCATGTCGTGATCACGTTTGGTGTAGGGGGACAAAATACATTTAAGCACAATGGCGCACGCCATCGTATTTTATTGGACTTGATGCATCTGATGGTCAGATGTGAGGGGAGGGAGGGAGAGCAACAGCGAGGCTCTCCCTCCTTCCACCCGTCCCTCCCTCCGATAAGAGAACAGGGGACATGGTCTTCCAGCTGGTGGCGAAACTCAAGTCACACTGCATTATTTCTGCGTCGTGCACCAATTCACATTGTCATTCCTACGACCAGAGAAAGTGAAATATTCATCGATATTGAAAAAGATACAAGCAGGTCCTAATAATATCAGAACACTTGGTTTATAAAAGCGTTGAACAAAGTGTTGACAGAGCTGAATAACTTAAACAAGAACTCATTAAAACAGAACTCTATGCTGTATTCTGTTGAGTCTCTCTTCCGTCGTGGTTTTAAAAGTTTACAAATCTCACAGTATCTTTGCTGTGCGTTCGAGGCTTGTTTTAATAGGAGGAAACTGTGCAGACACGGTGATCTGAGCTATCTGATTGGCCAGCGGTAGGCCTATACGTGCACTTGATTTGCTCTCTGGATCTGCCGGGCATGTTCTACCCTCAGAGACATGGAATGGTTAAAAACGGGAACACTTTGCCTTCCTGGCACTACGGCTGTTGAATCAAGTGCACCTCCCACCAACTAACTGTGCTTGGCAATAAATAAATAAAAATAGGAATGCAAGGATTTACTGTTGTTGCCTTGTCTACGAATGGCTTGGAGATCGACCGGTTGGTGACCACTGCTCCGGGGCAACAGTGTCTAGATGGAATTTGTATTTGTGGTCCTGGCAACTTGACCTTTTTTGGAACACTATTATTTTTGTCTTACTGAGATTTACTGTCAGGGTTCAGGTCTGCCAGAATCTGTTCAGAAGATCTGGGTGTTGCTGTAGGTCCTTCTTGGTTGGGGACAGAAACACCAGATCATCATTAAACAGAAGACATTTGCCTCAGATTCTAGTTGGAGACAAAAGTTGTATCTAAAATTGAATAGGGATTCAAATCAACCAGTTTGTGCTTTTAATAAATCATCATACATCAAATAACAAATGTGTTAACAAATGTGTTTTCCCAAGACATACCCGTTCACTGGCACGAAACCCACATCTGACTGGCACTGTATGCCAAAACACAGATCTGGCACGACTAACAAAATGAGACATGACAAGCAACATTCAGCAAAATGATGTGAAGCCTTTCTGAAGGGGAAATCTACATGCTAACACCAGAACAGCTTTCAAAGGAAACAATTCTGACAAAAACTGGATTACATCACTGGATTTTCATATTTCCAAGGGAACATTGTCAGTGTGTGTGTGTGTGTGTGTGTGTGTGTGTGTGTGTGTGTGTGTGTGTGGGCAAACAGGCCCATTCGCAGCCACATGCTAAGAACTGATAGTTATCTGTTAACAGACGGGAAAGCCAGTCTCAGCTCAATGAATATTCAGATAGAAGCCACAGCCTTGGGGAGGTACAGCAGCCTGGAACTGTCCTGGCTCATTCGCCGCCTTTCTTGATCCCTCTCTCTGCTCACATACACACACACACACACACACACACACACACACACACACACACACACACACACACACACACACACACACACACACACACACACACACAAATCTCCCTCCTCCGCACACACAAATCTCCCTCCTTCACACACACAGAAACACATACATACCATGCAATTATTTCTCTCTGTCTGTCATCCTTATATACTGCTTTACACAGATTTCTCTCTTTATCTCTCTCTCTCTCTCCCTCCCAATCTCCTCTCTTTCTCTTTCCATATTCTGTTCCATTTAAAAAGGGGTGTTCAGATTCAATTAGATCTTTGGACCATACTTGTTTAATGGCTGGCTCAGAATATTTCCAAAAGTTCCTTATATATTATAGAGATCAGACCTTTCTGGAGCCCATATAATGCATTTATAAACCCCATCATTGGATAGTTTGGTAGTTGTGTTTCCCAAGGTACTCCACATGCCAGTTATAGCTGACCTAAGTTGTACATATCAGATACATACCACCCTCCAGATCTCAAGGCATTATTGTGAAATATTGGGAGTATGTGCATTCCATTTTGATCCCCAGTTACATTGTCTTTCAATTTTGCACCAAATAAAAATAGTTTAAGGGCTATATCAGTGAAGACCACCTCTTCCAAGGCAATAGGAGACACCATATCTATCTATATATTCAGCCAGAGAGAAGAAGAATCATGTCTAAACCAATTTAGGATGGGGCGAAATGCTAGTGCCTGGAAATGCAATTTAAAGTTCGGTACAGATAGTTCTCCTCCGTCCTTCCATCTTTGTACATTTTATCAGGGATCATTTGCCATATTTCCAGAAGGGGAGGGGGGAGCATTGAACAGCGGAAACCAACCGCGGCAATATATTCATTTTATCAGGGATCATTGGCCATATTTCCAGAAGGGGAGGGGGGAGCATTGAACAGCGGAAATCACCCGCGGCAATATATTCATTTTGATAATAGATATTCTGCTGGTTAAAGCAACTAGGATATTATTCCATCTGCTGAGGCCAGACAATCGATTTAAGCTTTCTGTTAAAGTTTCTGGCAATAGTTTTATCTAAAGAAGGAAGTATATCTAATCCCAGCTATTTCATATGGAAAACGGTTGGTATTCCATAAGTAGTGACGGAGTCCTCCATTGGAGCCCTGAGAGGAGGTAGGGCTGATTTGGTTAGGATTAATTAATTTTATAACTCGAGATGATGCTGAATTTATCTATGATCTTCAATGCGTTTCGGAGCAATTGAGATACATTGTCTAGATATTGTAAAATATAATCCATGTATAATGAAATTAAGTGATTAATAGATTTTGGGGAAATGTGTTATTTTCTTTCGATTGACAAACTGCCTGGGCCAGGGGATCCATGGATAATGAGAATATCAAAGACACAGTTGGATCACCTTGTCTGCTGCTTCTAGTGATTCTGAACGGAACAGAGCAGATATTACCTGTTATAATTATGGCTGAGGGATTGGCATATAGCATTTTAATTATATTAATGAAATTGGAGCCAATTCCCATATGTTCCAAGACAGACCAGAGTTATGAGCATTCTAGTCTATTAAAGCTTTTTATCTGCATTGAGAGGTAATACAGCCCAAGGAACTGTTGTCTCTGATGAAGCATGTAAGATATGTAATAGTCCACCGAGGATTGTATCTATGTGGAACAATTTGGGTAAATAAGTCTTGAGATGGGGCGACAGCATTTTGGAAAACAGTTCAATATTAAAGATAGGGGGCGATAGTGAGAACACTGGGTGGCATCCTTACCTTTATATAATATATATATTTTTTTAAGTTAAATTAGTACTGTATTCACATCTCTCCCAAATGAAGCTTTGTGAAGATAATAATTTCAAGCAATAGTAGACCTAATTGATTCAAAACTGTTGAATGGGAGGAATACCATCCCATCCAGGTGATTTGCCTTTATTCTTGTTATCTAATGCCCTTTTGAGTTCATTGAGAGAGATTTGAGCTCCCAGCGAGGTGGCTTCCTCTGTTGAGAGAAGAGAAGTTCTTAATTATTTTAGAAAGGACTTAGTTCAGCTAGGTGTGGATTTACAATCAGAGTTGTACAGTTCTTTATAGAAGCGGGAAAATGTTGATTTAATAATTTGGGTTCTGATAGTAATTCCCCATTTTCAAATTCAATAGTTGTTACATCAGCTAATTGATCATTACTTTGTAGCTCGTTGGCCAGTAAACGACTAGGACGATTACCATGGAAGTTATGGTTGAGTCAAACTCAATGGATGGTCAATTCCACTCTATTATCTTATCAATAAATGAAGCTGTCTTCACTTTGGAAAAAGTAATAGCTACCTGGTCTGAAAACAGTATTTGTTGAGAACACTTTAATAAACATTTCCAATTTGCATATTTGCATACTTCTTTCATTGTTAGTTATTCAACCCAGATGCAAATTATTATAAATAAGAACGTTGGTGGCACCCCAGAGAGTCCAGGGGCCATCGACTGAATTTTGATTACAGAATGTAGGATTTTGTAGTGGTCTCTTATAGTAGATTCTAAGAATTGGCAGTAGTACGCGTGGTGGTCGGACAAGCTCAAATTTAATATTTATATTTTCTTGATTTAAGAAAATAGAGGAGTAGATAACAGGTCTTATTAGATTTGTCTCACATGTCCAAAATAGCATAACCAGATGGAATTGAGTTAATTCTAACAATATACTGTTCTGATCTTGTTATGTTCATACAAATATTTACATATCTTAAGTTTGCTGAAAATAAACGCAGTTGACAGCGAGAGGACATTTATTATTTTGCTGAGTTTAGGATCATATGAATTTGGAGAATACACATTAATAAAAGCAATTTTCTTTCCATTATGGATACATTATTCTGCCTTCTTGGTCTTTACCCTAAATGGTGAGTTTGAGATTCTTCTGTATCATTATGATTACACCTTTAGTTTTGTTTGGATGGAAAAAGCAGCCAGTTTGTACAAATGTGACCCATTTCAGGAAACTAGGTGTATGTCACAGGTCTCTACTTCACAGGAGAGATGTTTGAATGTATTTTTTTTTATATATATATAAATGCGTTTGTCAGAAATGCCTTCTGGAACATGTGAACTTTCATGTGCCTTAATAACAAACTTGTATGCCATCTGTAAATATGAATACAATTCTTCAATTACGAGCCTAGTTGGTTTAGCCACAGAGAAAGTCGGTAACCTTCCCTCTAGCCATGATTGGCTGAGATAATGAGTGGGCTGGACATGCAGAGAGATAAGTTGGGATTGGTCTGCCATATAGCATGCTTCTGTCTATTTGAGCTGGTCAGTATGTCCAGGTAATCCTGTCTAGCGCTGCTTTTATTTTTTTCTATTGTTTATTAAAACTGCATAACTGTTGCCCTCCACTTTCTAGAGGACTGCATTTTGAAATTAGTGGAATTCAAGTATGATAGCTAAGGAGATTGAGAAAACACCTGTCTCCGGATTACATCTTAAAACTAAGGGACACCATGGCATCCGACAGAAGACGCGTTCAACCATGAATGATGTATACGGGTAAGTGAGTCTAGCTAGTTACATTTTCAGATATGACACGTTTCTAATTTTGACAGAAAGAGCCATTTGCTTGGCTAGCTATAGCCTAATGTTAGCTAGCTAACATGGTTGGTTAGCTACCTGCAGAGCTAGCTAGCTACATGTCTTTAAAAAATACTCCACTATGCAAGTAACCATTTCGGGTGCGTTCGTAAATTCAGTTTGGCCCTCTACTCCGATTTCAGAGCACTCTCGTCTGAGTGTGCCAGAGAGAGCGGAATTTACAAACGCTCAATATGGCCGGTGTCAGTAAAAGTTGGCAAAAACGTGTAAATAAATTGTTGCCAGCAAAACAGTTACAGTCACCAACGCTCTGGATAACATAAAAACAGCCTAATCAGCACTGCTACGGCGAGTAAATGGTCAGAGTGGAGTGTTCTCTCATTATGTGTCTGGAAGTAGCTAGTAATCTAGCCAATGCTAGCCAGTTAGCTTTGGTGCTTGACTACCGATGTGAGGTCAGAACGTTAGTTTCAACATGACTAAATCGGCCAGAGTGTCCGGTGCTCTGAATGAGAAATGCTCTGAATTTACCTACGGACAATCTGACAGCTTGCAGTCACTAACGCTCTGGATAACATAACTGCCTAACCAGCTCTGCTAGGGAGAGTAATGTTCAGTGAGCTGTTCTCTCTCACTTAGATGTCTGGAAGTAGCTAGCAAGTTAGCTTGTGTGCTTGGGTATATTCGGATCAACCCTTAAAAAGATGGGTGGGGCTAAAGCCCCCAAGCTAACGTGCTGAATGGGTGTAGACAAAGCAGGGCTCTCCTATAGTAGTACCAAAACATTCAAAGTCCCATTGTTCCTCAACTGTAGTGTATGATATATAATTTTGTAGCTCTGAGTCTCTACTTTTATCCAATGTAAAATATACCATTTCAAATTTAGCTACATCTGAGCCAGTCACAAATGGATCTCTGTTCTATGTGCGTCCTTTTGGAACAGGTGTGTTTCTTGTAGCATTGCTATATCAATGGTTTCTTGCTAGGAGATCAAGACAACGTTTAATAGGACCATTTAGGCCTTTTATATTCCAAGAGAGAATAGCCAGTGTTGACATTGTTAAAAAAATGTATATACACACACAGTGGGGCAAAAAAGTATTTAGTCAGCCACCAATTGTGCATGTTCTCCCACTTAAAAAGATGAGAGAGGCCTGTAATTTTCATCATAGGTACACTTCAACTATGACAGACAAAATGAGAAAAAAATCCAGAAAATCACATTGTAGGATTTTTTATGAATTTATTTGCAAATTATGGTGGAAAATATGTATTTGGTCACCTACAAACAAGCGTTCTGGCTCTCACAGACCTGTAACTTCTTCTTTAAGAGGCTCCTCTGTCCTCCACTTGTTACCTGTATTAATGGCACCTGTTTGAACTTGTTATCATTATAAAAGACACCTGTCCACAACCTCAAACAGTCACACTCCAAACTCCACTATGGCCAAGACCAAAGAGCTGTCAAAGGACACCAGAAACAAAATTGTAGACCTGCACCAGGCTGGGAAGACTGAATCTGCAATAGGTAGAATAGCAATTATTAGGAAATGGAAGACATACAAGACCACTGATAATCTCCCTCGATCTGGGGCTCCACGCAAGATCTCACCCCGTGGGGTCAAAATGATCACAAGAACAGTGAGCAAAAATCCCAGAACCACACACGGGGACCTAGTGAATGACCTACAGAGAGCTGGTACCAAAGTAACAAAGCCTACCATCAGTAACACACTACTACTGGCTAGGCCACTCCAGGATCTCACCCCGTGGGGTCAAAATGATCACAAGAACAGTGAGCAAAAATCCCAGAACCACACGGGGGGACCTAGTGAATGACCTACAGAGAGCTGGTACCAAAGTAACAAAGCCTACCATCAGTAACACACTACGCCGCCAGGGACTCAAATCCTGCAGTGCCAGACGTGTCCCCCTGCTTAAGCCAGTACATGTCCAGGCCATCTGAAGTTTGATAGAGAGCATTCGGATGATCCAGAAGAAGATTGGGAGAATGTCATATGGTCAGATGAAACCAAAATATAACTTTTTGGTAAAAACTCAACTCGTCGTGTTTCAAATCAAATCAAATCAAATTTTATTTGTCACATACACATGGTTAGCAGATGTTAATGCGAGTGTAGCGAAATGGTTGTGCTTCTAGTTCCGACAATGCAGTAATAACCAACAAGTAATCTAACTAACAATTCCAAAACTACTGTCTTATACACAGTGTAAGGGGATAAAGAATATGTACATAAGGATATATGAATGAGTGATGGTACAGAGCAGCATAGGCAAGATACAGTAGATGGTATCGAGTACAGTATATACATATGAGATGAGTATGTAAACAAAGTGGCATAGTTAAAGTGGCTAGTGATACATGTATTACATAAGGATGCAGTCGATGATATAGGGTACAGTATATACGTATGCATATGAGATGAATGATGTACGGTAAGTAACATTATATAAGGTAGCATTGTTTAAAGTGGCTAGTGATATATTTACATCATTTCCCATCAATTCCCATTATTAAAGTGGCTGGAGTTGAGTCAGTGTCAGTGTCAGTGTCAGTGTGTTGGCAGCAGCCACTCAATGTTAGTGGTGGCTGTTTAACAGTCTGATGGCCTTGAGATAGAAGCTGTTTTTCAGTCTCTCGGTCCCAGCTTTGATGCACCTGTACTGACCTCGCCTTCTGGATGATAGCAGGGTGAACAGGCAGTGGCTCGGGTGGTTGATGTCCTTGATGATCTTTATGGCCTTCCTGTAACATCGGGTGGTGTAGGTGTCCTGGAGGGCAGGTAGTTTGCCCCCGGTGATGCGTTGTGCAGACCTCACTACCCTCTGGAGAGCCTTACGGTTGAGGGCGGAGCAGTTGCCGTACCAGGCGGTGATACAGCCCGCCAGGATGCTCTCGATTGTGCATCTTTTGGTGACAAGCCGAATTTCTTCAGCCTCCTGAGGTTGAAGAGGCGCTGCTGCGCCTTCTTCACGATGCAGTTCAGTTCAGTTTGTCTGTGATGTGTATGCCGAGGAACTTAAAACTTGCTACCCTCTCCACTACTGTTCCATTGATGTGGATAGGGGGGTGTTCCCTCTGCTGTTTCCTGAAGTCCACAATCATCTCCTTAGTTTTGTTGACGTTGAGTGTGAGGTTATTTTCCTGACACCACACTCCGAGGGCCCTCACCTCCTCCCTGTAGGCCGTCTCGTCGTTGTTGGTAATCAAGCCTACCACTGTTGTGTCGTCCGCAAACTTGATGATTGAGTTGGAGGCGTGCGTGGCCACGCAGTCGTGGGTGAACAGGGAGTACAGGAGAGGGCTCAGAACGCACCCTTGTGGGGCCCCAGTGTTGAGGATCAGCGGGGAGGAGATGTTGTTGCCTACCCGGCCCGTCAGGAAGTCCAGTACCCAGTTGCACAGGGCGGGGTCGAGACCCAGGGTCTCGAGCTTGATGACGAGCTTGGAGGGTACTATGGTGTTGAATGCCGAGCTGTAGTCGATGAACAGCATTCTCACATAGGTATTCCTCTTGTCCAGGTGGGTTAGGGCAGTGTGCAGTGTGGTTGAGATTGCATCGTCTGTGGACCTATTTGGGCGGTAAGCAAATTGGAGTGGGTCTAGGGTGTCAGGTAGGGTGGAGGTGATATGGTCCTTGACTAGTCTCTCAAAGCACTTCATGATGACGGAAGTGAGTGCTACGGGGCGGTAGTCGTTTAGCTCAGTTACCTTAGCTTTCTTGGGAACAGGAATAATGGTGGCCCTCTTGAAGCATGTGGGAACAGCAGACTGGTATAGGGATTGATTGAATATGTCCGTAAACACACCGGCCAGCTGGTCTGCGCATGCTCTGAGGGCGCGGCTGGGGATGCCGTCTGGGCCTGCAGCCTTGCGAGGGTTAACACGTTTAAATGTCTTACTCACCTCGGCTGCAGTGATGGAGAGACCGCATGTTTTCGTTGCAGGCCGTGTCAGTGGCACTGTATTGTCCTCAAAGCGGGCAAAAAAGTTATTTAGTCTGCCTGGGAGCAAGGCATCCTGGTCCGTGACTGGGCTGGATTTCTTCTTGTAGTCCGTGATTGACTGTAGACCCTGCCACATGCCTCTTGTGTCTGAGCCGTTGAATTGAGATTCTACTTTGTCTCTGTACTGACGCTTAGCTTGTTTGATAGCCTTGCGGAGGGAATAGCTGCACTGTGTTTATTCGGTCATGTTACCAGACACCTTGCCCTGATTAAAAGCAGTGGTTCGCGCTTTCAGTTTCACGCGAATGCTGCCATCAATCCACGGTTTCTGGTTAGGGAATGTTTTAATCGTTGCTATGGGAACGACATCTTCAACGCACGTTCTAATGAACTCGCACACCGAATCAGCGTATTCGTCAATATTGTTATCTGACGCAATACGAAATATATCCCAGTCCACGTGATGGAAGCAGTCTTGGAGTGTGGAGTCAGCTTGGTCGGACCAGCATTGGACAGACCTCAGCGTGGGAGCCTCTTGTTTTAGTTTCTGTCTGTAGGCAGGGATCAACAAAATGGCGTCGTGGTCAGCTTTTCCGAAAGGGGGGCGGGGCAGGGCCTTATATGCGTCGCGGAAGTTAGAGTAACAATGATCCAAGGTTTTTCCATCCCTGGTTGCGCAATCGATATGCTGATAAAATTTAGGGAGTCTTGTTTTCAGATTAGCCTTGTTAAAATCCCCAATTACAATGAATGCAGCCTCCGGATAAATGGTTTCCAGTTTGCAAAGAGTTAAATAAAGTTCGTTCAGAGCCATCGATGTGTCTGCTTGGGGGGGGATATATACGGCTGTGATTATAATCGAAGAGAATTCTCTTGGTAGATAATGCGGTCTACATTTGATTGTGAGGAATTCTAAATCAGGTGAACAGAAGGATTTGAGTTCCTGTATGTTTCTTTCATCACACCATGTCTCGTTCGCCATAAGGCATACGCCCCCGTGTTTGGAGGACAAAGAATGCTGAGTTGCATCCAAAGAACACCATACCTACTGTGAAGCTTGGGGGTGGAAACATCATGCTTTGGGGCTGTTTTTCTGCAAATGGACCAGGACGACTGAAAGAATAAATGGGGCCATATATCGTGAGATTTTGAGTGAAAACCTCCTTCCATCAGCAAGGGCATTGAAGATGAAACGTGCCTGGGTCTTTCATCATGACAATGATCCCAAACACACTGCCCGGGCAACGAAGGAGTGGCTTCGTAAGAAGCATTTCAAGGTCCTGGTGGCCTAGCCAGTCTCCAGATCTCAACCCCATAGAACATCTTTGGAGGGAGTTGAAAGTCTGTGTTGCCCAGCAACAGCCCCAAAACATCACTGCTCTTGAGGAGATCTGCATGGAGGAATGGGCCAAAATACCAGCAACTGTGTGTAAAGACCTCGTGAAGACTTACAGAAAACGTTTGACCTATATCATTGCCAACAAAGTATTGAGATAAACTTTTGTTATTGACCAAATACTTATTATCCATCAGCGGGAGGGAGACACTTAGGCAAACAGGTACCCACACAGGTGAGCAGTTTTGTTTTTAGATGTTAGCCTATTGTAAATGTGTAATGTAGCTTTACCATCTTTATACATAAATACACACGTAACTTTAAGCTACATATTCATTTGACAGAGGTAATGAACTGCCCATTGATCAGCACAGCAATTTTTAAAACAGGACCATGTTTACAAGAAGAGTATTTCTGAGCTTATGTCAATATTATACAGAAATCAGGAATGCTGACCACCTCTAAATATGTCCAGCACAGACATGCAGCCAATATGATGCATTTTGCATACCGGCTGTATTTCTGTATTTACAAATGTGTATATTTTGAAAACATTATTTATTTAACTATGTAAATCAGTTAAGAACAAATCTTTATTTTCAATGACAGCCTAGGAACAGTGGGTTAACTGCCTTGTTCAGGGGCAGAACGACAGATTTTTACCCTGTCAGCTCGGGGATTCAATCATACATCCCTTCGGTTACTAGTCCAACACGCTAACCACTAGGCTACCTGCCACCACAGATTGGAAAAGGACATTGATTACTGACATGCAAACATTTTGGGACTATATCAAAAATGAACTAATGAAACTTTCAAATGCAAGAGAAAGGCCACAATGTACTATTCCAGCCCAGGGGCAATTTAGAATTTGGCCACTGGGTGGCAGCAGTGTACGTGCAAAGTTTTACACAGATTCAATGAACCATTGTATTTCTGTTCAAAATGTTGTATCAAGACTGTCCAAATGTGCCTATTCGGTTAATTAATACATTTTCAAGTTCATAACTGTGCACTCTCCTCAAACAATAGAATGGTATTCTTTCACTGTAATAGCTACTGTACATTTTCTTGTTACTTACAACCTCCTGCTAATCAAATTAGCCTATGTTAGCTCACGCCTCCCGTGGGCGAGACACCGATCCCGTAGAGGTTAACATCCCTGTACTCAGAAAGAGCATTTTAGCCTCCCTGTAATCTCTCCAGAAAGAGCAGTTTAGCCTCCCTGTAATCTCTCCAGAAAGAGCAGTTTAGCCTCCCTGTAATCTCTTCAGAAAGAGCAGTTTAGCCTCCCTGTACTCTCTCCAGAAAGAGCAGTTTAGCCTCCCTGTAATCTTTCCAGAAAGAGCAGTTTAGCCTCCCTGTAATCTTTCCAGAAAGAGCAGTTTAGCCTCCCTGTAATCTTTCCAGAAAGAGCAGTTTAGCCTCCCTGTAATCTTTCCAGAAAGAGCAGTTTAGCCTCCCTGTACTCTCTCCAGAAAGAGCAGTTTAGCCTCCCTGTAATCTTTCCAGAAAGAGCAGTTTAGCCTCCCTGTACTCTCTCCAGAAAGAGCAGTTTAGCCTCCCTGTAATCTTTCCAGAAAGAGCAGTTTAGCCTCCCTGTACTCTCTCCAGAAAGAGCAGTTTAGCCTCCCTGTACTCTCTCCAGAAAGAGCAGTTTAGCCTCCCTGTACTCTCTCCAGAAAGAGCAGTTTAGCCTCCCTGTACTCTCTCCAGAAAGAGCAGTTTAGCCTCCCTGTACTCTCTCCAGAAAGAGCAGTTTAGCCTCCCTGTACTCTCTCCAGAAAGAGCAGTTTAGCCTCCCTGTAATCTTTCCAGAAAGAGCTGTTTAGCCTCCCTGTACTCTCTCCAGAAAGAGCAGTTTAGCCTCCCTGTACTCTCTCCAGAAAGAGCAGTTTAGCCTCTCTGTACTCTCTCCAGAAAGAGCAGTTTAGCCTCCCTGTACTCTCTCCAGAAAGAGCAGTTTAGCCTCCCTGTACTCTCTCCAGAAAGAGCAGTTTAGCCTCCCTGTAATCTTTCCAGAAAGAGCAGTTTAGCCTCCCTGTAATCTTTCCAGAAAGAGCAGTTTAGCCTCCCTGTACTCTCTCCAGAAAGAGCAGTTTAGCCTCCCTGTACTCTCTCCAGAAAGAGCAGTTTAGCCTCCCTGTACTCTTTCCAGAAAGAGCAGTTTAGCCTCCCTGTACTCTCTCAAGAAAGAGCAGTTTAGCCTCCCTGTAATCTTTCCAGAAAGAGCAGTTTAGCCTCCCTGTACTCTCTCCAGAAAGAGCAGTTTAGCCTCCCTGTACTCTCTCCAGAAAGAGCAGTTTAGCCTCCCTGTACTCTCTCCAGAAAGAGCAGTTTAGCCTGCCTGTAATCTTTCCAGAAAGAGCAGTTTAGCCTCCCTGTACTCTCTCCAGAAAGAGCAGTTTAGCCTCCCTGTACTCTCTCCAGAAAGAGCAGTTTAGCCTCCCTGTAATCTTTCCAGAAAGAGCAGTTTAGCCTCCCTGTACTCTCTCCAGAAAGAGCAGTTTAGCCTCCCTGTACTCTCTCCAGAAAGAGCAGTTTAGCCTCCCTGTACTCTCTCCAGAAAGAGCAGTTTAGCCTCCCTGTACTCTCTCCAGAAAGAGCAGTTTAGCCTCCCTGTACTCTCTCCAGAAAGAGCAGTTTAGCCTCCCTGTACTCTCTCCAGAAAGAGCATTTTAGGCTTCCCTGCTATTCTAATGGATCCTCTGGGTACCGTAGCTATCCCTCAACAGGGCTGGCTGAGACAGGCTACGGCAGGCAGGGAGGCAGGCAGGCTGGCTGAAGACAGGCAGAGAGTATCGGGTAATATTTAGCAGGCCTGTAACCTGGCTCTCTGCCACCATGGTTATGAATGAGCTAAGGATAGATCCAGACGTACGAGACACTTTCTCACACTCTCCATTCCTCACACTAGACCAGAGGTATTTTATTTTCCCTTTAACAAGTGTGGAATTGGTGTAGAAACAGAACTAATGGAATATGTTGAGTTCTGAAATCCACTTTTGTCATGCTTTATCCAATACGGTGAATGTCTGTTCTACTGATTACAATTCTATGATTGAATAATTCTATATACTGGAACCTTTTATGATAGCCAGCTGATGTTTTCCATTCCAGGGCACCAAAGCTAGATTTTCTATAGCGATCTCTTTGCTAAGTTATATTACGAGCTCATCACCACCTAAATATCAAACTAGGGAAAGAGCTTTGTGTTATGAGTCTGGTCCATTGGCATGACTCTGAAATTTCACTCAATTAAAGAGTTATATTAGTGACTTACTAAGACAACATGGATATGAATCCTCTTTTAAAGGGAATATGTAGGGTCCTGATCTCTATTAGTCTCATCCTCTGATCCTTTCATCAAAACATTTTATCCTGATGAATCTGCTCAGTCATTTCTGATGCAGCAACATCTATTCCATCCACCCTTAAGCTAAATTTGTTCTATCAATAACATGAATATCATAACATGAGGAGAGCGTCACTAAAGTAAAGTTCATCTCTAGCATCATTACACAATCTATAATCTCTATCAAACTCAATGAGAGATCACTATCGTTTTCTGCAAGTCAGTTAAGAACAAATTCTTATTTTCAATGACGGCCTCTGAACAACGGGTTAACTGCCTTGTTCAGGGGCAGAGCGACAGATTTTTACCTTGTCAGGAATTTGATCTTGCAATCTTTCGGTTACTAGTCCAACGCTATAACCACTAGGCTACCTGCCACCCCAGATGTGTGTGTGTGTGTGTGTGTGTGTGTGTGTGTGTGTGTGTGTGTGTGTGTGTGTGTGTGTAGTCCATGTGTATGGGTTTGTGTGAGTGTCAGTGTAGTATGTGTGTGTGTATATATAGTCTTGTGAGTTTGCATAGTGTCAGTGCAGACAGTCCTGGTAAGCATTTCATTAACTATTTAGCAATCGTATGGCTTGGGGGTAGAAGCTGTCACAGAGCCTGTTGGTCTGAGAAGCAATTCTTTGGTACCATTTGCTGGATGGTAGCAGAATGACCAATCCAAGGCTTGGGTGGCTGGAGTCGTTGGACATTTTTCGGGCCTTCCTCTGACACCACCTGGTATAGAGATCCTGGATGGCAGGGAGCTCGGCTCAAGTGATGTACTGGGCTATCCTCACCACCCTCTGTAGCGCTTCGTGATCGAGGGTGGTGCATCTGCAATACCAGGCGGTGATGCATCCAGTCAAGATGCTCTCGATGGTGCAGCGGTACCATTTTGAGGATCCGAGGGCCCATGTCCAATCATTTCAGTCTCCTGAGGGGAAAGAGGTGCTGTCATTCCCTCTTCACAACTGAGCGCGTTGTGTGTGGACCACGTTAAGTCTTTAGTAATGTGGACGCCAAGGAACACAACGCTCTGAACCCGCTCCACAACAACCCCATTGATATGGACGGGAGCTTGATCTTCCCTTTAGTCTATGATCAGCTCTTTGGTCTTACTGATGTTGAGGGAGAGGTTGTTGTCCTGGGCACCACACTGCTAAGTCATCGCCATTGGTGATCAGGCCTATCACCGTCAGCAAACTCCTTGTTGATCTAAAGCTATAATCCATGATGACTGTTACTGTTACAGATTTTGATGATGACCATCAGAGAGGTTTCCTATCATGGGTTTGCCTGCATCATGTCCCGATGACCACAAACAACAAAACACTGCACTTACATATTACAGTACCCTGTAGTGAAATGCAATTTGTCAGAGGAAGTCAGTGCTAGGCATAACAGAAAGTAGGATATAGAGGAAACCAATATGTTTAATCAAACCTGCCTAGGCAATGTTTATGCAGGGATGTTGTTCACAAACTACTGCCAGTTCACACAAACCTCTTATCCTGAAATCTGGAAGAATCATCTACCTGTGAGGGGACTCTACGTAGTAGAAGAGATAGGAGTCTATTACAGTACCCAAAACCAATCTGTGATATGATTGGGCCATGGGAAACATACAGCATACTGTACAGTTGAAGTCGGAAGTTTACACACACTTAGGTTGGTTTTTCAACCACTCCACAAATGTCTTGTTAAAAAACTATCGTTTTGGCAAGTCGTTTAGGACATCTATCTTGTGCATGACAAGTAATTTTTCCAACAATTGTTTACGGACATATTATTTCACTGTATCACAATTCCAGTGGGTCAGAAATGTACATACACTAAGTTGATTGTGCCTTTAAACAGCTTGGAAAACTCCAGAAAATTATGTCATTGCTTTAGAAGCTTCTGTTAAATTATGTCAATTAGCCTGAGTCAATTGGAGGTGTACTTGTGGGTGTATTTCAAGGCCTACCTTCAAACTCAGTGCCTCTTTGCTTGACATCATGGGAAAATCAAAATAAATCAGCCAAGAACTCAGAAAAAATTTGTAAACCTCCACGAGTCTGGTTCATCCTTGGGAGCACTTTCCAAACACCTGAAGGTACCACGTTCATCTGTACAATCAATAGTATGCAAGTATAAACACCATGGGACCACAGAGCTGTCATACCGCTCAGGAAGGAGACGCATTCTGTCTCCTAGAGATGAACATACTTTGGTACGACAAGTGCAAATCAATCCTAGAACAACAGCAAAGGACATTGTGGAGATGCTGGAGGAAACAGGTACAAAAGTATCTATATCCACAGTAAAACAAGTCCTATATCGACATAACCTGAAAGGCCGCTCAGCAAGGAAGAAGCCACTGCTCCGAAACCGCCATAAAAAAGACAGACTACAGTTTGCAACTGTTCATGGGGACAACGATCATACTTTTTGGAGAAATGTCCTCTGGTCTGATGAAACAAAAATAGAACTGTTTGGCCATTATTACCATTGTTATGTTTGGAGGAAAAAGGGAGAGGCTTGCAAGCCGAAGAACACCATCCCAACCGTGAAGCACGGGGGTGGCAGCATCATGTTGTGGGGGTGCTTTGCTGCAGGGGGGACTGGTAAACTTCACAAAATAGATAGCATCATGAGGGGGGAAATGTATGTGGATATATTGAAGCAACATCTCAAGACATCAGTCAGGAAGTTAAAGCTCGGTCACAAATGGGTCTTCCAAATGGACAATAACCCCAAGCATACTTCCAAAGTTGTGGCAAAATGGCTTAATTAAGGAAAACAAAGTCAAGGTATTGGAGTGGCCATCACAAATCCCATTTGTAGACCTCAAATCCCAGGTGTGTAGACCTCAATCCTATAGAAAATGTGTGGGCAGAACTGAAAAAGCATGTGCGAGCAAGGAGGCCTACAAACCTGACTCAGATACATCAGCTCTGTCAGGAGGAATGGGCCAACATTCATCCAACTTATTGTGGGAAGCTTGTGTTAAACAATTTAAAGGCAATGCTACCAAATACTAATTGAGTGTATGTAAACTTCTGACCCACTGGTCACACAATGAAAGAAATAAAAGCTGAAATAAATCAATCTCTCTACTATTATTCTGACATTTCACTTTCTTAAAATAAAGGGGTGATCCTAACTAACCTAAGGCAGGGAATTTTTACTAGGATTAAATGTCAGGAATTGTTAAACTGAGTTTGAATGTATTTGGCTGAGGTGTATGTAAACTTCTGACTACAACTGTAAATAACGCAATGCAGGCTTAACTGAATTTAGATCCAGTTAGAGTTGCTGTATAGTGATGATCAAGTCCAATTCAACCTTGCACTTACAGTACACTGTGACAGTTAAACTTTCACACAATTTCCACTCCATTCATTACATTCCTCTGAGCTAAGTTAATATCTCAACCCTCTAACGAAATATCACTCTGGTGACAACAAAGTAAAGGTACCTGTTCTATGATGCTCTGGTTCGAAAAATTGAAGAATAGTCTCCAAGCCAACCAAGAAGAGTCACTCTTAAATATAATAAAAGAACAGAACAATACAATTCTATAGCAGATCAAAAGAACAGAATAACAAAATAATATAATAACAGAACAACAGATTAACAAAATAATATAATAACAGAACAACAGAACGACAGAACAGAATAACAGAACAGAACGACAGAACAGAATAACAGAACAGAAGGACAGAACAGAATAACAGAACAGAACGACAGAACAGAACGACAGAACAGAATAACAGAACAGAACGACAGAACAGAATGACAGAACAGAACGACAGAACAGAACGACAGAACAGAACGACAGAACAGAATGACAGAACAGAATAACAGAACAGAACGACAGAACAGAACGACAGAACAGAACGACAGAACAGAATAACAGAACAGAATAACAGAACAGAAGGACAGAACAGAATAACAGAACAGAACGACAGAACAGAATAACAGAACAGAAGGACAGAACAGAATAACAGAACAGAACGACAGAACAGAATAACAGAACAGAACGACAGAACAGAATAACAGAACAGAACGACAGAACAGAACGACAGAACAGAACAACAGAACAGAATAACAGAACAGAATAACAGAACAGAATAACAGAACAGAACGACAGAACAGAACGACAGAACAGAACGACAGAACAGAACGACAGAACAGACGACAGAACAGAGCGACAGAACAGAACAACAGAACAGAACGACAGAACAGAACGACAGAACAGAATAACAGAACAGAACGACAGAACAGAATAACAGAACAGAACGACAGAACAGAATAACAGAACAGAACGACAGAACAGAATAACAGAACAGAACGACAGAACAGAATAACAGAACAGAATAACAGAACAGAACAGAACGACAGAACAGAATAACAGAACAGAACGACAGAACAGAATAACAGAACAGAACGACAGAACAGAATGACAGAACAGAACGACAGAACAGAATAACAGAACAGAACGACAGAACAGAATAACAGAACAGAACGACAGAACAGAACGACAGAACAGAACGATAGAACAGAACGACAGAACAGAACGACAGAACAGAACAACAGAATAACAGAACAGAATAACAGAACAGAACGACAGAACAGAACGACAGAACAGAACAACAGAATAACAGAACAGAACGACAGAACAGAATAACAGAACAGAACGACAGAACAGAATAACAGAACAGAACGACAGAACAGAAAAACAGAACAGAATAACAGAACAGAATAACAGAACAGAACGACAGAACAGAATGACAGAACAGAATAACAGAACAGAACGACAGAACAGAATAACAGAACAGAACGACAGAACAGAACGACAGAACAGAACGACAGAACAGAACAACAGAATAACAGAACAGAATAACAGAACAGAACGACAGAACAGAATAACAGAACAGAACGACAGAACAGAACGACAGAACAGAACGACAGAACAGAACAACAGAACAGAATAACAGAACAGAACGACAGAACAGAACGACAGAACAGAACGACAGAACAGAACAACAGAATAACAGAACAGAACGACAGAACAGAATAACAGAACAGAATGACAGAACAGAACGACAGAACAGAACGACAGAACAGAACGACAGAACAGAACGACAGAACAGAACAACAGAATAACAGAACAGAATAACAGAACAGAACGACAGAACAGAACGACAGAACAGAACGACAGAACAGAACAACAGAATAACAGAACAGAATAACAGAACAGAACGACAGAACAGAACGACAGAACAGAACGACAGAACAGAACAACAGAATAACAGAACAGAACGACAGAACAGAATAACAGAACAGAACGACAGAACAGAACGACAGAACAGAACAACAGAATAACAGAACAGAATAACAGAACAGAACGACAGAACAGAACGACAGAACAGAACAACAGAATAACAGAACAGAATAACAGAACAGAACGACAGAACAGAACGACAGAACAGAACGACAGAACAGAACAACAGAATAACAGAACAGAATAACAGAACAGAACGACAGAACAGAACGACAGAACAGAACGACAGAACAGAACGACAGAACAGAACAACAGAATAACAGAACAGAATAACAGAACAGAACGACAGAACAGAACAACAGAATAACAGAACAGAATAACAGAACAGAACGACAGAACAGAACGACAGAATAACAGAACAGAATAACAGAACAGAACGACAGAACAGAACAACAGAATAACAGAACAGAATAACAGAACAGAATAACAGAACAGAACAACAGAATAACAGAACAGAATAACAGAACAGAACGACAGAACAGAATAACAGAACAGAACAGAACAACAGAATAACAGAACAGAATAACAGAACAGAACGACAGAATAACAGAACAGAATAACAGAACAGAACAACAGAATAACAGAACAGAATAACAGAACAGAACGACAGAACAGAATAACAGAACAGAACAGAACAACAGAATAACAGAACAGAATAACAGAACAGAACGACAGAATAACAGAACAGAATAACAGAACAGAACGACAGAACAGAATAACAGAACAGAACAGAACAACAGAATAACAGAACAGAATAACAGAACAGAACAACAGAATAACAGAACAGAATAACAGAACAGAACGACAGAACAGAATAACAGAATAACAGAATAGAATAACAGAACAGAACGACAGAACAGAACAACAGAATAACAGAACAGAATAACAGAACAGAACGACAGAACAGAACAACAGAATAACAGAACAGAATAACAGAACAGAACGACAGAACAGAACGACAGAATAACAGAACAGAACAACAGAATAACAGAACAGAATAACAGAACAGAACAGAACAACAGAATAACAGAACAGAATAACAGAACAGAACAGAACAACAGAATAACAGAACAGAATAACAGAACAGAACGACAGAACAGAACAACAGAATAACAGAACAGAACGACAGAACAGAACGACAGAGTAACAGAACAGAACGACAGAACAGAACAACAGAATAACAGAACAGAATAACAGAACAGAACAACAGAATAACAGAACAGAATAACAGAACAGAATAACAGAACAGAACAACAGAATAACAGAATAGAATAACAGAACAGAACGACAGAATAACAGAACAGAATAACAGAACAGAACGACAGAACAGAACAACAGAATAACAGAACAGAATAACAGAACAGAACAACAGAATAACAGAACAGAACAACAGAATAACAGAACAGAACAACAGAATAACAGAACAGAATAACAGAACAGAACGACAGAACAGAACGACAGAACAGAACGACAGAACAGAACGACAGAACAGAACGACAGAATAACAGAACAGAACGACAGAACAGAACGACAGAACAGAACGACAGAATAACAGAACAGAACGACAGAACAGAACGACAGAACAGAACGACAGAATAACAGAACAGAACGACAGAACAGAAGAACAGAACAGAACGACAGAACAGAAGAACAGAACAGAACAACAGAATAACAGAACAGAACGACAGAACAGAACGACAGAATAACAGAACAACAGAATAACAGAACAGAACGACAGAACAGAACGACAGAATAACAGAACAACACAATAACAGAACAGAATAACAGAACAGAACGACAGAATAACAGAATAGAATAACAGAACAGAACGACAGAACAGAACAACAGAATAACAGAACAGAACGACAGAACAGAATAACAGAACAGAACGACAGAACAGAACAACAGAATAACAGAACAGAACGACAGAATAACAGAACAGAATAACAGAACAGAACGACAGAACAGAACGACAGAACAGAACGACAGAACAGAACGACAGAATAACAGAACAGAATAACAGAACAGAATAACAGAACAGAATAACAGAACAGAACAACAGAATAACAGAACAGAACGACAGAACAGAATAACAGAACAGAACGACAGAACAGAACAACAGAATAACAGAACAGAACGACAGAATAACAGAACAGAATAACAGAACAGAACGACAGAACAGAACGACAGAACAGAACGACAGAACAGAACGACAGAATAACAGAACAGAATAACAGAACAGAATAACAGAACAGAACGACAGAGTAAAAGAACAACACAATAACAGAGTAAAAGACTTGAATAATAATAGAATGTGACTTTTGGCTATGGATATTCAAGATCATTTACTCATTAATTACTGGAATAATGAATTGATCTAATGTATTTAATTAATTTGGTTATCATATTGAAATTCATCCATTAGTGGCACCATTAAGGGTTTTGATATGGAGAGACCCCTTGAATTAACTATATCAGTACTTATCATTAACCTGTTATACCATTAATCCAAAATCAACAATAGTCTTTATTTTTATAATTTTATTATAATTCTTACCCTATTTTTTTCTCCCCAATTTCGTGATTAGGATCTTGTCTCATCGCTCTCCAAAGGGCTCGGGGGAAGCGAAGGTCGAGTCATGCGTCCACCGAAACATGACCTGCTGAACTGCGCTTCTTAACACCCACACACTTAACCCAGAAGTCAGCTGTAGCAATGTATTGGAGGAAACATCGATGGATGTCAGCTTGCAGGCACCTGGCCTGCCACAAGGAGTCGCTAGAGCGCCACAAGGAGTCGCTAGAGCACGTTGAGTCAAGTAAAGCACCCCCCTGACAAACCCTCCCCTAACACGGACAACTGTTCACCGCCCTATGGGACTCCCGGTCACAGACGGTAATGACACAGCCTGGAATTGAACCCTAGGCTGCACATAAACTTAATCAACAATCAATTTACTATATTCTCATCCTGAATGGAAGTCAACCTCAGAAACCTCAAGAAACCAATCACTTGTAAATTAACTGAATGCCACAAATAATTAATTTAAGTTTTCTAGACTAAACAAGTTGGACAATTAGGTAGTTAGCAGATACCCTATAGAGGCAGGGTATATGGGATACAGCACAGTTATTGAGGTGAGAATCATCACAGGTCAATATAAATGAACTTCCATACCCAACTCAGAAAATACATATAATATAACTGAGAGGGAAATATGAGAGGCTCTACCAACACATGCTTTCACAACCGTAAAATCATAAAGATTCACCAGCCAGGAATTGGCAGTGGGGCTTAGTTCATATCCGAATGTGGACACTGCAGAGATGGATGATCTAATCTAATCATGGGTGATTAGAACTGCCGTCTTAAAACTACTCAAAAACCTTCACCCATGTTACACACACAGGGACACTTACTTAGAACAGGAACAATGTAACAGGGAAATGACTTGTGTGTAGATATTGCCTCTCAGTGGGATTCTGTCAGGGATGAGTGGTCGGAGGATGGTGGTCTCACTCTTGTAAGTGGAGCAGAGGCCAGCGGGCCGGAAATAGCTCACAGCCAGAGGAGTGATTCCCACGTGTTCCTCTCTTGTTTCGTAGTTATCAGTCCAGGAATGTAAAGTCTGTTAGAGTTGATATTGCTCTTTCTTTGATTCCCCCTGGGATGTATTGCGAACTCAGTCCTTCGGTCTTGAATGCGCTCAGCAGGGTCCTCTCGGGTGATTCTTCTCTCTGAGTACGATAAGGGTTCCTCGATCTGTGTTTTGGTTTCCAAGGAGATGGGATCATTTGTCCGACGGGCGTGGCCTCGCGGAACTTGAAATTATTTTGGTTTAGTCCGTCCCTACTGTATAGGGAGACTCACAGAAGGCGGGCTTTAATGCCCAAGCAGTGTCATGGGACCGCCCCATTGATTCTAAGGATTCAGCATATCAATCTTCATATGAGATAAAACTGACACTTACTCATAAGTTTTTAAAGCATGTTTTTCCTGTCCGGAAGACAGTTTCCAATTCCCCATGATGAAAAATCTTAACCTGTAGAGTACAAACATGACCATGGTTCCTTCACACACTTTGTGTGTTAAAGCAAAATCCACTTTATGCCCTATTTTAATGATAGGAAAATCAGAAGAAAGATATTCAAGTCACATCAACATGTGTTGAGTTTTTCTGTTTAATACATTGATAATATGTTTAACATGTTCTTCCGCTATTGGCAACCTTTTCTCTATTTTACGGAGAAGGGAAGAAGAAGTCCCTGACTCGTTGTCTATTAACCCAGGCAGATCACAATGCGGTCTGCTGATTTGAAGGTGTGTCTCTTATATCCTGGCCTCCTTAGGCTCATAAAGAAGGGGGGTGGTATGGCCCCACCATATCATGGAGCCGTCATTCCAACTCTGGTAAACCCCTGAAAGACAGTATGTCACCTGGTAAATCAACTTGTACAAATCACCCAACGTTGCATACGGTCCTCTCGTGGGCCCTCGTCAAAACAATAAAAACAGAACAATAGAATAACAGAACAATAAAATAACAGAATAACAGGAAAATGCCAGCTGGCATATTTCTATCTGCTAGGGGCCTTAATATGTGTTGTGATAAAACACACAGGTAAATGTCATTGCAGCGTAACACACAAGCTAATGGAGGGGCCCAGGCTAACAGCATGATAGAGCAGCATCCACCACAGAGACAGGCTAATGGAGGGGCCCAGGCTAACAGCATGATAGAGCAGCATCCACCACAGAGACAGGCCAGCATCCACCACAGAGACAGGCTAATGGAGGGGCCCAGGCTAACAGCATGATAGAGCAGCATCCACCACAGAGACAGGCCAGCATCCATCACAGAGACAGACTGATGGAGGGGGCCAGGATAACGTCATGATGGAGCAGCATCCAACACAGAGACAGGCCAGCATCCACCACAGAGACAGGCTGATGGAGGGGGCCAGGCTAACGTCATGATGGAGCAGCATCCAACACAGAGACAGGCTAATGAAATGAAGCGCCAAAGGCTACATTAGCTGTTGTGAGGAGGGAAGGAAAGGAGAGAAAGAAAGAAAGAACAATAATGGCAATGCTTTTCTGTTAATGTTCAACACAGCTTTCTTTTAAAAAGAGCACCAGCATCAGGTTTTGCTGGTCTATTTACACGATCAGAATCAAATCTAGGCCCTAGTTACTGTATGAATGAAGACAGAATAAAGAGCAAAGCAAAGAGACAGAATGGGAGATCCAGCCAACTAACAGGGGAGGTATTTCAGTAAGGAACACCACTCCAACAACAACCCCACATTATGGTTTCTACCTGGTTAACTGTACTGTGGAGATCCAGCCAACTAACAGAGGAGGTATTTCAGTAAGGAACACCACTCCAACAACAACCACACATTATGGTTTCTACCTGGTTAACTGTACTGTGGAGATCCAGCCAACTAACAGAGGAGGTATTTCAGTAAGGAACACCACTCCAACAACAACCACACATTATGGTTTCTACCTGGTTAACTGTACTGTGGAGATCCAGCCAACTAACAGAGGAGGTATTTCAGTAAGGAACACCACTCCAACAACAACCACACATTATGGTTTCTACCTGGTTAACTGTACTGTGGAGATCCAGCCAACTAACAGAGGAGGTATTTCAGTAGGGAACACCACTACAACAACAACCCCACATTATGGTTTCTACCTGGTTAACTGTACTGTGGAGATCCAGCCAACTAACAGAGGAGGTATTTCAGTAGGGAACACCACTCCAACAACAACCCCACATTATGGTTTCTACCTGGTTAGCTGTACTGTGGAGATCCAGCCAACTAACAGAGGAGGTATTTCAGTAGGGAACACCACTACAACAACAACCCCACATTATGGTTTCTACCTGGTTAACTGTACTGTGGAGATCCAGCCAAAACAACGACAGTTTCTTCACCCCCATAGCCGCAGAGTAGAATAAAGAGAAGATGGCGCCGTACTGGATGGCTGCTGTGTTGTGAACTTCGACCCAACATTGCTATTTTGAGATTCTTCGGACATTTATTTGTACTTTTTTTTGTTGCACAAAACGTATCCACTATCATTTCTTGTGATCGAAAAGAACCTTTGAACATCAGATCGGCAGTTACTAACCTCAACCTCAGCCTTCAACTTTGAATTTGGCTCTTTGTGTAATTCCAACTAACTCCAAGAGAAAACACAGGTGAAAAAGAGGCAGTAGAGGAGTAGGTAAAAACGGGCACCTCTTCCCTACATTCTATTGGCCAATGTACAGTCTATTGACAATAAGATGGATGACCTCCAATCACATATTCACTATCAACAGGAGTCTCGTAACTGCAATCTTCTCAGCTTTTCTGAAACATGGCTTTTGGACAAGATGGTATCTCAGAGCAGACAGGAAATTGAGAGGGGGAGGGGTATGCATCTCCCTAAAAAGCAAATGGTGTGCTCACTTGACCCTTTGTTCACCTGTTTCGACCTGATGGTCAAATGCTGACTATTCTACCTCCCGAGAGAGTTTTTCACAGGTTATCGTGACTGCTGTATATATTCCACTTCAGGACAAGAAAAATAACAAGCTGGCACATATCGAACTGTACGAGGCTATAAACAAGCAGGGAACCATGCGCCCGGAGGCTGCTTTCCTTTTTGCTGGTGATTTTAATTCTGCGTCATTAAGAAAGTAATGCCCAACTTCCAGCAACACGTCTCCTTTGCCACAAGGGGTGATATAGTCCTAGACCACTGTTACTCTACCCACAAGCAAACATACAAGGCCCTCACTGCTCCCCCCGTCTGCAAATCAGATCATGACTCTATACTCCTGCCTACCAGAAGAAGCTCAAATAGGAAGTAGCTGTGACGCTCTTCATTGAGAAATGGTCTTCCAAATTGGAGGCTATGTTACAAGACTGCTTTGCTACCGATTACTGGAATATGTTCTGGGCCGCCGATAACATCGGAGAGCTAACTACGTCTATCACCCGCTTCATTAGGAAATGCTTCGCCGACGTTGTCCACCCAGTGAAAGTTCGCTGCTTCCCCAATCAAAAGCCCTGGATTAACACTGAGGTTGGCGGAAACTAAAGGATAAGGGGCTATCACAGCCAACCCCTAAGCTATGGCTGAGGACACAAACAAGTACAATATGTCCCACTACAACTTCCACAGAACCATCAAATGAGCAAAAGGACAATATAGGAACAAGATGAAATCCTATTAGACAGGCTCCGACACCCACTGCATGTGGCAGGGGCTACAGTCCATTACGGAATACAAAGGAAGACCCAGCCGTGATCTACCCAACGATGCCTCTCTACCAGACAAACTCAATGCATTTTATGCACGGTTCGACAAAAGCAACACAGAGCCGTGCATGAGGGCCCCCGCTGACCAAGGGGACTGGGGAATCTTGCTCTGAAGCCGACGTGAGTAAGGTTTTTGATCAGGTCAACACTTGCAAGGCCACAGGGCTGGACGGTATTCCAGGGTACGTTCTCAGAGCTTGCACAGAACAGCTGGAAGGCATATTCATGGTCATTTTCAACCTCTCCTGGTCCCAGTCTGTAATCTCCATGTCTTAAGCTGACCACCATCATTCCTACCTGCCACAATGACTACCACCCTGTAGCACTCACATCTGTAATCATGAAGTGATTTGAGAGGCTGGTTATGGGTCACATTAACTCCATCATCCTAGACACTCTAGACCCACTCCAATTAGCATACCGCCCCAACATATCCCTAGACGATTCAATCTCAATTGCACTCCACAAAGCCCTCACCCACCTAGACAAGAGGAATGCCTACAGTATGTGAGAATGTTGTTCATTGACTACAGCTCAGAGTTCAACACCATAAGCTCCTCCAAGCTCGTCACCAAGCTTCCCCTGCCACTGAATCCTGGACTTCCTGATGGGCCAATCCCAGGTGGTAAGGGTAGTCAACATCACTTCTGCCATGCTGACCCTCAATAAGGGGGCCCCACAGGGGTGTGTGCTTAGTCTCCTCCTGCACTCCCTGTTCACCCACGACTACGTTGCCAGGAATGACTCCAACACCATCATCAAGTTTGCTGACGACACAACAGTTGTAGGCCTGATCACCGGTGATGATGAGACAGCCTACTGGGAGGAGGTCAGTGACCTGTCCGTGTGGTGTCAGGGCAAAAACCTCTACCTCAACATCAGTAAGACCAAGGAGCTAATCGTGGACAACAGGACGGTGCTGCAGTTGAGTGGATTGAGAACTAATGACTTAAAAGGATCCACACACACGCAAACAGCCGTGAAGAAGGGACGACAGCACCTCTTCCCCATCAGGCGGTTAAAAAAAGTTGGTATGGGCCCTCAAATCCTTCTAAATGTTCTACAGCTTACCATTGAGAGCATTTTGACTGGCTGCATCACTGCTTGGTATGGCAACTAGACCGCCCTCGATCGCATGGCGCTACAGAGGGTGGTGCGGACAGCCCAGTAAATCCCTGGGGCCGAGCTCCTTGCCATCGAGGACCTCTATATCAGGCAGTGTGAAAGGAAGGACAGGACAACTGTTAAAGACAAGAGCCACCCAAGCCATAGACTGTTCTCTCTGCTTCCGCATGGCTGGCGAAACCGGAGCAAGAAGTCTGACACCAACAGGCTTCTGAACAGCTTCTGTCCCCAAGCCATTACAACGCTAAATAGCTAACAAAATGGCTACACGGAGTAATCGTGTAATCTGGATTTTTGCACGGACTCTTTGCACACTCCACCAGAGTGGAAGAGGTGAAGCGAGAGTGATAACTGGGCACAAAATCTGTCTTCTCCAGCAGGTGGCGTTTTTATTATTATAGATTTTTTTCCGCTCACCAAGCGAGGAGTATTAGTATCGAAAAATGTAAAGGCTTGTTTGTACATATGGCCTATTTGTTCAAATAGAAGTTTTGGAATGATATTAAGCCAATCCAAAATCGGCATCCATTTCGCATCAAAGCCTCGTTCACTCACGCTGCCAAACATACCCTAGTAAAACTGACTATCCTACCGATCCTCGACTTCGGCGATGTCATTTACAAAATAGCCTCCAACACTCTACTCAGCAAACTGGATGCAGTCTATCATCCGTCTTGTCACCATAGCCACATATACCACCCACCACTGCGATCTGTATGCTCTCGTCGGCTGGCCCTCGCTACATATTCGTCGCCAGACCCACTGGCTCCAGGACATCTTATAAGTCTTTGCTAGGTAAAGCCCCACCTTATCTCAGCTCACTGGTCACCATAACAACACCCACCCGTAGCACGTGCTCCAGCAGGTATATCTCACTGGTCATCCCCAAAGCCAACACCCCTTATGGCCGCCTTTCCTTTCAGTTCTCTGCTGCCAATGACAAACGAATTGCAAAAATCGCTGAAGTTGGAGAATTATATCTCCCTCACTAACTTTAAGCATCAGCTATCTGAGCAGCTTACCGATCGCTGCAGCTGTACACAGCCCATCTGTAAATAGCCCACCCAACTACCTACCTCATCCCCATATTGTTTTTATTTCCTTTTTTTGCTCTTTTGCACACCAGTATTTCTACTTGCACATCATCATCTGCACATGAATCACTCCAGTGTTATCTGCTAAATTGTAATTACTTCGCTACTATGGCCTATTTATTGCCTTACCTCCTTACTCCATTTGTTTTTTCTCCCACTGCTTGGTTTATTTTGGCCAGTTCGCAGTTGTAAATGAGAACTTGTTTTCAACTGGTCTACCTGGTTAATTAAATAAAGTTGAAATAAAAAATAATAATTAGGTTGTTACGAGAGTACTGATATAAGTAGAACATGTGACATCATGGCGACTTTAAAAAAACAACATATATATCATTGTTACTAGTTACCACAGCCATAAAGTCTTACACCCAATCTGGTCTCAGAGCATTTGGTATTATTCTGTATGTAAATCCGAGATACTTCTTTTAGTATGGTATGTTACGTTTCATATGATATGTATTCATTTGTGCATTTCCACCACCCATTTAGAATGATATGCTATGATATACAATTTGCATTATATGTTACGGATTTGAAAAAACGTAGAATAAAAAATAAAAAATCTGAACATGCTATACGTTCTGACGTGACGTTGTATTAGTTAACGTGACGACTGCTGCTCATCGAATGATTAACGTTTGTAATTGCATGACAAAATTAATCAACCTGGGGCACCATGGGAAAATTAGTTTCTATTTCCCAAAGTAACCTGTTGAGTGTAGGGGGCAGTATTTTGATGTTTGGATGAAAAACGTACCCAAATGAAACTGCCTATTACTCAAGCCCAGAATCTAGAATATGCATATAATTGTCAGATTAGGATAAAAAACACTCTAAAGTTTCCAAAACTGTCAAAATGTTGTCTGTGAGTATAACAGAACTCATATGGCAGGCAAAAACCTGAGAAAAAATCCAACCAGGAAGTGGGAAATCTGAGGTTTGTAGGTTTTCAAATCATTGCCTATCGAATATACATTGTCTATGGGGTCATACTGCACATGTTTCTACGAACTGTAATATGACTTTCCGTCTGAACTTTCGCCTAGACTTGCCCGCACGTCGTGAGTTTGGATTGTGTACTAAACGCGCGAACAAAAAGGAGGTATTTGGACATAAATTATGGACTTTATTGAACAAATCAAACATTTATTGTGGAACTGGGATACCTGGGAGTGCATTCTGATGAAGATCATCAAAGGTAATTGAATATTTATAATCTATTTCTACTTATGTCGACTCCACAACATGGCGGATATCTGTATGGCTTGTTTTGGTCTCTGAGTGCTGTACTCAGATTATTGCATGGTGTGCTTTTTCAGTAAAGCTTTTTTGAAATCTGACACAGCGGTCGGATTAAGGAGAAGTGGATCTAAAATTCAATGCATAACACTTGTATCTTTTAGCAATGTTTATTATGAGTGCTTCTGTAAATTGATGTGGCTCTCTGCAAAATCACCAGATGTTTTTGGAACTACTAAACATAACGCGCCAATGTAAACTGCGATTTTTTTTATATAAATATGAACTTTATCGAACAAAACATACATCTATTGTGTACATGAAATCCTATGAGTGTCATCTGATGAAGATCATCAAAGTTTTTTTTTCTTTCTATTTTAAATATTGCGGAAAGAATATTGGTTCCATCAATGTAATTGTCTGCATCATTTCCAATCCCCCATAATTTTGGGGGGTAAATATATCCATACACACATGCATACTGTACATATACACATATATATACATACACATACCTATATAGACAGACATACTTTTTTAAAGAATATACCTTTATTATTATTCCCTGCAAACCCTACCGCCGATCCCCCAATTGGAGTAAACTAATAAACACTTCTGCTTCTACCTTCCATTTATACATCTTATACACATTTTACATTCACAGTCTATTTTACAATAGTTATTTTTGTTTGTTTTTAGTCCTTCCTCTATTTCTGATGTCCATGCAGTTTGATTTTTATTTGTAACTGTGCTATTTCACAAAAGTTCTGAACCTATTTACATTTTACAGACCCCGTATGTTCTACATGTTTTATCTTGCTATTAGTCCCTTCAGCTCCATTCAACCTCTCCCATCTATCTCTCAACATCATCCATTTTGGATTTCTATTTGCCATATATTTTTCAACTGTGCTGTGATGCTTCACAAACGACTTGAACCTTTCTATTCTCATAGCTTCTACAGATTGTAAATTTAAAAAAAAAATGTTGCTAAAATAATTATTATATTATTGATTGATTGACTATGGCTTTTCAAATCACCCAGTATTGCTGTCTGCAGCGTTAGTTCTAGGCAAATGTTGCAATCGTCAAAGGTTAGTGATTCATTTTATCTCTATTTCTGCTTTTTGTGAGTCCTCTCTTTGGCTGAAAAAATGGCTGTATTTTTCTGTGACTAGGTACTGACCTAACATAATCGTTTGGTGTGCTTTCGTCGTAAAGCCTTTTTGAAATCGGACACTGTGGCTGGATTTACAACAAGTTTATCTTTAAAATGGCGTGAAATACTTTTAATTATTATTTAATTCTGGGATTTCTGTTGTTTTGAATTTAGCGCCCTGCACTTTCACTGGCTGTTGTTGAGGTGGGACGCTACTGTCCCAGAGAGGTTAAAAGAGAGAAAAAGAGAAAGTACAAGAGAGAATTATACATTTGGGTGCATTTGTCAGCTATGCTTATTTTAACCCTAGCCTTGCCCTGAACTGCCGCTCTTATGGGTCAGAATATAATGATGTAATTACGTGTTGAAGGTCTCCGATGGGGGTCTCTGGATGGACCGTTTAGGCTTCTCAATGACACACTTCTCTGGTGTAACTCTCTGGTTGTCCTCACAATGTCAGTGTCCTGTGTCTTAGTGGTCTGATTCCTCGCCCTTGATCTGAAAGGGGTCTTCTGAGGACAGCCATTCCTGTAGCTCAGGGCTCACAGCATAGGAGTGAAAATAGTGTAGATACACGATTCGATGGGGAGTGGAGACTGGGTGGTCCAGCTTCAATTCACCCACTTAGATGTAGCTACTCATCCGTAGCATGGGTAGAAAAGTGTTTCTTTTGTCTTCAACCTTGTGTTGCGTTTTGGGTTCATTGACATTTTAGACCTCGGATGCAGCTCGGCTCACTTAGTCTGATATGTTAATTCTTAACTCACAGGTCTTATACCCTCGTGTCGGAAGTTGGCGTCTTCCGCCTTTAGGGCAATTCTTGGGTAGTTACGAGGCAAGGTCTAGATTTTATTTACTCAAATCCAATTAGTCAACTAACTTCATATTTCATCTTTATGAAAACATTCTCTTTGATTCTGGACATTTTCCACACAACATACAATGTATAAACATCAAGCACATATTAGGAAAACTCTTAAAGTTACAATGTTTCCGTTTTAACGTTGTCCTTTAACTTTTAATAACATAACAAAAATGACATTAATTTTCATATTCCATCTATCGTCATTACCACCATTGTGGCTGATGAAACTCCTTGTCCCAAAGTCCATTTATTGCATGATAATGTACTGAGACTGATTACTGCATTGTTGGGACAGAGCAAGCAAGAAAGGTCTTTATTTCACTGTATTTGTGCACGTGACAATAAAACAACTTGAATAGGGGAAAGGCTGCCAGCTAACCACAGGGGCCGGGAGGCCTGGAAGCTCTAGCCAGCAAGCAGGCAGGCTGGTTAGCCAGCTCTCTGATTGATTGGCTTGGGGAGGAAGCAGCAGAAGGTAAAGGGACATACAGGGAAGGTGTGCTGCATGGTGGATAGTGATTTAAGTTCCACTGCGTAATACACTCTGATTGGGCCTCCCTTGAGTGAGGGGCTGGGACTGATGAGGGCCAGTGTACATTCCGTACCACACACAGCCAGAGGGGGGGGACGGGACGTTTTGTCTTTCTTTAATTAAACATTCTCATTTCATTAAAACCTCCCCACCCCCACTAAAATAAAACACCAAAATATATCCTGTACTGCATACATGTACCATACTCACCTTTCCCTCTACCACACGATACAAAACAACACAAATCACAATAACCAAAATGTCACCATTTCTAGAACCGTATATACAAAACATCTTCCCCAGCTACACAGACAGCCCCCCCCCCCCCGACATACCATATCTCCTGAAACTTCTCCACACTTTTAATAATTTTATAGAACTCAAATTCCACCCTGAGGCGTGCAGAGACCATCCCATAGAAACGTAATCTACATACGCTGACACTGCTATGCCTGTCACCACATCCATGCCTGTCCAGCACACTCCCTGCAGCCTCCTGCGTAGAAGGCCCAAAAAAGGCTCAATGGTTAGTGTATATAACTGCCCAGATAGAGGGCATCCTTGTCTAATGCGCCATCTCACCCAGACGGGCCTACTGAGCCCACCTCCCACCTTGACCATGCATTACGCCCCAGCATACATCAACACAAAGGTCAAAAACCTTTCCCCAAAACCAAAAACAGACATCACATTAAACAGCTACTCATAGTCCACTCTATCAAAAGCCTTCTCTTGATCTAAAAATACCAGTCCAAAGTTCACATTAGAACTTTTCGACAAGTCCAACATGTCCCTGATTAAGAACAAGTTGTCTGTGATTGAGCGTCCCGGTACACAACATGTTTGGTCCTTATGTACTATCGAGTCCAAATGGGACTTCAATCTGTTAGAGAGGACCTTGGCAAATATCTTGAGGTCCACACAGAGCAATGCCACAGGCCTCCAGTTCTTAATAACCTCTTTGGGCTGAGATCCCGCTAACGGGTTCGATATGATAACAGCCAGTGAAAGTGCAGGGCGCCAAATTCAAAACAACAGAAATCACATAATTAAAATTCCTCAAACATACAAGTATTTAACACCAATTTAAAGATACACTTCTTTTTAATCCCACCAGAGTGTCCGATTTCAAAAAGGCTTTACAGCGAAAGGATACCAAACTATTATGTTAGGTCAGAGCCAAGTCAACACAACCATTTTTCCAGGCAAAGAGAGGAGACACGAAAAGCAGAAATAGAGATAAATGAATCACTAACCTTTGATCATCTTCATCAGATGACACTCATAGGACTTCATGTTACACAATATATGTATGTTTTGTTCGATAAAGTTCATATTTATATGAACCAAATCAAAGAAGAAGGAGCATCCATCTCCTTGAGCATGGAGAACCTAGCTCTTACAAGTGCTCCCTTTGCTTTAACCTGGAAAAAACTGCCCAGGTCCCGACGTAATTCAGCTAAATTAGCCTGGAGACATTGCTTTGCCCCACCATCTCTACCTCCATCTCAAGTTCCCCCAACGCTCAAGTTCCCCCAATAATCTTCTAGCCTCTGAGGATGAGAGAGCTGTAAACTGTTGATAGAAAAGCTGAATTTGGACTTTCCCCACACCCCACCATTGACTCAGAGACTCAAACTCCTCTCTTCGCTGCCCCCACGTTTCTGGAAACCTGAGCAAAAAGTGGCATCTTGTAAGAGCTTGTGTTGGGAAGTTTAGTTCTCTAAACATCCACTAGGTCGAACAGAATAATGATGATGCCCCTGTGAAATTGGCACCAACACATCCCAAATACATCCCAAATATTCCACTAGCAAATAGCCTACCAACCAAATGTATTTTCATGAACACAACGACAGCTTTGTTCAATCTGGAAATAGAATGTATAAATTCAGCTCCTACCAGTTCACCGACTGAGAGCAGAACCTCCTCCACCTTAACTCCATTCTCAGGAACACACCTGAATAAATGCCGTAACGACAGCGTCTCCTCCCTGCTAGGCTGAGAAGCCATCGCGCACACCACATCTTCCAAACTCCAGGAAACTAACTCTGTCCTCTTCCACCCTAACTTTGAAAAAACCTGTGGATACCGCTAAAACAAATAGTGCATTAACCCTCCACCATAGAAAGTAAAAATTTAAAGAAAAGACCAAGACAGAATCCAGAAAATAAGTTAGGACAGAGCCCTCCACACCAAACACTCAAACTCCCCAAAACACCCAGCAGGCACTGCACGAGAGAGAGAGAGAGAGAGAGAGAGAGAGAGTCAGAGAAAGAGAGAGAGAGAGAGAGAGTCAGAGAAAGAGAGAGAGAGAGAGAGAGAGAGAGAGAGAGAGAGAGAGTCAGAGAAAGAGAGAGAAAGAGTCAGAGAGAGAGAGAGAGAGAGAGAGTCAGAGAGAGAGAGAGAGAGAGAGAGAGAGAGAGAGAGAACTCACGGCTGCAAGAGGTGATGTGCCTGCAATGCAAACTCTCCATCCAGATCACCTCAGCAAAACACACAGAGAGGATAAGAGAAGTTTCTCATAGCAGCCCAATGTCACTCCCTCCAGATACAACCACAAGATACCAACATAAGACACACCAAATGAGATTGGCAGTGGTAGCACCACACGCACAGTGTGAATCAGAGAAAGACAAGAGAGAGGTTTCTGAAAATAATACAATTGAAAAGGAGGTTTGTATTTAACTGTCATAAAAGTTTATTCCCCTGTCTAGACGGTTATTATCGAAAAGTGCCTTTTATTGAAATGAGTCAAAGTCAAAAATAGCTTGTCTCTGAAACACACAGCAATAATAGATGAGTGAAGAGTGTTGTGTTGAGTTGTGTTCCACCTTGGCCAGAGGCTTTTCTTTGCCAAACACTTCAGTCTGCTGGCATTACTTTGGGAAATTACATTAGAGCTGTATAGTGCTGCATAGCTCCACTGTGGATGACACCTTCACATTTACCTTAGGACTGGATTAAAGCTACAGAGAGATAACAGTATTATATAATAATACTGTTATAAAAGACAAAGCAAACTATTTACAAACACGAGGCTCTAATACAGTTTGCACCTAAGCAGTAAACACACATCCTGTAGAATATGTGGCCCACAGTTTCTTTAGGTGACCTTACCATGGGAACTCCTGGTATTACTGCTGGAACCGAACTGACAACTCTGGCATTACAAAAACACCCATAAGGGGGGACTATTGTGCCTAGAGGAAATATATTCCTTGAAAGAGGATAAACACATTCCAAGGGAGAGAGATATTTCACTGCTGCTACATTCAAAATTACAGCGAAACAGTAATGATAAGAGGCACTGGACATTACGATGATGATTCACAGTGTTTGTGATAAATGACGAAAAGCTATGAATGCTCATTAGGAGTTGCGTGCCCTATGAATGCTCATTAGGAGTTGCATGCCCTATGAATGCTCATTAGGAGTTGCATGCCCTATGAATGCTCATTAGGAGTTGCATGCCCTATGAATGCTCATTAGGAGTTGCATGCCCTATGAATGCTCATTAGGAGTTGCGTGCCCTATGAATGCTCATTAGGAGTTGCGTGCCCTATGAATGCTCATTAGGAGTTGCGTGCCCTATGAATGCTCATTAGGAGTTGCATGCCCTATGAATGCTCATTAGGAGTTGCATGCCCTATGAATGCTCATTAGGAGTTGCATGCCCCATGAATGCTCATTAGGAGTTGCGTGCCCTATGAATGCTCATTAGGAGTGACATTCTTGGGACCTGGTCGGTGTTACGGAAGCAAAGTGGCCTGGGCCTTACTGAACCCCTCCCAGAGGTCCTGGTACTCTGCGGGAATGGCAGAGAGGGCAATTTCCAAGCACGGCAGAGCTGACTTCAGGCAATGTGTGTGGCACAACGGGCTCCAGCCAACGATGGCACCAGTAGACCAATCAATAGAGGGATTGTGTTGCTGGAGCCAAGAGAATCTCAATATCACGGGAACCTTCGGAGACTCAATTAGCAGGAATTGGATCATCTCGCTGTTGTTCCTCGACATTCATACTGTAGGTTGATGGGGCTGGTATGGTGGGTGAGCCGGCCTATAGAGCGCCCGTCCAGCGCGCTAACATCCATGGGAATGGAGAAGGGTTGAGTGGGGATGCCCAGCTCGGACGTCAGGGTAACGTCCATAAGGCTCATATCGGCCCCCGAGTCGATGAGAGACTTGGACTGGTCGCACCACAGCAGGATGGCATGGAGAGGGGGGCGAGTAGGGGGAGAAGCAACATTATCCTTAAGACCCACCAGAGTACTCATTCCTACAAATGAGCAAGGTCTCTTGAAGGGACAGGTAGACACATAATGACCAGCAGTACTGCAATACAGACAACTCTGGGTGTTAAGTCTTCCTACGCATCCGGCTGGAGACAGCCTAGCCCTGCCGAGCTGCATTAGCTCGGGAAGAGGTAAATCGGCAGTCTTCGGAGGCTCTTGGAGGAACTTGGGTAAGCTCGGATCCTCTCGGGGACGTAGACGTCAGGGACCGCCGGAGTTCATCAGATGCACAGTGGGATCCTTGAATGAGTGATTGGGACCTCTTCTCCCTCCTACGTTCCTGTAGCCGTCCATCGATCCGGATGGTTAAGGCGATGAGTAAGTCGAGATCTGTTGGTAGTTCTCGGGCTGCAAGCTCGTCCTTTACTTCCTCTGATGATCTGTGCAGAAAAGTGTCGAACAGCGCTCTGGGTTCCAGGCACCCTCCTCTGCTAGCGTGAGGAAATCCATCGCATAGTTTGTCACACTAAGGGAGTCCAGCTGGAGTAGCTTCCGGGCAGCCTCTTTCCCAGACAACGGAGCCTTGAAAACTTTTTTCACCTCCGCCATGAATCCCAACAGACTGAAGCATATTTTTTTATTTTATTTCACCTTTATTTAACCAGGTAAGCTAGAACAAGTTCTCATTTACAACTGTGACCAGGCCAAGATAAAGCCAAGCAGTGCGACACAAACAACAACACAGAGTTAAACATGGAATAAACAAGCGTACAGTCAATAACACAATAGAAAAAAAGAAAGTCTATATACAGTGTGTGCAAATTGTGTGAAGAGCTAGGCAATAAATAGTCCATAGTAGCGAAATAATTACAATTTAGCAGATTAACACTGGAGTGATAAATGAGCAGATGATGATGTGCAAGTAGAGATGCTGGTGTGCAAAAGAGCAGAAAAGTAAATAAAAACCATATGGGGATGAGGTAGGTAGATTGGGTGGGCTATTTACAGATGGACTATGTACAGCTGCAGCGATCGGTTAGCTGCTCAGATAGCAGATGTTTAAAGTTAGTGAGGGAAATATGAGTCTCTAGCTTCAGCGATTGTTGCAATTCGTTCCAGTCACTGGCAGCAGAGAACTGTAAGGAAAGGCGGCCAAAGGAGATGTTGGCTTTTGGGATGACCAGTGAGATATACCTGCTGGAGCGCGTGCTACAGGTGGGTGTTGTTATCGTGACCAGTGAGCTGAGATAAGGCGGAGCTTTACCTAGCATAGACTTATAGATGATCTGCAGCCAGTGGATCTATGTAGCGAGGGCCAGCCGACTAGAGCATACAGATCGCAGTGGTGGGTAGTATAAGGGGCTTTGGTAACAAAACGGATGGCACTGTGATAGACTGCATCCAGTTTGCTGAGTAGAGTATTGGCAGCTATTTTGTAAATGACATCGCCGAAGTCGAGGATCGGTAGGATAGTCAGTTTTACGAGGGTAAGTTTGGCGGTGTGAGTGAATGAGGCTTTGTTGCGAAATAGAAAGCCGATTCTAGATTTGATTTTGGATTGGAGATGTTTAATATGTGTCTGGAAGGAGAGTTTACAGTCTAGCCAGACACCTAGGTATTTGTAGTTGTCCACATATTCTAGTTCAGAACCATCCAGGGTAGTGATGCTAGTCGGGCGGGCGGGTGCGGGCAGTGAATGGTTGAAAAGCATGCATTTGGTTTTAGTAGCGTTTAAGAGCAGTTGGAGGCCACGGAAGAAGTGTACGGCCGACTGTTGGTCCCAAATGGCCGTAGCCCAGGCGGAGGCCCTCGCAGACATCAGCGTGATGAGGTCTTAGAACGGTCCGAGGGGAAGGAGGAAGGCTGTTCCCATGACGAGGGAACACTGAGCAAGAAACACCCGACAGGTGCCCGAGTCTCCTTCAAAGCGCTCCGGATTAGGTAAGCGGGTTTCCATGGAAACCGGGATGATGGTGCTGCTACCAGCTGGCTTACGGAGGGTCTGGGAGTTTACCGTCGTGGGAGTCTGCCTTGTAGACAACCCACGGAATTGCTACCGCAATGTGTCCAATGCTAGGTTGTGCCGTTCGGCCACGGCCTGGAACCCTTCCATCAGACCGTGAAGCAACTCCTCGTGCCCCTTGGGAGGAGATGGCGTTGCGGAGCTGGTCCAAGTCTGCTGGGTCAGTCATGGCCAGTTTGTACTATCAGGTTTCAGGTAAGATCCAAATGCAGACTGTGTCGAAGTAACAATGTTTATTACAGCAACAGGGGCAGGTAAACGACAGGTCAAGGCAGGCAGGGGTCGATAATCCAGAGTAGTGGGGCCAAGGTGCAGGATGGCAGGCAAGTTCAGGGTCAGGTCAGGCAGAGGTCGGTAATCCAGAGTAGTGGGGCCAAGGTACAGGATGGCAGGCAAGTTCAGGGTCAGGTCAGGCAGAGGTCGGTAATCCAGAGTAGTGGGGCCAAGGTACAGGATGGCAGGCAGGCTCAGGTCAGGCAGAGGTCGGTAATCCAGAGTAGTGGGGCCAAGGTACAGGATGGCAGGCAGGCTCAGGTCAGGCAGAGGTCGGTAATCCAGAGTAGTGGGGCCAAGGTACAGGATGGCAGGCAAATTCAGGGTCAGGTCAGGCAGAGGTCGGTAATCCAGAGTAGTGGGGCCAAGGTACAGGATGGCAGGCAAGTTCAGGGTCAGGTCAGGCAGAGGTTGGTAATCCAGAGTAGTGGGGCCAAGGTACAGGATGGCAGGCAGGCTCAGGTCAGGCAGAGGTCGGTAATCCAGAGTAGTGGGGATAAGGTACAGGACGGCAGGCAGGCTCAGGGTCAGGCAGAGGTCGGTAATCCAGAGTAGTGGGGATAAGGTACAGGACGGCAGGCAGCCTCAGGGTCAGGGTGGGCAGAAAAGGTCAAATCCAGGAAAAACGGGAACAATCAAGAGACAGGAACAGAGGGGAAAACAAGACAAGGAGACAAGCACAAAGACAGGTGAAACAGATCAAGGCGTGACAGTATTTCTGTATTGTTTTAGTGATTCACTAAAATGTTTTTGGTTGGATAGGTTTCTCAATTTTTTTCTTATGTTTTTGCATTCTTCATCAAACCATTTGTCATTGTTGTTTGTTTTCTTAGGTTGTCTACTTGACATTTTTAGATTTGACAGGGAAGCTGAGAGGTCAAATATACTGTTTAGGTTTTCTGCCAAGTTTACACCACTAGTACAGTGGAACATTTTTGTCCAGGAAGTCGTCTATAAGTAATTGAATTTGTTGTTGTCTAATTGTTTTTTCATAGATTTCCACATTATTTTCCTTCCATCGATAGCATTTCTTAAAATTATTCAGTTTATTTGGCTTTGATGCTTCATGATTGACTATTGCTCTGTTCATGAGATTATGCTGTGATCTGATAGGGGTGTCAGTGGGCTGACTGTGAACGTTCTGAGAGACTCTGGGTTGAGGTCAGTGATAAAGTAGTCTACAGTACTACTGCCAAGAGATGAGGTATAGGTGTACCTACCGTAGGAGTCCCCTCGAAGCCTACCATTGATTATGTACATACCCAGCAGTCGACAGAGCTGCAGGAGTTGTGACCCGTTTATGTTGGTTATGTTGTTTTAGTTGTGCCTAGGGGGGGTATATGGGGGAAGGATTGCTGTCATCTCCAGGTAGGTGTTTATTTCTCTCTCTCTCTCTCTCTCTCCACTTGTTCATTTGATCCATGTTTTAATGTGTTCCTCTGTAAGTCAGGCACCCTGCAGAGTCTTGGGGCCTACAAAATAAATTAAAGTCTCAGTGCGTCAGTTGTGGGCTACATTCTCAGTGTCTTTTTTGCAAAGATCTCAGGGACTAGGTCCACATCATCACTAAAGCCGAGAGAGATGCAATAACGCCAGATTTATCTCTGTTTTTGCACTCTACTTTGTCCCTTATCCAACAGAAGGGACAAACAAATAAAACATCCCCTTGTCCCCTCCCCTCCCCTCCTCTCCTCCCCCCCTCCCCTCTCCTCTCCTCCTCTTCCCTCCCCTCCTCTCCTCTCCTCTCCTCTCCTCCCCCTCCCCTCTTCTCCTCTCCTCTCCTGTCTTCATATATCCTCTCTGCTGGTAGGAAGAGACTAGAGCGTCAGTCTCAAGAGTAGAGCGCCAGTCTTGTCCTGCCTCTCTTCTCTTCACCTCTCACCCTCCCTCGTGCCTCTCCTGCTGCCTCGCCTCGCCTGCCGTTACTTTAGCTAGACTCTGGGGGTGCCGTTCATTCTTCATCTTTCAAATTAAATGGGGTGCAAGTGCACTCGCTCGCTTCACAAAGTAAAAAAAAAGTCATGAGTGATTATCCCTCTCGTCCTCTGTCATGTTTTCAATTGCTACTGCACACTCTTAGTAGCTTTATTAGAAAAAAATAAGTCGAAAATATATATAGAAATAAAAAAATGTCCAGTTCCAACAATTTAAATATCAAGTAAATAAAGTGTTTTGTTTTTATTCAGTGACGATAGAAAGTCCTGAAACTGAGAGTGGAAAGTGAACTTTTCCTTACCACTTATCCAGTGAAACTGGCTGTGAAGTGTAGCTTCTCCAAGGAGTGCTGAGGGTCGTTTGCGCTGGTTCAAATTCCAATTTTCCAGTTTGAATCCATCTAAATCCAATCTCATGGAGTTGCCTCCTGGACGATGGGGTCCATTCTATTCCAGCTCTAATCTCCAACGTCAATGGACTGATTTGAATCCAAATGATTCCCAGTCCACTTATAATGAGGTGGGGGGGGGTGTAAGTGCCTAGGATCAATCAAAATCTCATCTAGATATTGGATTTATTAGTCATGGCCTGACCTCCTAGCATCAGAAAACACTCCGTTCCCACCGAAGAGCTGAAGATGAAGTTGGCCTGACCTAGCATCAGAAAACACTACGTTCCCACCGAAGAGCTGAAGATGAAGTTGGCCTGACCTAGCATCAGAAAACACTCCGTTCCCACCGAAGAGCTGAAGATGAAGTTGGCCTGACCTAGCATCAGAAAACACTACGTTCCCACCGAAGAGCTGAAGATGAAGTTGGCCTGACCTAGCATCAGAAAACACTACGTTCCCACCGAAGAGCTGAAGATGAAGTTGGCCTGACCTAGCATCAGAAAACACTCCGTTCCCACCGAAGAGCTGAAGATGAAGTTGGCCTGACCTAGCATCAGAAAACACTCTGTTCCCACCGAAGAGCTGGAGATGAAGTTGGCCTGACCTAGCATCAGAAAACACTCTGTTCCCACCGAAGAGCTGGAGATGAGGTTGGAAATGATGATAGTGCGAGGTTACAGTATAAAGTTGACCATGCATTTCAAGAAGGGGCAGATAGCCCAACCATATATCAACTATAGGACATAGAGTGATATGTTTCACCTAAGCAGCTAACTTCGAGACATTTGCTATGAAATCATTCACACTTAATCAAGCATACAGTACCAGCCAAAAGTTTGCACACACTTATTCGTTCCAGGGTTTTTCACGGAATCATGTAGTAACCAAAAAAAAGGTGTAAAACGAAACAATATATATTTGAGATTCTTCAAAGTAGCCACCCTTGGTCTTGATGACAGCTTCGCACACTCTTTCTAATCGGTTGTGTTGTGACAAGGTAGGGTTGGTGTACAGAAGACATCACTATTTGGTTACAAGACCAAGACCATATTATGGCAAGAAAACCTCACATAAGCAAAGAGAAACGACAGTCCATCATTACTTTAAGACATAAAGGTCAGTCAATCTGTGAGGAGGAGGTGTGTGAGGGGGAAGTGTGTGAGGGGGAATCATGTGAGGGGAGGGGTGTGAGGGGAAGTGTGTGAGGGGAGGTGTGTGAGGGGAATTGTGTGAGGGGGAAGTGTGTGAGGGGGAAGTGTGTGAGGGTGGAAGTGTGTGAGGGGGAAGTGTGTGAGGAGGAGGTGTGTGAGGGTGGAAGTGTGTGAGGGGGGAAGTGTGTGAGGAGGAGGAGGTGTGTGAGGGGGAAGTGTGTGAGGGGAGGGGTGTAAGGGGAAGGGTGAGAGGGAAGTGTGTGAGGCAGAAGTGTGTGAGGAAGAGGTGTGTGAGGGTGGAAGTGTGTGAGGGGGAGGTGTGTGAGGGGGAAGTGTGTGAGGGGGGAATAGTGAGGGGGGAAGTGTGTGAGGGGGGAAGGGTGAGAGGGTGGAAGTGTGTGAGGAAAGATAAGTAATGGTTTTACTGGAAGGGGTGTGAGGTAGACACAAATGTATGCTGACGCACACACACACACACACACACACACACACACACACACACACACACACACACACACACACACACACACACACATTCAGGCCAGCCCCTTCTGGATTGCATTTAGTTTTACTTCCTGTGTCAAGTGCTTTTTCATATTACTGATCAGCAGACACTGTAAGGTTAGAGTGGAGGGTAAACATCCTTACTGCAGTGCCCCAGAGATAAAGAGAGACATTCCTACTTCCCTATTACAATTCAGAACATGGTCCAAACCAAAGTTTCTCATCATACACTACTGTTAGGTTCTAACTCTCAGAGTAAATAACTCAACGGACACTAGAAAAGCTTAACAAAGTTGAATTCTTCACAAAGGGTCGATACAGCTGCATTCAGACAACGACATTTGACACAAGCACTGATATTTAACCCTTTCTCCTAGGCGGAGTCTCCTCCTCCACATCTGTACAAGCACTGATATTTAACCCTTTCTCCTAGGCTGAGTCTCCTCCTCCACATCTGTACAAGCACTGATATTTAACCCTTTCTCCTAGGCGGAGTCTCCTCCTCCACATCTGTACAAGCACTGATATTTAACCCTTTCTCCTAGGCTGAGTCTCCTCCTCCACATCTGTACAAGCACTGATATTTAACCCTTTCTCCTAGGCTGAGTCTCCTCCTCCACATCTGTACAAGCACTGATATTTAACCCTTTCTCCTAGGCGGAGTCTCCTCCTCCACATCTGTACAAGCACTGATATTTAACCCTTTCTCCTAGGCTGAGTCTCCTCCTCCACATCTGTACAAGCACTGATATTTAACCCTTTCTCCTAGGCGGAGTCTCCTCCTCCACATCTGTACAAGCACTGATATTTAACCCTTTCTCCTAGGCGGAGTCTCCTCCTCCACATCTGAACAGCCAATGCATCTCTGTTGCTTGACAGAACCTTATCGTGAGATCTGTTCTTCCTCACTTCATCTGACCTGACCTCTACCCCAAAGTGCTCACTCCTCCCCAACTCAAGGCTGTCATGGTGATTGATACCAGACTGTGTCTCTTCTCCTCCCAGAGGATCCCTGATGGCTAACGATAACATATCCTGACATGATGAAAACGTTATACATTATCCTCTATCCCTCAGTGACATTTTAATTTTCGAAGTTCTCCACCCGTCTCCCCTACACATTCCAAACCCATCTGGCTCCTACAGATAGCCATTCACTTCTGATTATAACAATGTTCCATGTTTAACCCAGAATCTAACACTACAGATAACCATTCACTTCTGAGTATAACAATGTTCCATGTTTAACCCAGAATCTAACACTACAGATAACCATTCACTTCTGATTATAACAATGTTCCATGTTTAACCCAGAATCTAACACTACAGATAACCATGCTAGAAAGGACAAAACCCGGCAAGCAAAGTATATTACATATGTGTATTCTCAATCTAGAATTAGAGCTATGTCTAAGGTCAGGGAGCACGGCCAGATCGTGACGGTCATCTTTCAGAGCGGAAAATATTGGGTGCAGGTGTGGGTGACCGCAGCACTGCCTGAACAGAATAGGATGAGGAATTATGAGGGTTATGGTATGGGGAGTTGTGGCTGTATTTCAGACAGGCATACAGGGTAGCCGCACGTCGTCCTTGGGAGAAATAACAGACGTGTTCCCTGGCTACAGAGCAGATTAAATATCTTAAATATAGAGATATTTGTAGAGAACATGCAGAGATATTTTGAGAACTTGGGACTACAAGGTTCTTTCTGCAAAAATATTATTCTGAGATAATTGGCTTTAAAGTTCCAAACCCTCAGTGGTTTGAATGGTGACAGCGATTTTTATCTTGTATATGTTGGAATTAACAACAAGAACCGGGGAATTTATCGGCAAAAAAAGAAACGTCCCTTTTTCAGGACCCTGTCTTTCAAAGAGAATTCCTAAATATCCATGCTTGTTTCCCATGCTTGTTCAATGAACCATAAACCTGTGGACTGGTCATTAAGACACAAACACAAGCTTACAGACGGTAGGCAATTAACGTCACAGTTATGAAAACTTAGGACACTAAAGAGGCCTTTCTACAGACTCTGAAAAACACCAAAAGAAACATGCCCTGATCCCTGCTCATCTGTGTGAATGTGCCTTAGGCATGCTGCAAGGAGGCATGAGGACTGCAGATGTGGCCATGGTAATAAATTGCAATGTCCGTACTGTGAGACGCCTATGACAGCGCTACAGGGAGACGCGAGGACGGAGATGCGAGGATGGACAGCTGATCGTCCTCACAGTGGCAGACCACGTGTAACAACACCTGCACAGAATCGATACATCCGAACATCACACCTGCGGGACAGGTACAGGACGGCAACAACAACTGCGAGTTACACCAGGAACGCACAATCCCTCCATCAGTGCTCAGACTGTCTGAAATAGGCTGAGAGAGGCTGGACTGAGGGCTTGTAGGCCTGTTGTAAGGCAGGTCCTCACCAGACATCACCGGCAACAACATCGCCTATGGGCATAAACTCACCGTCACTGGACCAGACAGGACTGGCAAAAAGTGCTCTTCACTGACGAGGTGGTTTTGTCTCACTCGGGGTGATGGTCGGATTTGAGTTTATCGTCGAAGGAATGAGCGCTACATCGAGGCCTGTACTCTGGAGCGCGATCGATTTGGAGGTGGAGGGTCTGTCATGGTCTGGGGTGGTGTGTCATAGCATAATCGCACTGAGCTTCTTGTCATTGCAGGCAATCTCAACGCTGTGCGTTACAGGGAGGACATCCTCCTCCCTCATGTGGTACCCTTCCTGCAGGCTCATCCTGACATGACCCTCCAGCATCACAATGCCACCAGCCATACTGCTCGATCTGTGTGTGATTTCCTTCAAGACAGGAATGTCAGTGTTTTGCCATGGCCAGCATAGAGCCCACATCTCAATCCCATTGAGCACGTCTGGCACCTGTTGGATCGGAGAGTGAGGGCTAGGGACGTTCCCCCCAGAAATGTCCGGGATCTTGCAGGTGCCTTGGTGTAAGAGTGGGGTAACATCTCACAGCAAGAACTGGCAAATCTGGTGCAGTCCATGAGGAGGAGATGCACTGCAGTACTTAATGCAGCTGGTGGCCACACCAGATACTGACTGTTACTTTTGATTTTGACCCCCCCTTTGTTCAGAGACACATTATTCAATTTATGTTAAGTCACATGTCTGTGGAACTTGTTCAGTTTATGTCTCAGTTGTTGAATCTTGTAATGTTCATACAAATATTTACACATGTTAAGTTTGCTGAAAATAAACGCAGTTGACAGTGAGAGGACATTTCTTTTTTTGGCTTAGTTTATATAGGTAGAGAACATTCAACAGAACAAGGCTATGTCAATAACTACATTTCGACAAAAATACAGATATAACCTTATAGTCCCAAATACTCGAATTGCTGACTTGATTGTCAAACTGTAGCCTATAAGACGTTAATACAGCACTGTCTTAGCCACACTTTTATTTTCAATATGTGTTAATCTTCCACTTAACCGACGATAACAATAAATACATAGTAATATATAGTAATATATACAATAAATACATAGTAATATATACAATAAATATATAGTAATATATACAATAAATACATAGTAATATATATAATAAATACATAGTAATATATACAATTTAGCAGACGTGTTAATCCAATGTGACTTACAGTCATGCGCGCATCCATTTTACAAAGAATCAAACCTACAATCGTGGTGTTTCAAGCACCATGCTCTACCATGCTTTACCAACTGAACCATACAGGACCATAGCTGTTCAGACAAACTATTCCCTAACTCCTTTGATAGTTATAATTCAGACAGCATATCCTGCTGATGATGCACTTGACAGTGTGATTGGAATGGAATGACAGTGAGTGTGCAGCTGTACCTGCACATTTAGTTTAGCACCTTGAGTACAACAGAACCACAGGATTCCAGACACGCTACATCAGTTTAGTCTCCTCACCTCACTTAAAACCTTTTTCGGTTGTGGGCTAAATCAGGGTCACACAGAGCGTTTCTTGATAGCCAAATCTACTTTGAAACAAAAGTATACACCTCACATGCAAAGTTATGGGCATAAAAAAAGAGAGCATGTCAGATATAGAGTTAGAATGTCTTATATTTTGAGTTTGCATCCTAAGATTACACTTTAAATACATCATAGAAGACTGAAATATAACAAAGTCGTTTGACATAGAAACATCTGATTTTCAGCTGTAAAAAGAAAAAGTTTGTTATAAACTGGGTGGTTCGAACCCTGAATGCTGATTGGCTGACAGAAGTGGTATAATCAGACCGTATGCCACGGGTATGACAAAACATTTATTTTTAATGCTCTAATTATGTTGGTAACCCGTTTTATAATAGCAATAAGGCACCTCTGGGGTTTGTGGTATATGACCAATATACCACGGCTAAGGGCTGTGTCCAGGCACTCCTCGATGCGTCGTGCATAAAGAACAGCCCTTAGCCGTGGTATATTGGCCATAAACCATACACCCTCATTCCTTATTGCTTAATTATACAATTATGAAAAATATGAATAACATCCCACTGATGAGGCCACCAGTCATTTGACTGCAGGAAAGGGTTCTAACCAGTTGCTGGATCGGTGTTAAAGGTATCACTGTAGAATTTCTGTAAACTCCCAAAACATGCTTTTCTACATTCAATTGTTATGGCATCACCTGTATAAATAATGGATACAAGTGTAAAGAGTTCAAATCTACCCCAAAAGCCAGAAACTACTATGACTAATTTCTGTTACATTAGATTACAATAGTCAATAGTGATATTTCCTGTCAAGTTCCATCCAGTCCTAGTACTCTTCTGTACAGTACGAAGGATGGAATCATGTGAACCTGAAGGCTGATCTCATAAAGACTGTGATGTCTTTCATCTCCAGGTGGGACGGGATGACACGGTATGACACGGGATGACACGGGGTAACACGGGTTGACACGGGATGAAACGGGATAACACGGGATGACACGGGATAACATGGGGTAACACGGGATGACACGGGATGACACGGGATAACACGGGTTGACACGGGATGACACGGGATGACACGGGATGAAACGGGATAACACGGGATAACACGGGATAACATGGGGTAACACGGGATGACACGGGATGACACGGGATAACATGGGGTAACACGGGATGACACGGGATGACACGGGATGACACGGGATGACATGGGGTAACACGGGATGACACGGGATGACACGGTGAATGAAAAAACCTGTTCTTCATCACATTTTTACTTACGTTCTCTTTCCCTCGCCTCTCCTCCTTCTCCCCCCTCCTCAGATAGGACACTTCAGATGAATGAAAAGCGAGGGAGAAGATAAGGTGAGGGAAAGGTGTAGAATCTTTCTCTCTCTCTCTTTCTCTCCTCCTCCTCCTCTCCCCTTGCTTTTCATTCATCTTGAATAGCCCAGTGTGAATTAGCATGTGCTAGCAGCATTAGCCAAGCAGAGGCAGATGTGAGCCTCTCTCTCCGCACAGCCAGATTTTGGAGCATCAAGTCGAGTGAATCCAAGACTTTTATCTTCTTTAATTATGCTAATCATATGCCACAGCTATTTCTTATCAAGACAGAGGGAGATGTGTTTTTTCCCCTTCTCTCACTCAGGAATCTGAGAACAGGCTCCACCAGCAAACAGCAGTTTTTCAAAGATAACCCCAACATTCTATGGAGACATATAGGAAAACACATGCACTCCATCAACCTGACTCTAACTGGACTACACCAATCCCCCCCCCCCTCCCCCATCTTCACCCATCGTTTCCCATCTTTCTTCATGACATAGAATGACCTTTAACGTACAGAACAGCAATCTGATCACTTCTTCACCCCATTATATCAAGTCTAATCAATTGATTTAGGATGAAAGGTCAATGTATTTGGGTCTATGGGAAAGCATTGCGTGTGGTAAAAAAGAGGCACACTCCTCTACCTATTTATTTGGACAGTGAAGCTACAACTTTTAATTTGGCTCTCTACTCCAGCATTTTGGATTTGAAATCAGAAGTTTCATATGAGGTCGACAGTACAGAATGTCACCTTTTATTTCAGGATATTTTCATACATCTCTGTTTTACCGTTTAGAAATGAACCCACTTTATGTATCTAGTCCCCCCAGTCTGAAGTGTTTGGACAAATTTACCCATATGTGTATTAACCTCTTCGAGATAGGGGGCGCTCTTTTAATTTTTGGATAAAAAACGTTCCCGTTTTAAACAAGATATTTTGTCACGAAAAGATGCTCGACTATGCATGGAATTGACAGCTTTGGAAAGACAAAACTCTGACCTTTCCAAAACTGCAAAGATATTATCTGTGAGTGCCCCAGAACTAATGCAACAGGCGAAACCAAGATGAAGTTTCATACTGGAAATGCCCCAGATTCTGAAGGCGCTGTGTTCCAATGTCTCCTTATATGGCTGTCAATGCGCCAGGAATGAGCCTGCCCTTTGTGTCGTTTCTCCAAGGTGTCTGCAGCATTGTGACGTGTTTGTAGGCATATCATTGGAAGATTGACCATAAGAGACTACATTTACCTGGTGTCCGCCCGGTGTCCTGTGTCGAAATTATTGCGTAATCTGTAGGTCCATGCGCGTTCCATTTCTTCAGAAGAGAAAGTCAACTGCCACGAAGGATTTTATCATCGATAGATATGTGAAAAACACCTTGAGGATTGATTCTAAACATCGGTTTGCCATGTTTCTGTCGATATTATGGAGTTAATTTGGAAAAAAGTTCGCGTTTTAATTACTTAATTTTCGTTTTTTTTCTTACCCAAACGTGATGAAGAATGATGAAGAAAACGGAACGATTTTTCAACACAAATAATATTTTTTGTAAAAACAGAACATTTGCTATCTAACTGAGAGTCTCCTCATTGAAAACATCTGAAGTTCTTCAAAGGTAAATGATTTGATTTGAATCCTTTTCTGGTTTTTGTGAAAATGTTGCATGCTGAAAGACAGGCATAATCCTATGCTAGGCTGTCAATACTGTTACACAAATGCTTGTTTAGCTATGGTTCAAAAGCATATTTTGAAAATCTGTGATGACAGTGTTGTTAACAAAAGGCTAAGCTTGAGAGCAAATAGATTCATTTCATTTGCGATCTTCATGAATAGTTAACGTTGCGTTATGCTAATGAGCTTGAGGCTGTAGTCACGATACCGGATCCGGGATGGCTCGACGCAAGAAGTTAAAGCAGTCCAAAGTTTAGTGCTTGGACTAATATTCATAGCACGCAAAGACGACATCAAGCTTGTGACTACACACTTGTTGAATGCATTGTTTGTTTTGGTTGTGTTTCAGATTATGTTGTGCCCAATAGAAATGAGTGGTAAATAATGGTATTGTGTCAATTTGGATTCACTTTTATTGTAAATAAGAATATAATGTTTCTGAACACTTCTACATCAAAGATTCGTGCAAAGTCAAAATTCAGTTTTATCTGTGTTTTATATCATATTGTTACAACAGCTGATGAAAACAACAGTGTAAAAGTGTGAAAACATTTGATCGGTGTTATTTCCTGACAGTTTGTGGATGAAAATCCAATCTACACAGGACCTTCTAATCAGCAGCTCCGCGTGGGCGGGACTTTCACCATTGGTAAATTAGTTAATAGACCAATAAGAAAGAGAGTTCTAAACCTCTCTGCCAATAACAGCTCATTTTCATTTTTCCCTTCCCCACTCAGACCAGTCTCAGACAGTCCTAAGGAAAAATGTTTTTTTTTCTTCTCCCTATTACAGTAAGGTACTTAATCGTAACCCAGAAATGATTTAAGGGTGGCATGAAAATGACTACTGTGAATGTGGATGCTACCAGGATTACGGATAATCATGAATGAATCATGAATAATGATGAGAGAGAAAGCTATAAAGGCACAAAGAGATCATACCCCCGAAAAAATGCTAACCTCTCACCATTACCAATATTAGAGGAGGTTAGCATTTCTTTGGGGGGGGGGGGTATGCTATTTAAATGCATAATTCTGCAGATGACATCCAAAGTTAAAAATGCTCCTACATATCACGGTGCTGTGGGCAGCGTTCCCATCACCCCTCGACCACACACTAAAGCTGATAGTGCTATTAAACCATGACCCAGCCGAGGGTACACTCCATACAGCCTATTGGAGAACAGAGTGGATATCAAACCAAGGTGGTCATAAATCATGAGCTGCTCGGGTAATGGGAAACTAGCCAAAAGATGACTCAAAGTCAAGGCTTCTCGCGGCACGCAGAGGGAGGTAATTGGGAGGATAGTATTCAACAGTACAGATTAGCCTGTCATGCTTATTCACCTTCCCTCTGCTACCCCCTCCAGTACCCCCGCAAACAACACAGTTACTAGAGAACTCTGATCGAAAGCTGTCAGACTAAATCTCCACACCGTCAGTTTTATATATATGTTACTACAGCAACACATGTCGTTAGCCTGCCTGTCTGCCTGTCAACATGGCTGGAGGCTAGGAGCTGATAGCACCATACGTTGTGTGCTAAGGAAATATATGATGTTGTTTAGTAGAGAGGGTGTGAACAGACTGTTGTTAGACATTTCTGTGAACCAATTGAACTCCTGAATGTTGCCGTGTCAACACCATCACTCTGTTGCCTTTCGGCATGTTGAGATTGCTCATGTAGTGTGAATACTTAGTGTTGATTCTTACCTGCAGTGAAGTTGTAATTCACCGAAAATCCAATCGCCTCCAGTTCGCCATCGGAAACAAATTTTACCCAGAGGTATCGTCCGCTGCTCCTGATGAAGGGAGGGATCGTCTGGCCACAGTAGCGTCCGATTACTGGGGAGAAGCCAAAGGGGCCGTCCCGCACCTCAATGTTGTCAAATTTGCATTCCCATGAAGGCTCGATAGAATACCTCTCATTAAAGAACAGATGAATGCACAGCCTGGGAGGAGCTGGAGGAGACAGAGAGAATAGATAACACAGATAGTGAATATAATGCTCATACTGTTTATCCTATATCTAGCTATATTACATAATGCTGTAGGCCTATAGTGGCACAGCGGCTCCTGAGTAGCGCAGCGGTCTAAGGTACTGCATCTCAGAGCTTGTGGCGACACCACAGACACCCTGGTTCGAATCCAGGTTGTATCCTAACTGGCAGTGATTGGGAGTCCCATAGGGTGGCACACATTTGGCCCAGCGTCGTCTGGGTTTGGCTGGTGTAGGCCGTCATTGTAAATAATAAATGGTTTTTAACTGGCTAGTTAAATAAGGCATATAACACATGGCGAACACGTGAAGCGACATTAAGTAGTGTGACATTAAGATTTATTCCGGTAAATGCCCCTTTGGGTGTTAATTCAATGTGAATAATTTAGCTTTGCAATGTAGATAGATACACACTGTATGTCGTCTTGGAGTGACCTGAATGAACCACTAATAAAACACAATCTGTTGTGACTTTTTTGTGACCACTGATCAACCTCTGATAAAAAAAAAAAAAAATTGTTTTTTTTGAACCGGTGAAACACGTTCCAAGTATTTCAAACGAGCATCTTCTATTTCTATCCTAATTATCAGTATGGGTAAAGTCTGGTTGCCTCGTTCCACCATGCTGATCTCACCAGCTTACATTCGGTCAGGTCAGGATGGTGGAACAGGCTAAAAGTCTGGACCATCATCCACATCTATAAATCCAGTTCAGTCTAGTACAAACCAGATAATATAGTTATAGTATAGTTCCTCCTGTCCAGCAATAGTCTCTCAATAGAAATGCTCTTTCGTGTATTCATTTAGTTAATATCATCAGGGCCGTAACCTAATCTCCCCCACTGATGAATCAAATATAAACCTCCCGGAACTTAAATTAAACGCCTGAGATTGCAACTCGCCGTCTGATTTCATTACCATCGTCAGACAAACATCAACAGCACAGCAACTGAACTGGCCAATCCCATCAGTTCTACTATGAACACACCTCAACAGCTGGTCCAGATCTCTCTCTGAAACATGAGGAGAGACATCCATCCACAGAGCAACTTCAGCCCAACCATATTCACTGACCCCTGAACTCAAGGAGACAAACGAGCAGTTTAACAGACAGATGGTTTAAATTTCTCGCCTGGATCTAAGATGATAAAGATTAAGGTTCCTGAAACACTATTTCAGCGTCTGATTTCAGTGCTAAAAGGCTATCAAAATCAAGGGACCAAACTCTGTATTCGTTATTCCTGAAAAAATGCACTATTTGTTTAGAGGATGGCACCTATTGATCTGAACAAATGACATAAATGGCTTTACATTGAGAATAGTTAGTTACTGTGCCAACTATTCACCTTCAATGATGTAAACACACTCTACTCCTGGGGGGTATTTGCTGGGGTAGTTGGGAGAAGTGAACAGTCCCCCGTCTCCTTCCTTCACCCAGGTGCCACATTGACCTGCAGGCTTCACTCCCGAATTGTTCTTCACTGAAAACCCAATAGCAGAGTGAAGTTGATTATATAGATATATAGAAATATAGAGAGAAATATGGAGAGAAACATAAAGAGAGAGAGAGAGAAAGAGAGAGAGAGAGAGAGAGAGAGAGAGAGAGAGAGAGAGAGAAAGAGAGAGAGAGAGAGAAATAGAGAAAGAGAGAGAGAGAGAGAAATAGAGAAAGAGAGAGAGAGAGAGAGAGAGTAGAGTAGTGATAGTGATAGAGTGCCTTACATGCTTCCTTCTTCGTTGCCCCAGACAACCCAAGTATGAGTAGACTTGCAACAACTGCAACAAGATAAACACATTCATTTTGTTTTGTGAATAATACAAATGTCTTTATTTGCATTCATTCAACATAGATGTAGGCTAGGCCTATGACCTAATACTCTGAATAATTCCAAATATTGCATTTATCATGCATGGCTAGAATGTTACATTTCCTTTTTTAAACTGGTTTTTAAATCAAAAGATGTAATTTGGAAACAATTGACACTCCAAAGTTTCTCAACTTTTTTGAATAGAATTGGATGTGGAACGAACAGCCAAACATACACACCTATTACACTGTACCATAGATCATACCCGGGCAGCACATAACTAGGCTTTAAGGTCCTATTCATCAAACACAGTGAAAACCTATTCACCCGCAGACTTCAGGCTGTACCATAATGTATCTGCATGTAATGCCATGGAAAAATAGCCAACGTATGCTGCTTTAATAGTACAGTAGATGCCATAGAAATTGTTAAGGGGTATGGTTGCATGAATATCACATTCGTTACACATCTCCCACTATACGTGAATTGACAGCTATATGCAACCGGAATTCTACGTCAACTCATAAAATCATGAATATTGGGCTAGCCTAAGCTCCACAAAAGAAGGTATTCGAGGAAGGCGCAAGGCAGTGTATTATGTTCAATAGAAGTGACTTACCGTGAAGGAGGCTGTGCCCATATACCATGTCTGTACCTTTCACAGGGGGCTTTAGGCTCAACTAATTCCATTTAGATAAAGGAATACTTCAAGAGAAAACGATTCAGATCTAAGGTAGATGCAAAATGGACAGCAAACCGCAATAGCATTACACCTTCCCAAAAATAAAATAGAAATGTATACAATTGATAACCTGGCAAATGTCTTCCTCGCAGTTCTAATTTATTGAATGAGAATATCAAAATTCCAGAGAGAGAAAAATCGCAACTACTAGTCACCAGTTTCATATAAAACCAAAAGAAAGTCTAAACATTTGCCCGAATTCCATCCAAATGGTTCCAGAACCTTTTGGTGCTTCTGCTGCACTGACCGGATGAATAGGTCCGTCATCAGCCTTCCCTGATCGCTGCACCTTTACAATCTTCCGATGAAACAGATTCAGGGTGAAAAAACGGTAGCTTTAGTTGTTATTCTTCTATCCCTTTACCTGGAAACAAAAAAATCCTAGTGGCGCGTGGGCATCCATCCTCCTAAACACATTCTCCGAACTGTTTGCACTGTTCCACGATGCGTAAAGCCTCCGGCTATCAACTTAGATAACAAAAGTCGCAACGTGAAAAATAGTGTTTATCTCATCCTTTCTTCATCTATTCCCTCAAGCTACGAGGAGTGTTCGTAGAGCAGTGTTTGTACAGCATCCTCCAGTCTACTCCGGCGACTGGCTGGTTTCTCACGCTCGCTCTTTCACGCTCGCCCTCTCTCTCTCTCTCTGCACCCACCAATAAAGAGTTGATGCACATTATCGCATTCCTCCAACCGTTGGGTCATCTATTCGTTCCTCTAACAACTGGGCAAGCTTACAAACCACCTTCATTACAATTGGACCACACTCGTGCAAACAATACAGTACGAAAACGAAAACTAGGCTACTTTGTTTCACGAATATAATCTAACTTCCCCGATGTTAGCGCCACGGAGTAGTAGAAAAAAACTACCGGGAGAAGGTGGTGGGTGTTTCTTTAAGACGCGCTCGCTCTTTCTCTCTGCAAGGAGACTGCAGAATCCAACACCTCAGTCCGCGGCACTCTGAGCGAAAATGTAAAAGGTGAACAGAAAAACGCACCCTGTGGGAGGAAATGGAAGAAACAAGCGAGAGCAGATAGATGTCAGGATACCGTAAACTATATCAGCAACTCCAGGTAGAAACACCTGACGTATGGAATAGATTGAGTGACTATCTGCCTCCCGCCAACATGGCGAGGTCGGGTGGATTAGAATGTAGCGATGCATATAGACACCACAGCTCAATTCATTCGGGAATAGCTGAACATCCACTATGACTGGTTTTTTATCTTCTGTTTTGGCCAAATGTCGATTTTTTTGTTGTATAATGTTCCATTCATAGGTAAATCCTGGCTCTGATTATGCAGTTAATCAGCATTAAGCATTACTGGGTATTTCCAGTGTATTTATAATAAATAAAATAGCTCACATGAAAATTGTATGTAGGGCTATAAATCCATCTACATATTTATCTTCCCCACAAAAATGGCAACATTCCATACTTTTCTGTGGTCTGCAGGGAGAATAAAGCCTTGTTTATCTCCTTGCTGTGCTTTCGGTAGCCTAGCCTAATGACATCAATCATCGCTAGTGCTTATGGAGCTAAAACAAGATCATTCTCCACACACGATTTTGCTGTTGATTAAACCAGTTTTCTATTAACAATACTCATCTCTTCACTGCCTTTCCAATTAACTGCATTAATGCCTTCTCCCCCTGATCCTCTCTCCCGACTCAACTCTGCATGGCATGACAACAGCAGTTCAACTGAGGTCATTGAAGTTGCCCGTTGTCTCTGCTCTAGCTTGGATCTGGACAATTTAGTGAGCAAGGTCAGAGAACTGAATCAGACAGAATAACATATCAGTGATGCTGTTTCATCCATTATAATAACCGACTCAACAGATTCTGCTCAGGCCATGCTGATAGGTTACATCATCACTGCATCCTTGTAGTCGGTCCTCTGCCAAGATGGCACAAGAGTGTACTTGCCCTGTCACCACAGCATCACGTTCAACCTCTGTTTCCCCCCCACAATTGATATACAACTAACTGGTCTAAGAACAGTTTTGTTGTTTAGGTGATAGTCATTGTCGTTTAGAACTAAGGATAACTGATCTTGAATCAGCTGTTACAGAGGAGAGCTAGCTAGCTAGCTCCGTTAATTTAGTCTCAGGTGAGGAAAGTGTTGATGCAGTGGTGCAAATGTAATTTTTTTATTAGAGATGTTTGAACTACAAATGAACTGAAGGGGTATGAGGAAGACTGCTGTTTAAAATGTACTCTGACAGTAGAATAAAAATAGTTGTATTTTAATTTAGCATCTTGGGTTTGTCTTCATTACGCCACTCTTTGCATTTTGAGAGAAACGGGGAGATAGAAAGAGAGAGAGAGTGAGGCAAAAAATAAACATTTCCACAGGGGGTGAGACAGGGATGCAGTTTAAGCCCCACCCTCTTCAACATATATATCACCGAATTGGCGAGGGCACTAGAACAGTCTGCAGCGCCTGGCCTCACCCTACTAGAATGCTGATGATCTGGTGCCTTTGTCCCCAACCAAGGAGGGCCTACAGCAGCACCTAGATCTTCTGCACAGATTCTGTCAGACCTGGGCCCTGACAGTTAATCTCAGTAAGACAAAATAATGGTATTACAAAAAAAGGTCCAGTCGCCAGGATCACAAATATAAATTCCATCTAGATACTGAGGCCCTAGAGCGGCTATTTCCAAAAACCTAGGAGCACCAGCAATGCCGTCGGGGATACTCCAAATAAAAATGGGATTCACATTTTCAAACAGCCCATTGAGATAGCCTAATCAAATCATTAAAATCCCATCACATTAACCGCTACTCTCTCGCGGGAATTCCACTAACCGTCTGTATGTATGTAGCCAAACGTAGCTGCTGCTCATTCCGTTCGCTCAAAAATGTAATAATGGTGAAAAAAAGTAAGGCCTGCATCCATAGAGACACATACCAGCTCTACTGGTAGTACTGCTACTACCAGCAGTACTACACCTGCACCTGTCGACGACAAGTTGTTCTGCTTCCATAGAGACACATACCAGCTCTACTGGTAGTACTGCTACTACCAGCAGTACTACACCTGCACCTGTCGACGACAAGTTGTTCTGCTTCCATAGAGACACATATCAGCTCTACTGGTAGTACTGCTACTACCAGCAGTACTACACCTGCACCTGTCGACGACAAGTTGTTCTGCTTCCATAGAGACACATACCAGCTCTACTGGTAGTACTGCTACTACCAGCAGTACTACACCTGCACCTGTCGACGACAAGTTGTTCTGCTTCCATAGAGACACATACCAGCTCTACTGGTAGTACTGCTAAAATGATTGATTATTATTATATTATTTTTTGTGCCCTGGTGCTGTAAGAGCTCTTTGTCACTTCCCACGAGCCGGGTTGTGACAAAAACTCACATTCATTCTGATGCCTAATTAATGTATCGTATAGTGTGTGTGTGTGGCAGGCTTACAATGATGGCAAAAATCAACATTTGCGAGTACGCTGCCCCAGGTGTTAGAGGGGGTACAGCTGACCCTGGTGTTAGAGGGGGTACAGCTGACCCAGGTGTTAGAGGGGGTACAGCTGACCCAGGTGTTAGAGGGGGTACAGCTGACCCAGGTGTTAGAGGGGGTACAGCTGACCCTGGTGTTAGAGGGGGTACAGCTGACCCAGGTGTTAGAGGGGGTACAACTGACCCTGGTGTTAGAGGGGGTACAGCTGACCCTGGTGTTAGAGGGGGTACAGCTGACCCAGGTGTTAGAGGGGGTACAGCTGACCCTGGTGTTAGAGGGGGTACAGCTGACCCTGGTGTTAGAGGAGGTACAGCTGACCCTGGTGTTAGAGGGGGTACAGCTGACCCTGGTGTTAGAGGGGGTACGTAGCTGGAGGTTGAATGTTTGCATGGGTGCGGAACTATAAAAGTTTGGGAACCACTGCCCTAGAGCACACAAAAAAACTATACAAACCTCGGCCTAAACATCAGCGGGTCATTTCAGCGGGTCATTTCCACAAAGCTGTGTAAGATCTGAGAGACAAGGCAAGAAGGGCCAGTGGTGGAAAAAGTTACCAATTGTCATACTTGAGTAGAAGTAAAGATACCTTAATAGAAAACGTCTCAAGTAAAAGTAAAAGTCACCAAATAAAATAATCTCAGCATAAAAAGAATCTTCCCTGTTTCAGGACCCTGTCTTTCAAAGATAATTCGTAAAAATCCAAATAACTTCACAGATCTTCATTGTCTTGTCCCGTCCTGTCCCGTGTAAATAGCGTTTTCCTCGTTTTTTCGTATATACTGTATTTAGTATTTATTTTAATCTCACTTTCCATCTACTGACCTAATATACTCTCTTGCAACCCGCCTCACCCAATGTGGTACGATTCTGCAATTTGTATACTATAGAACCGGAACCCCGATCAGCAGCTAGCCAGCTAACTAGCTACTAGCTAGTAGTCAGTTAGCCACTGCTAGCGGTCTTCACCGTTAACTCGGACACCAGCCAGCCTCAGCTCGGTCAATACCTGCCAGTCTGCACAGCGCGATATCAACCCAGAGCATATCGGACTGCTTTTTCCTTACCACATCTCCGGATTCCTACCGCAAGCTCTGAACCTTAACACTGGATCATCACAGCTAGCTAGCTGCAATCCGAGTGGCTACTCCTGGCTAATGTCTCTGTCCCGAAGAAAGCACCAGTTAACCTTGAGCTAGGCCCATCTCCCGGCTAGCCAAAGAGGTCCACCAGCTAATTATTGGGCTACAATACCTCTTTTACCAATTTGCCTGGACCCTTTATGGCCGACATGGAGCCACGCCGATCAGCCCCACAAATCAGCTGGTCTAGACAATCTGGACCCACTCTTTCTAAAATTATCTGCCCAAATTGTTGCAACCCCTATTACTAGCCTGTTCAACCTTTTTTTCGTATCGTCTGAGATCTCCAAAGAATGGAAAGCTGCCACAGTCATCCCCCTCTTCAAAGGGGAGACACTCTAGACCCAAACTATTATAGACCTATATCCATCCTGCCCTGCCTTTCTAATATCTTTGAAAGCCAAGTTAACAAACAGATCACCGACCATTTTGAATCCCACTGCACCTTCTGCTCTATGCAATCTGGTTCCAGAGCTGGTCATTGGTGCAGTTCAGCCACGCTCAAGGGCCTAAACGATATCATTACCGCCATCAATAAAATACAGTACTGTGCAGCCGTCTTCATCGACCTGGTCAAGGCTTTCGACTCTGTCAATCACCACATTCCTATTGGCCGACTCAATAGCCTTGGTTTCTCAAATGACTGCCTCGTCAGGTTCACCAACTACTTCTCAGATAGAGTTCAGTGTGTCAAATCGGAGGGCCCGTTGGCAGTCTCAATGGGGGTGCCACAGGGTTCAAATCTCTTTTCTCTGTATACATCAACGATGTCGCTCTTGCTGCTGGTGACTATCTGATCCACCTCTACGCAGACGACACCATTCTGTATACATCTGGCCCTTTTTGGACACAAACAAACCTCAAAATGAGCTTCAATGCAATACAACACTCCTTCTGTGGCCTCCAACTGCTTTTAAATGCTAGTAAAACTAAATGCATGCTCTTCAACCGATTGCTGCCCACCCCCACCCGCCCGACTAGCATCACTACTCTGGACAGTTCTGACTTAGAATATGTGGACAACTACAAGTAACTAGGTGTCTGGTGAGACTGTAAACTCTCCTCTCAGACTCACATTAAACATCTCCAATCCAAAATTAAATCTAGAATAGGCTTCCTACTTCGCAACAAAGCCTCCTTCACTCATCCTTCACTCATACCCTTGTAAAACTGACCATCCTACCGATCCTTGACTTTGGCGATGTTATTTACAAAATAGCCTCCAACACTCTACTCAGCAAATTGCATGTAGTCTATCACATTGTCATCCATTTTGTCACCAAAGCCCCATATACTACCCACCACTGCGACCTGTATGCTTTCGTTGGCTGGCCTTCGCTACATATTCGTCGCCATACCCACTGGCTCCAGGTTATCTATAAGTCTTTGCTAGGTAAAGCCCCGCCTTATCTCAGCTCACTGGTCACCATAGCAGCACCCACTCGTAGCATGCGCTCCATCAGGTATACAGTATTTCACTGGTCATCCCCAAAGCCAACACCTCCTTTGGCCGCCTTCCAGTTCTTTGCTGCCAATGACTGGAACAAATTGCAAAAATCACTGAAGCTGGAGTCTTATATCTCCCTCTCTAACTTTAAGCATCACCTGTCAGAGTAACTGTACCTGTACACAGCTCATCTGTAAATAGTAACACCCATCTACCTCATCCCCATATTGTTAATATGTTTTGTTGTTGCTCTTTTGCAACCCAGTATCTCTACTTGCACTTCATCATCTGCACATATATCACTATTGCTAAATTGTAATAATTTCGCCTCTATGGCCTATATCGTGTCTTACCTCCCTAACCTTACTACATTTACACACATAGATTTTTCTATTGTGTTATTGACTGTACGTTTGTTGATCCCATGTGTAACTGTGTTTTTTTTGTCGCACTGCTTTGCTTTATCTTGGCCAGGTCGCAATTTGTAAATGAGAACGTGTTCTCAACTGGCCTACCTGGTTAAATAAAGGTGAAATAAAATAAAATATAAAACATTTGTGACCCGTTGCCACAAGAAAAGGGCAACCAGTGAAGAACAAACACCATTGTAAATACAACCTATTCATTTTCCATTTTGTACATCATTACAACACTGTATATAGACATAATATGACATTTTAAATGTCTTTATTCTTTTGGAGCTTTCATAAGTGTAATGTTTACCGTCATTTTTTTATTGTTAATTTCACTTTTGTTTATTATCTATTTCACTTACTTTGGCAATGTTATGTTTCCCACACCATTAAATCCCTTGAAATTGAAATTGAATTGATAGTGAGGGAGAGAGAGCTCCATGATTTTTCAGTGACATTTTAGTACTGTGCCATTGCAATTTCCTGAACTTGGGTGTCCTGTATGCCCCAAGACCTGCTGAGCTCAAGCCTAGGCATTACCTCAAGGAGCTAATACACATCCTCAGGTCTCTACCAGGTTTACCACCTCCGTTAGATGAGATCCCTATATGATCAAGGATGTATTTAGTCGTTGTCACACCTGAAGACATGGCTGATCGGAGAGTTCGTCCGTCCATCCACTTGGGGGACATTCACTAGCCACTCAGCCAGCTTGCGCTCAAAATAGTCTTGGCAACCGGCGGACAATATCCATTTTCAGATATAGATCACATTGCAGAGGAGAGGCCAGCGCCACCTCCCCACTCACCATTGGATCCAGACCCAGACTTAGCCCCCCTGTGTGCATGCTAATACCTTCGTTAGCATTCTACCGGGTGGGTTGGATTAGCATGAGCTACACTGTATGCCACGGCTGGTGGTGCAGAGAGAGAGAGGATGATGTCATTTTGAGACCATGGCTAGTTCTGGATACGGTAGATAGGCTCAGGTATGTTACTGTATATTTACATAAAATACTGTCTGTTCCACCTTTCTCTCTCTCTCCCCCTCTCTCTCTCTCTCTCTCTCTCTCTCTCTCTCTCTCTCTCACTCTTTCTCTCTCTCTCTCTCTCACTCTTTCTCTGTCTCTCTCTATCTCGCTCTCTCTTTCTGTCTCTTTCTTTCTCTCTCTCTCTCTCTCTCTCTCTCTCTCTCTGTCTCTGTCTCTCTCTCACACACTCACTCTCTCACTTTCTCACTCTCTCACTCACTGTCTCAAATAAAATATACGAATATAAGTCTGGAACATGTATTTAATGGTGTGTATAGACATTATGGACGGATGTGTACAGCAGCAGTTATATAGGATGAGCCATTACTAGAACACAGTATATACATACAGTATAAAGTGGGTAAAAGAGTATGTAAACGTTATTAAAGTGAACAGTGTTCAATGACTATGTAGATAGGGCAGCAGTCTCGTTGGTGCAGGGTTGAGAATCGCGTGGTAGCCAGCTAGTACCAGGGTAGGGTGCTGGACGGAGGCCAGCTAGTACCAGGGTAGGGTACTGGACGGAGGCCAGCTAGTGCTGACTATTTAACTGTGTTGATGTGTTGCTGTTGTAGATGATGCAGAAAAACACAATTGACAATGAAAGCACTGATCATCCTTTCTCCACCCCTCCCTTTCTAACAAATGCCTAAACCAAATAGTTATATCTCTCCTAGTACATAATCCATCGATATGATTTTATTTACTACAACACAATTGTTGTTAAAATAAAAAATAAATTAAACACTGAGTTTAAAGACACTGTTCTATAGGTTCCTCAGGTTCTATAGGCTCCTATGAGGTTATATAAGCACCTTTGAGGTTCTATAGGTTCCTCTGAGGTTCTATCGGCTCCTCTGAGGTTATATAGGTTCTTCTGAGGTTCTATAGGCTCATCTAAGGTTATATAGGCACCTTTGAGGTTCTATAGGTTCTTCTGAGGTTCTATATGCTCCTCTGAGGTTATATAGGTTCCTCTGAGGTTCTTCTGAGGTTCTGTAGGCTCCTTTGAGGTTCTACAGGTTCCTCTAAGGTTCTATAGGCTCATCTGAGGTTATATAGGCTCCTCTGAGGTTCTATAGGCTCCTATGAGGTTATATAGGCTCCAATGAGGTTATATAGGTTCCTCTGAGGTTCTTCTGAGGTTCTATAGGCTCCTCTGAGGTTTTACATGCTCCTATGGGGTTCAAAAGGTTCCTCTGATGTTCTATAGGCATCCTCTGAAGTTATATAGGCTCCTCTGAGGTTCTACATGCTCCTATGGGGTTCAAAAGGTTCCTCTCAGGTTCTATAGGCTCCCCTGAGGTTATGATCTGAATAAATGGTCATCCTACTTGGTAACATGGTGTACTCTCTGCCTCTCTTTGACTCCTCAAATCCTCGCTCTGACACCCCACAAAGACACGGCTGAAAAGAACCCAAATGCCAATTTCTGTGCAAAGTCGAAAGCCTATTACAGATCTTCTATAGTCTGAGGCGATGACAGTGAATAGCATTTAAACAAAAACATAACATAGCGCTCCAAAACTAGCTGTTGATGGATTAGCATTATCAACATACAGTCAGACAACTTTGTAACCTAAACAACACACTCACTCACTCATTCGCTCACTCAGCCACGTTTCCTGATTGGTAAACTCAGAGATAAATAAGGGCAACATGGGAATTATTCAAATAAGGGCTTATCTGGCCTCACTGTATGCAACACTAGCTCTGGTGGCGAATTGAACAGCAGCCTACAGCTTAGCACCACTTCAGCATGTATAAACTGACTGTGTAAGAGTGAATAGCAGAGAGAAAGTGAGAGAGAGAGAGTGAGAGAGAGAGAGAGAGAGAGAGAGAGAGAGAGAGAGAGAGAGAAAGAGAGAGAGAGAGAGAGAGAGAAAGTGAGAGAGAGAGAGAGAGAAAGTGAGAGAGAGAGAGAAAGAGAGAGAGAAAGAAAGTGAGAGAGAAAGGGAGAGAGAGAGAGAAAGTGAGAGAGAGAAAGAGAGAGAGAGAGAAAGTGAGAGAGAGAGAGAGAGCGCATCTCCAAAGAAAATAATTCATTCCAGAGCTCTTCTCGAAAACTGCTATTTTTAATTAAGGAAGTTTGTCAATTGGGTAGAGATAACCATTGTGCTGCGTCTGCATGGGTAAATTTGTAATTGTAATCACTTTAGGGGAAATGGGAGGTTATGCAGGGGCAGGAAGACACATTTTATAGATTCATTGTATTTTAATTAACCTGGCAAGTCAGTTAAGAACAATTTCTTGTTTACAACGACGGCCTACCCCGGCCAAACCCTAACCCGGACAAACCCTACCCCGGACAAACTCTACCCCGGCCAAACCCTACCCCGGCCAAACCCTAACCCGGACAAACCCTACCCCGGCCAAACCCTACCCCGGACAAACCCTACCCCGGCCAAACCCTACCCCGGCCAAACCCTAACCCGGACAAACCCTAACCCGGACAAACCCTACCCCGGCCAAACCCTACCCCGGCCAAACCTAAGACGATGCTGGACCAATTGTGCAGTTCCTATGGGACTCCCAATCACAGCCATGTATGATACTGCCTGGGATTGGAAACAGGGACTATAGTGACGCCTCTAGCACTGAGATGCAGTGCCTTAGAGTGCTGCGCCACTCAAATCAAATCCAAGTTTATTTGTCACGTGCGCCGAATACAACAGGTGTAGTAGACCTTACAGTGAAATGCTTACTTACAGGCTCTAACCAATAGTTCAAAAAAGGTATTAGGTGAACAACAGGTAAGTAAAGAAATAAAAACAACAGTAAAAAGACAGGCTATATACAGTAGAGAGGCTACATACAGTAGAGAGGCTACATACAGTAGAGAGGCTATATACAGTAGAGAGACTACATACAGTAGAGAGGCTATATACAGTAGAGAGGCTATAAAAGTAGTGAGGCTATATACAGTAGAGAGGCTACATACAGTAGAGAGGCTACATACAGTAGAGAGGCTACATACAGTAGAGAGGCTATATACAGTAGAGAGACTACATACAGTAGAGAGGCTATATACAGTAGAGAGGCTATAAAAGTAGTGAGGCTATATACAGTAGAGAGGCTATATACAGTAGAGAGGCTATAAAAGTAGTGAGGCTATATACAGTAGAGAGGCTATATACAGTAGAGAGGCTATAAAAGTAGTGAGGCTATATACAGTAGAGAGGCTATAACAGTAGAGAGGCTACATACAGTAGAGAGGCTATATACAGTAGAGAGGCTATATACAGTAGAGAGGCTATATACAGTAGAGAGGCTATAAAAGTAGTGAGGCTATAACAGTAGTGAGGCTATAACAGTAGAGAGGCTACATACAGTAGAGAGGCTATATACAGTAGAGAGGCTATAAAAGTAGTGAGGCTATATACAGTAGAGAGGCTATATACAGTAGAGAGGCTATAAAAGTAGTGAGGCTATATACAGTAGAGAGGCTATATACAGTAGCGAGGCTATAAAAGTAGTGAGGCTATATACAGTAGAGAGGCTATATACAGTAGAGAGGCTATATACAGTAGAGAGGCTATAACAGTAGTGAAGCTATATACAGTAGAGAGGCTATATACAGTAGAGAGGCTATAACAGTAGTGAGGCTATAACAGTAGAGAGGCTATAACAGTAGTGAGGCTATAACAGTAGTGAGGCTATAACAGTAGAGAGGCTATATACAGTAGAGAGGCTATATACAGTAGCGAGGCTATAACAGTAGCGAGGCTATAACAGTAGAGAGGCTATATACAGTAGAGAGGCTATATACAGTAGAGAGGCTATAACAGTAGTGAGGCTATAACAGTAGTGAGGCTATAACAGTAGAGAGGCTATATACAGTAGAGAGGCTATATACAGTAGCGAGGCTATAACAGTAGTGAGGCTATAACAGTAGTGAGGCTATAACAGTAGAGAGGCTATATACAGTAGAGAGGCTATATACAGTAGCGAGGCTATATACAGTAGTGAGGCTATAACAGTAGAGAGGCTATATACAGTAGAGAGGCTATATACAGTAGAGAGGCTATAACAGTAGTGAGGCTATAACAGTAGAGAGGCTATATACAGTAGAGAGGCTATAACAGTAGTGAGGCTATAACAGTAGTGAGGCTATAACAGTAGAGAGGCTATATACAGTAGAGAGGTTATAACAGTAGAGAGGCTATATACAGTAGAGAGGCTATATACAGTAGAGAGACTATATACAGTAGAGAGGGTATATACAGTAGAGAGGCTATATACAGTAGAGAGGGTATATACAGTAGAGAGGCTATATACAGTAGAGAGGCTATATACAGTAGAGAGGCTATATACAGTAGAGAGGGTATATACAGTAGAGAGGTTATAACAGTAGTGAGGCTATAACAGTAGTGAGGCTATAACAGTAGAGTGGCTACATACAGTAGAGAGGCTATATACAGTAGAGAGGCTATATACAGTAGAGAGGCTATATACAGTAGCGAGGCTATAAAAGTAGTGAGGCTATATACAGTAGAGAGGCTATATACAGTAGAGAGGCTATATACAGTAGAGAGGCTATATACAGTAGAGAGGCTATAACAGTAGTGAAGCTATATACAGTAGACAGGCTATAACAGTAGTGAGGCTATATACAGTAGCGAGGCTATATACAGTAGTGAGGCTATAACAGTAGAGAGGCTATATACAGTAGAGAGGCTATATACAGTAGAGAGGCTATAACAGTAGTGAGGCTATAACAGTAGATAGGCTATATACAGTAGAGAGGCTATAACAGTAGTGAGGCTATAACAGTAGTGAGGCTATAACAGTAGAGAGGCTATATACAGTAGAGAGGCTATATACAGTAGAGAGGCTATATACAGTAGTGAGGCTATAACAGTAGAGAGGCTATATACAGTAGAGAGGCTATATACAGTAGAGAGGCTATATACAGTAGAGAGGCTATATACAGTAGAGAGGCTATAACAGTAGTGAGGCTATAACAGTAGATAGGCTATATACAGTAGAGAGGCTATAACAGTAGTGAGGCTATAACAGTAGTGAGGCTATAACAGTAGAGAGGCTATATACAGTAGAGAGGCTATATACAGTAGTGAGGCTATAACAGTAGAGAGGCTATATACAGTAGAAAGGTTATAACAGTAGCGAGGCTATAAACAGACACCGGTTAGTCAGGCTGATTGAGGTAGTATGTACATGTAGATATGGTTAAAGTGACTATGCATATATGATGAACAGAGAGTAGCAGTAGCGTAAAAGAGGGGTTGGTGGGTGGCGGGACACAATGCAGATAGCCCAGTTAGCCAATGTGTTGGTCGGCCCAATTGAGCTAGTATGTACATGAATGTACAATTAAAGTGACTATGCAGATATGATAAACAGAGAGTAGCAGCAGCGTAAAATAAAGGTTGGGGGGCACACGGTGGGGGAGGGGGCACACGGTGGGGGAGGGGGGCACACAGTGGGGGGAGGGGGGGGGCACACAGTGCAAGTAGTCTGGGTAGCCATTTGATTACCTGTTCAGGAGTCTTATGGCTTGGGTTTAAAAACTGTTGAGAAGCCTTTTTGTCCAAGACTTGGTACTCCAGTACTTCTTGCCATGCGGTAGTAGAGAGAACAGTCTATGCCTGGGGGGCTGGGGTCTTTGACAATTTTTAGGGCCTTTCTCTGACACCGCCTGGTGTAGAGGTCCTGGATGGCAGGCAGCTTAGCCCCAGTGATGTACTGGGCCGTATGCACTACCCTCTGTAAATGGGAGGTTATGTAGTGGCAGGAAGACATGTATTATAGATAAACACATTATCAAATCAAATGTTATCAAATGTTATATCAAATAAATGTTATTCACATGGTTAGCAGATGTTAATGTGAGAGTAGCAAAATGCTTGTGCTTCTAGTTCCAACAGTGCAGCAATATCTTACAAGTAATCTAACAATTCCACAACAACCACCTAATACACACAAATCTAAGTAAAGGGATGGAATGAGAATATATACATATAAATATATAGAATAGCAATGACTGAGTGGCATTGGCAAGATGCAATAGATGGTATAAACCACAGTATATACAAATGAGATGTTTAATGTAAGATATGTAAACATTATTAAAGTGGCATCATTAAAGTGACTAGTGATCCATTTCTAGGAGGTTATGCAATGGCAGGAAGACAGACATATATATATATATATATCAGCAAATCAGCATCAGCATTTGTACAACGTTGAAAGTCACTAAGCTCTTTAGTAAAGCAATTCTACTGGCAACATTTGTCTATGGAGATTGCATGGCTGTGTGCTCGATTTTATATACCTGTCAGCAACCGGTGTGGCTGAAATTGTCGAATCCACTAATTTGAAGGTGTGTCCACATACTTTTGTATATATAGTGTATATTATTCACCAAGTAAAAATGTAAGAACACCAACTTCACCCTAAACCTAACATCAAATGATGTATTCTCATGTAATAGATCTTTAACACCTTAAACAATTGAACTCAAAACACTTATCTCCCCCAGTCCACACTCCACCAGTCCCCAGTCCACACTCCCCTAGTCCCCAGTCTACACTCCACCAGTCCCCAGTCTACACTCCCCCAGTCCCCAGTCCACACTCCCCCAGCCTCCAGTCCATACTCCCCCAGTCCACACTCTCCCAGTTCCCAGTCCACACTCCCACAGTGCCCAGTCTACACTCCCCTAGTCCCCAGTCTACACTCCCCAGTCCCCAGTCCACACTCCCCAGTCCCCAGTCCACACTCCCCAAGTCCACACTCCCACAGTCCCCAATCCACACTCCCCAGTCCCCAGACCACACTCCCACAGTCCCCAGTCCCCAGTCCTCACTCCCCCAGTCCCCAGTCCACACTCCCCCAGTCCCCAGTCCACACTCCCCCAGTCCCCAGTCCACACTCCCTAGTCCCCAGTCTACACTCCACCAGTCCCCAGTTTACACTCCCCAGTCCCCAGTCTGCACTCCACCAGTCCCCAGTCTACACTCCCCCAGTCCCCAGTCCACACTCCCCCAGTCCCCAGTCCATACTCCCCCAGTCCACACTCTCCCAGTTCCCAGTCCACACTCCCACAGTGCCTAGTCTACACTCCCCCAGTCCCCAGTCCACACTCCCCCAGTCCCCAGTCCACACTCCCCAAGTCCACACTCCCACAGTGCCCAGTCTACACTCCCACAGTCCCCAGTCTACACTCCCACAGTCCCCAGTCCACACTCCCCAGTCCGCAGTCCACACTCCCCCAGTCCACACCCCCAGTCCCCAGTCCACACTCCCCCAGTACCCAGTCTACACTCCCCCAGTCCCCAGTCCACACTCCCCCAGTCCACACTCCGCCAGTCCGCAGTCCACACTCCGCCAGTCCCCAGTCCACACTCCCCAGTCCCCAGTCCACACTCCCCCAGTCCCCAGTCTACACTCCCCCAGTCCACACTCCGCCAGTCCCAGTCCACACTCCCCCAGTCCCCAGTCCACACTCCCCCAGTCCCCAGTCTACACTCCCCCCAGTCCACACTCCTCCAGTCCCCATTCCACGCACCCCCCCGTCCCCAGTCCATACTCCGCCAGTCCCCACTCCCCAAGTCCCCAGTCCACACTGCCCCAGTCCCCAGTCCATGCTCCCCCAGTCCCCAGTCCACACTCCCCCAGTCCCCAGTCCATGCTCCCCCAGTCCACACTCCGCCAGTCCCCACTCCCCAAGTCCCCAGTCCACACTCCCCCAGCCTCCAGTCCATACTCCCCCAGTCCACACTCTCCCAGTCCCCAGGCCACACTCCCCAGTCCCCAGTCCACACTCCCCCAGTCCCCAGTCTACACTCCCCCAGTCCACACTCCGCCAGTCCCAGTCCACACTCCCCCAGTCCCCAGTCCTCACTCCCCCAGTCCCCAGTCCACACTCCCCCAGTCCCCAGTCCACACTCCCCCAGTCCCCAGTCCACACTCCCCTAGTCCCCAGTCTACACTCCACCAGTCCCCAGTTTACACTCCCCCAGTCCCCAGTCTGCACTCCACCAGTCCCCAGTCTACACTCCCCCAGTCCCCAGTCCACACTCCCCCAGTCCCCAGTCCATACTCCCCAGTCCACACTCTCCCAGTTCCCAGTCCACACTCCCACAGTGCCTAGTCTACACTCCCCAGTCCCCAGTCCACACTCCCCCAGTCCCCAGTCCACACTCCCCAAGTCCACACTCCCACAGTGCCCAGTCTACACTCCCACAGTCCCCAGTCTACACTCCCACAGTCCCCAGTCCACACTCCCCAGTCCGCAGTCCACACTCCCCCAGTCCACACTCCCCCAGTCCCCAGTCCACACTCCCCAGTACCCAGTCTACACTCCCCCAGTCCCCAGTCCACACTCCCCCAGTCCACACTCCGCCAGTCCGCAGTCCACACTCCGCCAGTCCCCAGTCCACACTCCCCAGTCCCCAGTCCACACTCCCCCAGTCCCCAGTCTACACTCCCCCAGTCCACACTCCGCCAGTCCCAGTCCACACTCCCCCAGTCCCCAGTCCACACTCCCCCAGTCCCCAGTCTACACTCCCCCAGTCCACACTCCTCCAGTCCCCATTCCACGCACCCCCGTCCCCAGTCCATACTCCGCCAGTCCCCACTCCCCAAGTCCCCAGTCCACACTGCCCCAGTCCCCAGTCCATGCTCCCCCAGTCCCCAGTCCACACTCCCCCAGTCCCCAGTCCATGCTCCCCCAGTCCACACTCCGCCAGTCCCCACTCCCCAAGTCCCCAGTCCACACTCCCCCAGCCTCCAGTCCATACTCCCCCAGTCCACACTCTCCCAGTCCCCAGGCCACACTCCCCCAGTCCCCAGTCCACACTCCCCAGTCCCCAGTCTACACTCCCCCAGTCCACACTCCGCCAGTCCCAGTCCACACTCCCCCAGTCCCCAGTCCACACTCCCCCAGTCCCCAGTCTACACTCCCCCAGTCCACACTCCTCCAGTCCCCATTCCACGCACCCCCGTCCCCAGTCCATACTCCGCCAGTCCCCACTCCCCAAGTCCCCAGTCCACACTGCCCCAGTCCCCAGTCCATGCTCCCCCAGTCCCCAGTCCACACTCCCCCAGTCCCCAGTCCATGCTCCCCCAGTCCACACTCCGCCAGTCCCCACTCCCCAAGTCCCCAGTCCACACTCCCCCAGCCTCCAGTCCATACTCCCCCAGTCCACACTCTCCCAGTTCCCAGTCCACACTCCCACAGTGCCCAGTCTACACTCCCCTAGTCCCCAGTCTACACTCCCCCAGTCCCCAGTCCACACTCCCCCAGTCCCCAGTCCACACTCCCCAAGTCCACACTCCCACAGTCCCCAATCCACACTCCCCAGTCCCCAGAACACACTCCCACAGTCCCCAGTCCCCAGTCCACACTCCCCCAGTCCCCAGTCCACACTCCCCAGTCCCCAGTCCACACTCCCACAGTGCCCAGTCTACACTCCCTAGTCCCCAGTCTACACTCCCCAGTCCCCAGTCCACACTCCCCAGTCCCCAGTCCACACTCCCCAAGTCCACACTCCCACAGTCCCCAATCCACACTCCCCCAGTCCCCAGAACACACTCCCACAGTCCCCAGTCCCCAGTCCACACTCCCCAGTCCCCAGTCTACACTCCCCAGTCCCCAGTCTACACTCCCCAGTCCCCAGTCCACACTCCCCCAGTCCCCAGTCCATACTCCCCCAGTCCACACTCTCCCAGTTCCCAGTCCACACTCCCACAGTGCCTAGTCTACACTCCCCCAGTCCCCAGTCCACACTCCCCCAGTCCCCAGTCCACACTCCCCAAGTCCACACTCCCACAGTGCCCAGTCTACACTCCCACAGTCCCCAGTCTACACTCCCACAGTCCCCAGTCCACACTCCCCAGTCCGCAGTCCACACTCCCCCAGTCCACACTCCCCCAGTCCCCAGTCCACACTCCCCAGTACCCAGTCTACACTCCCCCAGTCCCCAGTCCACACTCCCCCAGTCCACACTCCGCCAGTCCGCAGTCCACACTCCGCCAGTCCCCAGTCCACACTCCCCCAGTCCCCAGTCCACACTCCCCCAGTCCCCAGTCTACACTCCCCCAGTCCACACTCCGCCAGTCCCAGTCCACACTCCCCCAGTCCCCAGTCCACACTCCCCCAGTCCCCAGTCTACACTCCCCCAGTCCACACTCCTCCAGTCCCCATTCCACGCACCCCCGTCCCCAGTCCATACTCCGCCAGTCCCCACTCCCCAAGTCCCCAGTCCACACTGCCCCAGTCCCCAGTCCATGCTCCCCCAGTCCCCAGTCCACACTCCCCCAGTCCCCAGTCCATGCTCCCCCAGTCCACACTCCGCCAGTCCCCACTCCCCAAGTCCCCAGTCCACACTCCCCCAGTCCCCAGTCCATGCTCCCCCAGTCCCCAGTCTACACTCCCCCAGTCCACACTCCCCCAGTCCCCAGTCCATGCTCCCCCAGTCCCCAGTCTACACTCCCCCAGTCCACACTCCCCCAGTCCCCAGTCCATGCTCCCCCAGTCCCCAGTCTACACTTCCCCAGTCCCTAGTCCACACTCCCCCAGTCTACACTCCCCCAGTCCACACTCCCCCAGTCCACAGTCCATGCTCCCCCAGTCCCCAGTCTACACTCCCCCAGTCCACACTCCCTCAGTCCCCAGTCCATGCTCCCCCAGTCCCCAGTCTACACTCCCCCAGTCCACACTCCCCCAGTCCATGCTCTCCCAGTCCCCAGTCTACACTCCCCCAGTCCACACTCCCCCAGTCCCCAGTCCATGCTCCCTCAGTCCACAGTCTACACTCCCCCAGTCCACACTCCGCCAGTCCCAGTCCACACTCCCCCAGTCCCCAGTCCACACTCCCCCAGTCCCCAGTCTACACTCCCCCAGTCCACACTCCTCCAGTCCCCATTCCACGCACCCCCGTCCCCAGTCCATACTCCGCCAGTCCCCACTCCCCAAGTCCCCAGTCCACACTGCCCCAGTCCCCAGTCCATGCTCCCCCAGTCCCCAGTCCACACTCCCCCAGTCCCCAGTCCATGCTCCCCCAGTCCACACTCCGCCAGTCCCCACTCCCCAAGTCCCCAGTCCACACTCCCCCAGTCCCCAGTCCATGCTCCCCCAGTCCACACTCCGCCAGTCCGCAGTCCACACTCCGCCAGTCCCCAGTCCACACTCCCCCAGTCCCCAGTCCACACTCCCCAGTCCCCAGTCTACACTCCCCAGTCCACACTCCGCCAGTCCCAGTCCACACTCCCCCAGTCCCAGTCCACACTCCCCCAGTCCCCAGTCTACACTCCCCCAGTCCACACTCCTCCAGTCCCCATTCCACGCACCCCCGTCCCCAGTCCATACTCCGCCAGTCCCCACTCCCCAAGTCCCCAGTCCACACTGCCCCAGTCCCCAGTCCATGCTCCCCCAGTCCCCAGTCCACACTCCCCAGTCCCCAGTCCATGCTCCCCCAGTCCACACTCCGCCAGTCCCCACTCCCCAAGTCCCCAGTCCACACTCCCCCAGCCTCCAGTCCATACTCCCCCAGTCCACACTCTCCCAGTTCCCAGTCCACACTCCCACAGTGCCCAGTCTACACTCCCCTAGTCCCCAGTCTACACTCCCCCAGTCCCCAGTCCACACTCCCCCAGTCCCCAGTCCACACTCCCCAAGTCCACACTCCCACAGTCCCCAATCCACACTCCCCCAGTCCCCAGAACACACTCCCACAGTCCCCAGTCCCCAGTCCACACTCCCCCAGTCCCCAGTCCACACTCCCCCAGTCCCCAGTCCACACTCCCACAGTGCCCAGTCTACACTCCCCTAGTCCCCAGTCTACACTCCCCAGTCCCCAGTCCACACTCCCCCAGTCCCCAGTCCACACTCCCCAAGTCCACACTCCCACAGTCCCCAATCCACACTCCCCAGTCCCCAGAACACACTCCCACAGTCCCCAGTCCCCAGTCCACACTCCCCCAGTCCCCAGTCTACACTCCCCCAGTCCCCAGTCTACACTCCCCCAGTCCCCAGTCCACACTCCCCCAGTCCCCAGTCCATACTCCCCCAGTCCACACTCTCCCAGTTCCCAGTCCACACTCCCACAGTGCCTAGTCTACACTCCCCCAGTCCCCAGTCCACACTCCCCCAGTCCCCAGTCCACACTCCCCAAGTCCACACTCCCACAGTGCCCAGTCTACACTCCCACAGTCCCCAGTCTACACTCCCACAGTCCCCAGTCCACACTCCCCCAGTCCGCAGTCCACACTCCCCCAGTCCACACTCCCCCAGTCCCCAGTCCACACTCCCCCAGTACCCAGTCTACACTCCCCCAGTCCCCAGTCCACACTCCCCCCAGTCCACACTCCGCCAGTCCGCAGTCCACACTCCGCCAGTCCCCAGTCCACACTCCCCCAGTCCCCAGTCCACACTCCCCAGTCCCCAGTCCACACTCCCCAAGTCCACACTCCCACAGTCCCCAATCCACACTCCCCAGTCCCCAGAACACACTCCCACAGTCCCCAGTCCCCAGTCCACACTCCCCCAGTCCCCAGTCTACACTCCCCAGTCCCCAGTCTACACTCCCCAGTCCCCAGTCCACACTCCCCCAGTCCCCAGTCCATACTCCCCCAGTCCACACTCTCCCAGTTCCCAGTCCACACTCCCACAGTGCCTAGTCTACACTCCCCAGTCCCCAGTCCACACTCCCCCAGTCCCCAGTCCACACTCCCCAAGTCCACACTCCCACAGTGCCCAGTCTACACTCCCACAGTCCCCAGTCTACACTCCCACAGTCCCCAGTCCACACTCCCCAGTCCGCAGTCCACACTCCCCCAGTCCACACTCCCCAGTCCCCAGTCCACACTCCCCCAGTACCCAGTCTACACTCCCCCAGTCCCCAGTCCACACTCCCCCAGTCCACACTCCGCCAGTCCGCAGTCCACACTCCGCCAGTCCCCAGTCCACACTCCCCAGTCCCCAGTCCACACTCCCCAGTCCCCAGTCTACACTCCCCAGTCCACACTCCGCCAGTCCCAGTCCACACTCCCCCAGTCCCCAGTCCACACTCCCCCAGTCCCCAGTCTACACTCCCCCCAGTCCACACTCCTCCAGTCCCATTCCACGCACCCCCGTCCCCAGTCCATACTCCGCCAGTCCCCACTCCCCAAGTCCCCAGTCCACACTGCCCCAGTCCCCAGTCCATGCTCCCCCAGTCCCCAGTCCACACTCCCCCAGTCCCCAGTCCATGCTCCCCCAGTCCACACTCCGCCAGTCCCCACTCCCCAAGTCCCCAGTCCACACTCCCCCAGTCCCCAGTCCATGCTCCCCCAGTCCCCAGTCTACACTCCCCCAGTCCACACTCCCCAGTCCCCAGTCCATGCTCCCCCAGTCCCCAGTCTACACTCCCCCAGTCCACACTCCCCCAGTCCCCAGTCCATGCTCCCCCAGTCCCCAGTCTACACTTCCCCAGTCCCTAGTCCACACTCCCCCAGTCTACACTCCCCAGTCCACACTCCCCCAGTCCACAGTCCATGCTCCCCCAGTCCCCAGTCTACACTCCCCAGTCCACACTCCCTCAGTCCCCAGTCCATGCTCCCCCAGTCCCCAGTCTACACTCCCCAGTCCACACTCCCCCAGTCCATGCTCTCCCAGTCCCCAGTCTACACTCCCCCAGTCCACACTCCCCCAGTCCCCAGTCCATGCTCCCTCAGTCCACAGTCTACACTCCCCCAGTCCACACTCCGCCAGTCCCAGTCCACACTCCCCCAGTCCCCAGTCCACACTCCCCCAGTCCCCAGTCTACACTCCCCCAGTCCACACTCCTCCAGTCCCCATTCCACGCACCCCCGTCCCCAGTCCATACTCCGCCAGTCCCCACTCCCCAAGTCCCCAGTCCACACTGCCCCAGTCCCCAGTCCATGCTCCCCCAGTCCCCAGTCCACACTCCCCAGTCCCCAGTCCATGCTCCCCCAGTCCACACTCCGCCAGTCCCCACTCCCCAAGTCCCCAGTCCACACTCCCCCAGTCCCCAGTCCATGCTCCCCCAGTCCCCAGTCTACACTCCCCCAGTCCACACTCCCCCAGTCCCCAGTCCATTCTCCCCAGTCCCCAGTCTACACTCCCCCAGTCCACACTCCCCAGTCCCCAGTCCATGCTCCCCCAGTCCCCAGTCTACACTTCCCCAGTCCCTAGTCCACACTCCCCCAGTCTACACTCCCCCAGTCCACACTCCCCAGTCCCCAGTCCATGCTCCCCCAGTCCCCAGTCTACACTCCCCCAGTCCACACTCCCTCAGTCCCCAGTCCATGCTCCCCCAGTCCCCAGTCTACACTCCCCAGTCCACACTCCCCCAGTCCATGCTCTCCCAGTCCCCAGTCTACACTCCCCCCAGTCCACACTCCCCCAGTCCCCAGTCCATGCTCCCTCAGTCCACAGTCTACACTCCCCCAGTCCACACTCCGCCAGTCCCAGTCCACACTCCCCCAGTCCCCAGTCCACACTCCCCCAGCCCCCAGTCCACACTCCTCCAGTCCCCATTCCACGCACCCCCCGTCCCCAGTCCATACTCCGCCAGTCCCCACTCCCCAAGTCCCCATTCCACACTGCCCCAGTCCCCAGTCCATGCTCCCCCAGTCCCCAGTCCACACTCCCCAGTCCCCAGTCCATGCTCCCCCAGTCCACACTCCGCCAGTCCCCACTCCCCAAGTCCCCAGTCCACACTCCCCCAGTCCCCAGTCCATGCTCCCCCAGTCCCCAGTCTACACTCCCCCAGTCCACACTCCCCCCAGTCCCCAGTCCATGCTCCCCCAGTCCCCAGTCTACACTTCCCCAGTCCCTAGTCCACACTCCCCCAGTCTACACTCCCTCAGTCCACACTCCCCCAGTCCCCAGTCCATGCTCCCCCAGTCCCCAGTCTACACTCCCCCAGTCCACACTCCCTCAGTCCCCAGTCCATGCTCCCCCAGTCCCCAGTCTACACTCCCCCAGTCCACACTCCCCCAGTCCATGCTCTCCCAGTCCCCAGTCTACACTCCCCAGTCCACACTCCCCCAGTCCCAGTCCATGCTCCCTCAGTCCACAGTCTACACTCCCCCAGTCCACACCCCCAGTCCCCAGTCCATGCTCCCCCAGTCCCCAGTCCATGCTCCCCCAGTCCCCAGTCTACACTCCCCCAGTCCCTAGTCCACACTCCCCCAGTCCACACTCCCCCAGTCCCCAGGACATGCTCCCCCAGTCCCCAGTCTACACTCCCCCAGTCCACCCCCAGTCCCCAGTCCATGCTCTCCCAGTCCCCAGTCTACACTCCCCAGTCCACACTCCCCCAGTCCCCAGTCCATGCTCCCCCAGTCCCCAGTCTACACTCCCCAGTCCCTAGTCCACACTCCCCCCAGTCCACACTCCCCAGTCCCCAGGACATTCTCCCCCAGTCCCCAGTCTACACTCCCCAGTCCACACTCCCCCAGTCCCCAGTCCACACTCCCCCAGTCCCCAGTCTACACTCCCCCAGTCCATACTCCCCCAGTCCCCAGGACATGCTCCCCCAGTCCACATGCAAATTTGCACTTGAATGCTTCCTCTTAGACTAAATGAAAAAACACAGTGAACAAATCAAGCATTCCCCGTCCGTCCGCTGTCATCAGCCACACTGCCACAATGTTTCTTCTTGCTGTGCTAACTGGCTAGCAGAGATGCCACAAATGCTGATAAACCCAGAGGCTAATGCCTGGTGCCCAGTGGGACTCAAATGATCCTTGTTAGTGATGCTCGGAGCAGTCTGTCTGCTCTAATACAGCCCCATCTGGTTGTCATTCAACACACTGCTACTTCATTAAACAGGACGGCCAGGAGAATGGAGACACTCTAACCATGGGGAAATATTGGAGCTGCCCTTTATGCTATATTAGCTGTCTGGGGCTCCGTGATTGACTGGCTTTATCCTCCACTCACACCTGGGGCTCTGTGACTGACTGTCTTCATCCTCCTATCACACCTGGGGCTCTGTGACTGACTGTCTTCATCCTCCACTCACACCTGGGGCTCTGTGACTGACTGTCTTCATCCTCCTATCACACCTGGGGCTCTGTGACTGACTGTCTTCATCCTCCACTCACACCTGGGGCTCTGTGACTGACTGTCTTCATCCTCCTATCACACCTGGGGCTCTGTGACTGACTGTCTTCATCCTCCTATCACACCTGGGGCTATGTGACTGACTGGCTTCATCCTCCTATCACACCTGGGGCTCTGTGACTGACTGACTTCATCCTCCTATCACACCTGGGGCTCTGTGACTGACTGGCTTTATCCTCCACTCACACCTGGGGCTCTGTGACTGACTGTCTTCATCCTCCTATCACACCTGGGGCTCTGTGACTGACTGTCTTCATCCTCCACTCACACCTGGGGCTCTGTGACTGACTGTCTTCATCCTCCTATCACACCTGGGGCTATGTGACTGACTGGCTTCATCCTCCTATCACACCTGGGGCTCTGTGACTGACTGACTTCATCCTCCTATCACACCTGGGGCTCTGTGACTGACTGTCTTCATCCTCCTATCACACCTGGGGCTATGTGACTGACTGGCTTCATCCTCCTATCACACCTGGGGCTCTGTGACTGACTGACTTCATCCTCCTATCACACCTGGGGCTCTGTGACTGACTGACTTCATCCTCCTATCACACCTGGGGCTCTGTGACTGACTGTCTTCATCCTCCTATCACACCTGGGGCTCTGTGACTGACTGTCTTCATCCTCCACTCACACCTGGGGCTCTGTGACTGACTGACTTCATCCTCCTATCACACCTGGGGCTCTGTGACTGACTGACTTCATCCTCCTATCACACCTGGGGCTCTGTGACTGACTGACTTCATCCTCCTATCACACCTGAGGCTCTGTGACTGACTGATTTGATCCTCCAGTCCAAGGTTGGCATGGTTACTTGGTAAATGTTATCCGTTACAGTTACTAGTTACCTGTCCAAAATTGTAATCAGTAATTTAACTTTTGGATTACCCAGACTCAATAACGTAATCTGATTACATTCATTTACTTTTAGATTACTTTCCCCTTAAGAGGCATTAGAAGAAGACCAAAATGTCTGTTACAAATTGAACAACATCTATTGCAGGATAAATCAATGTTAAAGTTTACATAGCTGGCCATATATGGATGTTAAATGATACTTTATAAATTGGTTATGTAAGCTTCTTTTAACCCATCACTTTCTATTACATATTATATGATTCAATTATATCTTTACATTAATATACATATCATTTATAAATCCAAAACGGTATGTAACAACTACAGAATGCCCCGTCAAGTATATAAAACATGTGTGAGTTTGATCATGTGTCCATTAGGACTTTTTTTATCAGCATGAATTAGATTGAGCAATAAAAGCCCCACTTTCATTCCATAGTCTGGGATCTGCACTATGCAGCTGTTATTCCATAGGCTGGGATCTGCACTATGCAGCTGTTATTCCATAGGCTGGGATCTGCACTATGCAGCTGTTGTTCCATAGGCTGGGATCTGCACTATGCAGCTGTTATTCCATAGGCTGGGATCTGCACTATACAGCTGTTGTTCCATAGGCTGGGATCTGCACTATGCAGCTGTTATTCCATAGGCTGGGATCTGCACTATGCAGCTGTTATTCCATAGGCTGGGATCTGCACTATGCAGCTGTTGTTCCATAGGCTGGGATCTGCACTATGCAGCTGTTATTCCATAGTCTGGGATCTGCACTATACAGCTGTTATTCCATAGGCTGGGATCTGCACTATGCAGCTGTTGTTCCATAGGCTGGGATCTGCACTATGCAGCTATTATTCCATAGGCTGGGATCTGCACTATACAGCTGTTATTCCATAGGCTGGGATCTGCACTATACAGCTGTTGTTCCATAAGCTGGGATCTACACTATGCAGCTGTTATTCCATAGGCTGGGATCTGCACTATACAGCTGTTATTCCATAGGCTGGGATCTGCACTATACAGCTGTTGTTCCATAAGCTGGGATCTGCACTATGCAGCTGTTATTCCATAGGCTGGGATCTGCACTATGCAGCTGTTATTCCATAGGCTGGGATCTGCACTATGCAGCTGTTATTCCATAGGCTGGGATCCGCACTCTGCAGCTGTTGCAAGAGCACATTTTTCACTGGCTGTCCACTGGTTTAAAAAAGATTGATTGATAGGCATCTTAAACTACTTGAATTCAACCATTATTAGGTTTAGATTTGTGAACAGCCCTCCACAACAACCCCAATTCGTAAAGCAGAAATTGCTAAATGAGAGAGCAGCAGTGTGATTCACATCAACGTGCTTTGTAGATCTCAATAATAAGTTATATCTGTAGACTACACCCCTGCTGTCATCCTGACCTCCAAGCGTTTATTCAAGTTGGATGATCTTTGGATGCCGACAGCAGTTGTGACATCACAGTGGAAAGGTGGTGACATCACAGTGGAATAGTTGTGACATCACAATGAAATAGCTGTTTAATCAAAAAGGAACATCTGTGATGCCACAGTGGTGATGGAATCAACATTACTTTGCCACATTGACTTCACAGTGGATCAGATGTGACCTCACAATCCAGTACCAATGGAATGGCTTACCATTGTGACTTTTATTCATGGTAAACAGATTGAATAGATGTGATGTCACTATGGAAGAGCTTTCCATTCAAGATCCTTCTCTATCTATTGGAATGCAGTGTTCTATTTGTGTGGCATAATGGCCTTGGCCAATCAGGTTTTTATGGAGTACCTGAGGGGCCTCTGAACTGCTGTCTAGTGCTGCAGCACCACTGTCCTCTGTGCCTTAAAACCTCCAGGCTCTGATCAGGCCCTACACCCAAACAAGGGCACTGCGTTCATCCACCTCTGGCCTGCTTGCCTCCCTACCACTGAGGAAGTACAGTTCCCGCGCAGCCCAGTCAAAACTGTTCACTGCTCTGGCCCCCCAATGGTGGAACAAACTCCTTCACAACGCCAGGACAGCGGAGTCAATCACCACCTTCCGGAGACACCTGAAACCCCACCTCTTTCAGGAATACCTAGGATAGGATAAAGTAATCCTTCTCACCCCCTTAAAAGATTTAGATGCACTATTGTAAAGTGGCTGTTCCACTGGATGTCTTAAGGTGAACGCACCAATTTGTAAGTCGCTCTGGATAAGAGCGTCTGCTAAATGACTTAAATGTAATGTAAATGTAAACCTGGTGTATCACTGTCCTCTGTCCTGTAAAACCTCCTCTAGGTAAACAGAACTGATAAACCTGGTGTATCACTGTCCTCTGTCCTGTAAAACCTCCTCTAGGTAAACAGAACTGATAAACCTGGTGTATCACTGTCCTTTGTGCTGTAAAACCTCCTCTAGGTAAACAGAACTGATAAACCTGGTGTATCACTGTCCTCTGTGCTGTAAAACCTCCTCTAGGTAAACAGAACTGATCAACCTGGTGTATCACTGTCCTCTGTGCTGTAAAACCTCCTCTAGGTAAACAGAACTGATAAACCTGGTGTATCACTGTCCTCTGTCCTGTAAAACCTCCTCTAGGTAAACAGAACTGATCAACCTGGTGTATCACTGTCCTCTGTGCTGTAAAACCTCCTCTAGGTAAACAGAACTGATAAACCTGGTATATCACTGTCCTCTGTCCTGTAAAACCTCCTCTAGGTATACAGAACTGATAAACCTGGTGTATCACTGTCCTCTGTGCTGTAAAACCTCCTCTAGGTAAACAGAACTGATAAACCTGGTATATCACTGTCCTCTGTGCTGTAAAACCTCCTCTAGGTAAACAGAACTGATAAACCTGGTGTATCACTGTCCTCTGTGCTGTAAAACCTCCTCTAGGTAAACAGAACTGATCAACCTGGTGTATCACTGTCCTCTGTGCTGTATCACTGCAAGGTAGAAACACGCAGCATTTAACCCTCCTCACCACATGACAGGGTCATTTAACCCTCCTCACCACATGACAGGGGCATTTAACCCTCCCCACCACATCACAGGGGCATTTAACCCTCCTCACCACATGACAGGGTCATTTAACCCTCCTCACCACATGACAGGGGCATTTAACACTCCTCACCACATGACAGGGGTATTTAACCCTCCTCACCACATGACAGGGGTATTTAACCCTCCTCACCACATGACATGGGCATTTAACCCTCCTCACCACATGACAGGGGCATTTAACCCTCCTCACCACATGACAGGGGCATTTAACCCTCCTCACCACATGACAGGGGCATTTAACCCTCCCCACCACATGACAGGGGCATTTAACCCTCCTCACCACATGACAGGGGCATTTAACCCTCCTCAACACATGACAGGGGCATTTAACCCTCCCCACCACATGACAGGGGCATTTAACCCTCCCCACCACATGACAGGGGCATTTAACCCTCCCCACCACATGACAGGGGCATTTAACCCTCCTCACCACATGACAGGGGCATTTAACCCTCCCCACCACATGACAGGGGCATTTAACCCTCCTCACCACATGACAGGGCATTTAACCCTCCTCACCACATGACAGGGGCATTTAACCCTCCCCACCACATGACAGGGGCATGTAACCCTCCCCACCACATGACAGGGCATTTAACCCTCCCCACCACATGACAGGGGCATTTAACCCTCCTCACCACATGACAGGGGCATTTAACCCTCCTACCACATGCCAGGGGCATTTAACCCTCCCCACCACATGACAGGGGCATTTAACCCTCCCCACCACATGACAGGGGCATTTAACCCTCCTCACCACATGACAGGGCATTTAACCCTCCCACCACATGACAGAGGCATTTAACCCTCCTCACCACATGACAGGGGCATTTAACCCTCCCCACCACATGACAGGGGCATTTAACCCTCCTCACCACATGACAGGGGCATTTAACCCTCCTCACCACATGACAGGGGCATTTAATCCTCCCCACCACATGACAGGGGCATTTAACCCTCCCCACCACATGACAGGGGCATTTAACCCCCCACCACATGACAGGGGCATTTAACCCTCCTCACCACATGACAGGGGCATTTAACCCTCCTCACCACATGACAGGGGCATTTAACCCTCCCCACCACATGACAGAGGCATTTAACCCTCCTCACCACATGACAGGGGCATTTAACCCTCCTCACCACATGACAGGGGCATTTAACCCTCCTCACCACATGACAGGGGCATTTAACCCTCCCCACCACATGACAGGGGCATTTAACCCCCCCCCCCACCACATGACAGGGGCATTTAACCCTCCTCACCACATGACAGGGGCATTTAACCCTCCTCAACACATGACAGGGGCATTTAACCCTCCCCACCACATGACAGGGGCATTTAACCCTCCCCACCACATGACAGGGGCATTTAACCCTCCCCACCACATGACAGGGGCATTTAACCCTCCTCACCACATGACAGGGGCATTTAACCCTCCTCACCACATGACAGGGGCATTTAACCCTCCCCACCACATGACAGGGGCATTTAACCCTCCTCACCACATGACAGGGGCATTTAACCCTCCCCACCACATGACAGGGGCATGTAACCCTCCCCACCACATGACAGGGGCATTTAACCCTCCCCACCACATGACAGGGGCATTTAACCCTCCTCACCACATGACAGGGACATTTAACCCTCCCTACCACATGCCAGGGGCATTTAACCCTCCCCACCACATGACAGGGGCATTTAACCCTCCCCACCACATGACAGGGGCATTTAACCCTCCTCACCACATGACAGGGGCATTTAACCCTCCTCACCACATGACAGGGGCATTTAACCCTCCCCACCACATGACAGGGGCATTTAACCCTCCCCACCACATGACAGGGGCATTTAACCCCCCCCCCACCACATGACAGGGGCATTTAACCCTCCTCACCACATGACAGGGGCATTTAACCCTCCTCACCACATGACAGGGGCATTTAACCCTCCCCACCACATGACAGAGGCATTTAACCCTCCTCACCACATGACAGGGGCATTTAACCCTCCTCACCACATGACAGGGGCATTTAACCCTCCCTACCACATGACAGGGGCATTTAACCCTCCTCACCACATGACAGGGGCATTTAACCCTCCCCACCACATGACAGGGGCATTTAACCCTCCTCACCACATGACAGGGGCATTTAACCCTCCTCACCACATGACAGGGGCATTTAATCCTCCCCACCACATGACAGGGGCATTTAACCCTCCCCACCACATGACAGGGGCATTTAACCCCCCCCCCACCACATGACAGGGGCATTTAACCCTCCTCACCACATGACAGGGGCATTTAACCCTCCTCACCACATGACAGGGGCATTTAACCCTCCCCACCACATGACAGAGGCATTTAACCCTCCTCACCACATGACAGGGGCATTTAACCCTCCTCACCACATGACAGGGGCATTTAACCCTCCTCACCACATGACAGGGGCATGTAACCCTCCCCACCACATGACAGGGGCATTTAACCCTCCCCACCACATGACAGGGGCATTTAACCCTCCTCACCACATGACAGGGACATTTAACCCTCCCTACCACATGCCAGGGGCATTTAACCCTCCCCACCACATGACAGGGGCATTTAACCCTCCCCACCACATGACAGGGGCATTTAACCCTCCTCACCACATGACAGGGGCATTTAACCCTCCTCACCACATGACAGGGGCATTTAACCCTCCCCACCACATGACAGGGCATTTAACCCTCCCCACCACATGACAGGGGCATTTAACCCCCCCACCACATGACAGGGGCATTTAACCCTCCTCACCACATGACAGGGGCATTTAACCCTCCTCACCACATGACAGGGCATTTAACCCTCCCCACCACATGACAGAGGCATTTAACCCTCCTCACCACATGACAGGGCATTTAACCCTCCTCACCACATGACAGGGGCATTTAACCCTCCCTACCACATGACAGGGGCATTTAACCCTCCTCACCACATGACAGGGGCATTTAACCCTCCCCACCACATGACAGAGGCATTTAACCCTCCTCACCACATGACAGGGGCATTTAACCCTCCCCCACCACATGACAGGGGCATTTAACCCTCCTCACCACATGACAGGGGCATTTAACCCTCCTCACCACATGACAGGGGCATTTAATCCTCCCCACCACATGACAGGGGCATTTAACCCTCCCCACCACATGACAGGGGCATTTAACCCCCACCACATGACAGGGGCATTTAACCCTCCTCACCACATGACAGGGGCATTTAACCCTCCTCACCACATGGCAGGGCATTTAACCCTCCCACCACATGACAGAGGCATTTAACCCTCCTCACCACATGACAGGGGCATTTAACCCTCCTCACCACATGACAGGGGCATTTAACCCTCCCCACCACATGACAGGGGCATTTAACCCCCCCCACCACATGACAGGGGCATTTAACCCTCCTCACCACATGACAGGGGCATTTAACCCTCCTCAACACATGACAGGGGCATTTAACCCTCCCCACCACATGACAGGGGCATTTAACCCTCCCCACCACATGACAGGGGCATTTAACCCTCCCCACCACATGACAGGGGCATTTAACCCTCCTCTAACCCTCCTCACCACATGACAGGGGCATTTAACCCTCCTCACCACATGACAGGGGCATTTAACCCTCCCCACCACATGACAGGGGCATTTAACCCTCCTCACCACATGACAGGGGCATTTAACCCTCCCCACCACATGACAGGGGCATGTAACCCTCCTCACCACATGACAGGGACATTTAACCCTCCCTACCACATGCCAGGGGCATTTAACCCTCCCCACCACATGACAGGGGCATTTAACCCTCCCCACCACATGACAGGGGCATTTAACCCTCCTCACCACATGACAGGGGCATTTAACCCTCCTCACCACATGACAGGGGCATTTAACCCTCCCCACCACATGACAGGGGCATTTAACCCTCCTCACCACATGACAGGGGCATTTAACCCTCCTCACCACATGACAGGGGCATTTAACCCTCCTCACCACATGACAGGGGTATTTAACCCTCCTCACCACATGACAGGGGTATTTAACCCTCCTCACCACATGACAGGGGTATTTAACCCTCCTCACCACATGACAGGGGCATTTAACCCTCCCCACCACATGACAGGGGCATTTAACCCCCCCCCCACCACATGACAGGGGCATTTAACCCTCCCCACCACATGACAGGGGCATTTAACCCTCCTCACCACATGACAGGGGCATTTAACCCTCCCTACCACATGCCAGGGGTATTTAACCCTCCTCACCACATGACAGGGGCATTTAACCCTCCCCACCACATGACAGGGGCATTTAACCCTCCTCACCACATGACAGGGGCATTTAACCCTCCTCACCACATGACAGGGGCATTTAACCCTCCCCACCACATGACAGGGGCATTTAACCCTCCCCACCACATGACAGGGGCATTTAACCCTCCCCACCACATGACAGGGACATTTAACCCTCCTCACCACATGACAGGGGCATTTAACCCTCCCCACCACATGACAGGGGCATTTAACCCTCCCCACCACATGACAGGGGCATTTAACCCTCCCCACCACATGACAGGGCATTTAACCCTCCTCACCACATGACAGGGGCATTTAACCCTCCCTACCACATGCCAGGGGCATTTAACCCTCCCCACCACATGACAGGGGCATTTAACCCTCCCCACCACATGACAGGGGCATTTAACCCTCCTCACCACATGACAGGGGCATTTAACCCTCCTCACCACATGACAGGGGCATTTAACCCTCCCACCACATGACAGGGGCATTTAACCCTCCCCACCACATGACAGGGGCATTTACCCCCCACCACATGACAGGGGCATTTAACCCTCCTCACCACATGACAGGGCATTTAACCCTCCTCACCACATGACAGGGGCATTTAACCCTCCCCACCACATGACAGAGGCATTTAACCCTCCTCACCACATGACAGGGGCATTTAACCCTCCTCACCACATGACAGGGGCATTTAACCCTCTTCACCACATGACAGGGCATTTAACCCTCCCCACCACATGACAGGGGCATTTAACCCCCCACCACATGACAGGGGCATTTAACCCTCCTCACCACATGACAGGGGCATTTAACCCTCCTCACCACATGACAGGGGCATTTAACCCTCCTCACCACATGACAGGGGCATTTAACCCTCCCCACCACATGACAGAGGCATTTAACCCTCCTCACCACATGACAGGGGCATTTAACCCTCCCCACCACATGACAGGGGCATTTAACCCTCCTCACCACATGACAGGGGCATTTAACCCTCCTCACCACATGACAGGGGCATTTAACCCTCCCCACCACATGACAGGGGCATTTAACCCTCCTCACCACATGACAGGGGCATTTAACCCTCCTCACCACATGACAGTGGCATTTAACCCTCCTCACCACATGACTGGGGCATTTAACCCTCCTCACCACATGACAGGGGCATTTAACCCTCCCCACCACATGACAGGGGCATTTAACCCTCCTCACCACATGACAGGGGCATTTAACCCTCCTCACCACATGACAGGGCATTTAACCCTCCCCACCACATGACAGGGGCATTTAACCCTCCCCACCACATGACAGGGGCATTTAACCCTCCCCACCACATGACAGGGGCATTTAACCCTCCTCACCACATGACAGGGGCATTTAACCCTCCCCACCACATGACAGGGGCATTTAACCCTCCTCACCACATGACAGGGGCATTTAACCCTCCTCACCACATGACAGGGGCATTTAACCCTCCCCACCACATGACAGGGGCATTTAACCCTCCCCACCACATGACAGGGGCATTTAACCCTCCCCACCACATGACAGGGGCATTTAACCCTCCTCACCACATGACAGGGGCATTTAACCCTCCCTACCACATGCCAGGGGTATTTAACCCTCCTCACCACATGACAGGGGTATTTAACCCTCCTCACCACATGACAGGGGTATTTAACCCTCCTCACCACATGACAGGGGCATTTAACCCTCCCCACCACATGACAGGGGCATTTAACCCTCCTCACCACATGACAGGGGCATTTAACCCTCCTCACCACATGACAGGGGCATTTAACCCTCCCCACCACATGACAGGGGCATTTAACCCTCCCCACCACATGACAGGGGCATTTAACCCTCCCCACCACATGACAGGGGCATTTAACCCTCCTCACCACATGACAGGGCATTTAACCCTCCCTACCACATGCCAGGGGTATTTAACCCTCCTCACCACATGACAGGGGCATTTAACCCTCCCCACCACATGACAGGGGCATTTAACCCTCCTCACCACATGACAGGGGCATTTAACCCTCCCCAACACATGACAGGGGCATTTAACCCTCCCACCACATGACAGGGGCATTTAACCCTCCCCACCACATGACAGGGGCATTTAACCCTCCCCACCACATGACAGGGGCATTTAACCCTCCTCACCACATGACAGGGGCATTTAACCCTCCCCACCACATGACAGGGGCATTTAACCCTCCCCACCACATGACAGGGGCATTTAACCCTCCTCACCACATGACAGGGGCATTTAACCCTCCCTACCACATGCCAGGGGCATTTAACCCTCCCCACCACATGACAGGGGCATTTAACCCCCCCACCACATGACAGGGGCATTTAACCCTCCTCACCACATGACAGGGGCATTTAACCCTCCTCACCACATGACTGGGGCATTTAACCCTCCTCACCACATGACAGGGGCATTTAACCCTCCCCACCACATGACAGGGGCATTTAACCCTCCCCACCACATGACAGGGGCATTTAACCCTCCTCACCACATGACAGGGGCATTTAACCCTCCTCACCACATGACAGGGGCATTTAACCCTCCCCACCACATGACAGGGCATTTAACCCTCCTCACCACATGACAGGGGCATTTAACCCTCCTCACCACATGACAGGGGCATTTAACCCTCCCCACCACATGCCAGGGGCATTTAACCCTCCCCACCACATGACAGGGGCATTTAACCCTCCCCACCACATGACAGGGGCATTTAACCCTCCTCACCACATGACAGGGGCATTTAACCCTCCCTACCACATGCCAGGGGTATTTAACCCTCCTCACCACATGACAGGGGCATTTAACCCTCCCCACCACATGACAGGGGCATTTAACCCTCCTCACCACATGACAGGGGCATTTAACCCTCCTCACCACATGACAGGGGCATTTAACCCTCCCCACCACATGACAGAGGCATTTAACCCTCCTCACCACATGACAGGGGCATTTAACCCTCCTCACCACATGACAGGGGCATTTAACCCTCTTCACCACATGACAGGGGCATTTAACCCTCCCCACCACATGACAGGGCATTTAACCCCCCCCCACCACATGACAGGGGCATTTAACCCTCCTCACCACATGACAGGGGCATTTAACCCTCCTCACCACATGACAGGGGCATTTAACCCTCCTCACCACATGACAGGGCATTTAACCCTCCCCACCACATGACAGAGGCATTTAACCCTCCTCACCACATGACAGGGGCATTTAACCCTCCCCACCACATGACAGGGGCATTTAACCCTCCTCACCACATGACAGGGGCATTTAACCCTCCTCACCACATGACAGGGGCATTTAACCCTCCCCACCACATGACAGGGGCATTTAACCCTCCTCACCACATGACAGGGGCATTTAACCCTCCCTACCACATGCCAGGGGCATTTAACCCTCCCCACCACATGACAGGGCATTTAACCCTCCCCACCACATGACAGGGGCATTTAACCCTCCTCACCACATGACAGGGGCATTTAACCCTCCTCACCACATGACTGGGGCATTTAACCCTCCTCACCACATGACAGGGGCATTTAACCCTCCCCACCACATGACAGGGGCATTTAACCCTCCCCACCACATGACAGGGGCATTTAACCCTCCTCACCACATGACAGGGGCATTTAACCCTCCTCACCACATGACAGGGGCATTTAACCCTCCCCACCACATGACAGGGGCATTTAACCCTCCTCACCACATGACAGGGGCATTTAACCCTCCTCACCACATGACAGGGGCATTTAACCCTCCCCACCACATGCCAGGGGCATTTAACCCTCCCCACCACATGACAGGGGCATTTAACCCTCCCCACCACATGACAGGGGCATTTAACCCTCCTCACCACATGACAGGGGCATTTAACCCTCCCTACCACATGCCAGGGGTATTTAACCCTCCTCACCACATGACAGGGGCATTTAACCCTCCCCACCACATGACAGGGGCATTTAACCCTCCTCACCACATGACAGGGGCATTTAACCCTCCTCACCACATGACAGGGGCATTTAACCCTCCCCACCACATGACAGAGGCATTTAACCCTCCTCACCACATGACAGGGGCATTTAACCCTCCTCACCACATGACAGGGGCATTTAACCCTCTTCACCACATGACAGGGGCATTTAACCCTCCCCACCACATGACAGGGGCATTTAACCCCCCACCACATGACAGGGGCATTTAACCCTCCTCACCACATGACAGGGGCATTTAACCCTCCTCACCACATGACAGGGGCATTTAACCCTCCTCACCACATGACAGGGGCATTTAACCCTCCCCACCACATGACAGAGGCATTTAACCCTCCTCACCACATGACAGGGGCATTTAACCCTCCCACCACATGCCAGGGGCATTTAACCCTCCCCACCACATGACAGGGGCATTTAACCCTCCCCACCACATGACAGGGGCATTTAACCCTCCTCACCACATGACAGGGGCATTTAACCCTCCCTACCACATGCCAGGGTATTTAACCCTCCTCACCACATGACAGGGGCATTTAACCCTCCCCACCACATGACAGGGGCATTTAACCCTCCTCACCACATGACAGGGGCATTTAACCCTCCTCACCACATGACAGGGGCATTTAACCCTCCCCACCACATGACAGAGGCATTTAACCCTCCTCACCACATGACAGGGGCATTTAACCCTCCTCACCACATGACAGGGGCATTTAACCCTCTTCACCACATGACAGGGGCATTTAACCCTCCCCACCACATGACAGGGGCATTTAACCCCCCACCACATGACAGGGGCATTTAACCCTCCTCACCACATGACAGGGGCATTTAACCCTCCTCACCACATGACAGGGGCATTTAACCCTCCTCACCACATGACAGGGGCATTTAACCCTCCCCACCACATGACAGAGGCATTTAACCCTCCTCACCACATGACAGGGGCATTTAACCCTCCCCACCACATGACAGGGGCATTTAACCCTCCTCACCACATGACAGGGGCATTTAACCCTCCTCACCACATGACAGGGGCATTTAACCCTCCCCACCACATGACAGGGGCATTTAACCCTCCTCACCACATGACAGGGGCATTTAACCCTCCCTACCACATGCCAGGGGCATTTAACCCTCCCCACCACATGACAGGGGCATTTAACCCTCCCCACCACATGACAGGGGCATTTAACCCTCCTCACCACATGACAGGGGCATTTAACCCTCCTCACCACATGACTGGGGCATTTAACCCTCCTCACCACATGACAGGGGCATTTAACCCTCCCCACCACATGACAGGGGCATTTAACCCTCCCCACCACATGACAGGGGCATTTAACCCTCCTCACCACATGACAGGGGCATTTAACCCTCCTCACCACATGACAGGGGCATTTAACCCTCCCCACCACATGACAGGGGCATTTAACCCTCCTCACCACATGACAGGGGCATTTAACCCTCCTCACCACATGACAGGGGCATTTAACCCTCCCCACCACATGCCAGGGGCATTTAACCCTCCCCACCACATGACAGGGGCATTTAACCCTCCCCACCACATGACAGGGGCATTTAACCCTCCTCACCACATGACAGGGGCATTTAACCCTCCCTACCACATGCCAGGGGTATTTAACCCTCCTCACCACATGACAGGGGCATTTAACCCTCCCCACCACATGACAGGGGCATTTAACCCTCCTCACCACATGACAGGGGCATTTAACCCTCCTCACCACATGACAGGGGCATTTAACCCTCCCCACCACATGACAGAGGCATTTAACCCTCCTCACCACATGACAGGGGCATTTAACCCTCCTCACCACATGACAGGGGCATTTAACCCTCTTCACCACATGACAGGGGCATTTAACCCTCCCCACCACATGACAGGGGCATTTAACCCCCCCCCCCACCACATGACAGGGGCATTTAACCCTCCTCACCACATGACAGGGGCATTTAACCCTCCTCACCACATGACAGGGGCATTTAACCCTCCTCACCACATGACAGGGGCATTTAACCCTCCCCACCACATGACAGAGGCATTTAACCCTCCTCACCACATGACAGGGGCATTTAACCCTCCCCACCACATGACAGGGGCATTTAACCCTCCTCACCACATGACAGGGGCATTTAACCCTCCTCACCACATGACAGGGGCATTTAACCCTCCCCACCACATGACAGGGGCATTTAACCCTCCTCACCACATGACAGGGGCATTTAACCCTCCTCACCACATGACAGGGGCATTTAACCCTCCCCACCACATGACAGGGGCATTTAACCCTCCCCACCACATGACAGGGGCATTTAACCCTCCCCACCACATGACAGGGGCATTTAACCCTCCTCACCACATGACAGGGGCATTTAACCCTCCCCACCACATGACAGGGGCATTTAACCCTCCCCACCACATGACAGGGCATTTAACCCTCCTCACCACATGACAGGGGCATTTAACCCTCCTCACCACATGACTGGGGCATTTAACCCTCCTCACCACATGACAGGGGCATTTAACCCTCCCCACCACATGACAGGGGCATTTAACCCTCCCCACCACATGACAGGGGCATTTAACCCTCCTCACCACATGACAGGGGCATTTAACCCTCCTCACCACATGACAGGGGCATTTAACCCTCCCCACCACATGACAGGGGCATTTAACCCTCCTCACCACATGACAGGGGCATTTAACCCTCCTCACCACATGACAGGGGCATTTAACCCTCCCCACCACATGCCAGGGGCATTTAACCCTCCCCACCACATGACAGGGGCATTTAACCCTCCCCACCACATGACAGGGGCATTTAACCCTCCTCACCACATGACAGGGGCATTTAACCCTCCCTACCACATGCCAGGGTATTTAACCCTCCTCACCACATGACAGGGGCATTTAACCCTCCCCACCACATGACAGGGGCATTTAACCCTCCTCACCACATGACAGGGGCATTTAACCCTCCTCACCACATGACAGGGGCATTTAACCCTCCCCACCACATGACAGAGGCATTTAACCCTCCTCACCACATGACAGGGGCATTTAACCCTCCTCACCACATGACAGGGGCATTTAACCCTCTTCACCACATGACAGGGGCATTTAACCCTCCCCACCACATGACAGGGGCATTTAACCCCCCCCCCCACCACATGACAGGGGCATTTAACCCTCCTCACCACATGACAGGGGCATTTAACCCTCCTCACCACATGACAGGGGCATTTAACCCTCCTCACCACATGACAGGGGCATTTAACCCTCCCCACCACATGACAGAGGCATTTAACCCTCCTCACCACATGACAGGGGCATTTAACCCTCCCCACCACATGACAGGGGCATTTAACCCTCCTCACCACATGACAGGGGCATTTAACCCTCCTCACCACATGACAGGGGCATTTAACCCTCCCCACCACATGACAGGGGCATTTAACCCTCCTCACCACATGACAGGGGCATTTAACCCTCCTCACCACATGACAGTGGCATTTAACCCTCCTCACCACATGACTGGGGCATTTAACCCTCCTCACCACATGACAGGGGCATTTAACCCTCCCCACCACATGACAGGGGCATTTAACCCTCCTCACCACATGACAGGGGCATTTAACCCTCCTCACCACATGACAGGGGCATTTAACCCTCCCCACCACATGACAGGGGCATTTAACCCTCCCCACCACATGACAGGGGCATTTAACCCTCCCCACCACATGACAGGGGCATTTAACCCTCCTCACCACATGACAGGGGCATTTAACCCTCCCCACCACATGACAGGGGCATTTAACCCTCCTCACCACATGACAGGGGCATTTAACCCTCCTCACCACATGACAGGGGCATTTAACCCTCCCCACCACATGACAGGGGCATTTAACCCTCCCCACCACATGACAGGGGCATTTAACCCTCCCCACCACATGACAGGGGCATTTAACCCTCCTCACCACATGACAGGGGCATTTAACCCTCCCTACCACATGCCAGGGGTATTTAACCCTCCTCACCACATGACAGGGGTATTTAACCCTCCTCACCACATGACAGGGGTATTTAACCCTCCTCACCACATGACAGGGGCATTTAACCCTCCCCACCACATGACAGGGCATTTAACCCTCCTCACCACATGACAGGGGCATTTAACCCTCCTCACCACATGACAGGGGCATTTAACCCTCCCCACCACATGACAGGGGCATTTAACCCTCCCCACCACATGACAGGGGCATTTAACCCTCCCCACCACATGACAGGGGCATTTAACCCTCCTCACCACATGACAGGGGCATTTAACCCTCCCTACCACATGCCAGGGTATTTAACCCTCCTCACCACATGACAGGGGCATTTAACCCTCCCCACCACATGACAGGGGCATTTAACCCTCCTCACCACATGACAGGGGCATTTAACCCTCCCCAACACATGACAGGGGCATTTAACCCTCCCCACCACATGACAGGGGCATTTAACCCTCCCCACCACATGACAGGGGCATTTAACCCTCCCCACCACATGACAGGGGCATTTAACCCTCCTCACCACATGACAGGGGCATTTAACCCTCCCCACCACATGACAGGGGCATTTAACCCTCCCCACCACATGACAGGGGCATTTAACCCTCCTCACCACATGACAGGGGCATTTAACCCTCCCTACCACATGCCAGGGGCATTTAACCCTCCCACCACATGACAGGGGCATTTAACCCTCCCCACCACATGACAGGGGCATTTAACCCTCCTCACCACATGACAGGGGCATTTAACCCTCCTCACCACATGACTGGGGCATTTAACCCTCCTCACCACATGACAGGGGCATTTAACCCTCCCCACCACATGACAGGGGCATTTAACCCTCCCCACCACATGACAGGGGCATTTAACCCTCCTCACCACATGACAGGGGCATTTAACCCTCCTCACCACATGACAGGGGCATTTAACCCTCCCCACCACATGACAGGGGCATTTAACCCTCCTCACCACATGACAGGGGCATTTAACCCTCCTCACCACATGACAGGGGCATTTAACCCTCCCCACCACATGCCAGGGGCATTTAACCCTCCCCACCACATGACAGGGGCATTTAACCCTCCCCACCACATGACAGGGGCATTTAACCCTCCTCACCACATGACAGGGGCATTTAACCCTCCCTACCACATGCCAGGGGTATTTAACCCTCCTCACCACATGACAGGGGCATTTAACCCTCCCCACCACATGACAGGGGCATTTAACCCTCCTCACCACATGACAGGGGCATTTAACCCTCCTCACCACATGACAGGGGCATTTAACCCTCCCCACCACATGACAGGGGCATTTAACCCTCCCCACCACATGACAGGGCATTTAACCCTCCCCACCACATGACAGGGGCATTTAACCCTCCTCACCACATGACAGGGGCATTTAACCCTCCCCACCACATGACAGGGGCATTTAACCCTCCTCACCACATGACAGGGGCATTTAACCCTCCTCACTACATGACAGGGGCATTTAACCCTCCCCACCACATGACAGGGGCATTTAACCCTCCTCACCACATGACAGGGGCATTTAACCCTCCCCACCACATGACAGGGGCATTTAACCCTCCTCACCACATGACAGGGGCATTTAACCCTCCTCACCACATGACAGGGGCATTTAACCCTCCCCACCACATGACAGGGGCATTTAACCCTCCCCACCACATGACAGGGGCATTTAACCCTCCTCACCACATGACAGGGGCATTTAACCCTCCCTACCACATGCCAGGGGTATTTAACCCTCCTCACCACATGACAGGGCATTTAACCCTCCCCACCACATGACAGGGGCATTTAACCCTCCTCACCACATGACAGGGGCATTTAACCCTCCCCAACACATGACAGGGGCATTTAACCCTCCCCACCACATGACAGGGGCATTTAACCCTCCCCACCACATGACAGGGGCATTTAACCCTCCCCACCACATGACAGGGGCATTTAACCCTCCTCACCACATGACAGGGGCATTTAACCCTCCCCACCACATGACAGGGGCATTTAACCCTCCCCACCACATGACAGGGGCATTTAACCCTCCTCACCACATGACTGGGGCATTTAACCCTCCCCACCACATGACAGGGGCATTTAACCCTCCCCACCACATGACAGGGGCATTTAACCCTCCTCACCACATGACAGGGGCATTTAACCCTCCTCACCACATGACAGGGGCATTTAACCCTCCCCACCACATGACAGGGGCATTTAACCCTCCCCACCACATGACAGGGGCATTTAACCCCCCCCCACCACATGACAGGGGCATTTAACCCTCCTCACCACATGACAGGGGCATTTAACCCTCCTCACCACATGACAGGGGCATTTAACCCTCCCCACCACATGACAGGGGCATTTAACCCCCCCCCACCACATGACAGGGGCATTTAACCCTCCTCACCACATGACAGGGGCATTTAACCCTCCCCACCACATGACAGGGGCATTTACCCCCCCACCACATGACAGGGGCATTTAACCCTCCCCACCACATGACAGGGGCATTTAACCCTCCTCACCACATGACAGGGGCATTTAACCCTCCCTACCACATGCCAGGGTATTTAACCCTCCTCACCACATGACAGGGGCATTTAACCCTCCCCACCACATGACAGGGGCATTTAACCCTCCTCACCACATGACAGGGGCATTTAACCCTCCTCACCACATGACAGGGGCATTTAACCCTCCCCACCACATGACAGGGGCATTTAACCCTCCCCACCACATGACAGGGGCATTTAACCCTCCCCACCACATGACAGGGGCATTTAACCCTCCTCACCACATGACAGGGGCATTTAACCCTCCTCACTACATGACAGGGGCATTTAACCCTCCCCACCACATGACAGGGGCATTTAACCCTCCTCACCACATGACAGGGGCATTTAACCCTCCCCACCACATGACAGGGGCATTTAACCCTCCTCACCACATGACAGGGGCATTTAACCCTCCTCACCACATGACAGGGGCATTTAACCCTCCCCACCACATGACAGGGGCATTTAACCCTCCCCACCACATGACAGGGGCATTTAACCCTCCTCACCACATGACAGGGGCATTTAACCCTCCCTACCACATGCCAGGGGTATTTAACCCTCCTCACCACATGACAGGGGCATTTAACCCTCCCCACCACATGACAGGGGCATTTAACCCTCCTCACCACATGACAGGGGCATTTAACCCTCCCCAACACATGACAGGGGCATTTAACCCTCCCCACCACATGACAGGGGCATTTAACCCTCCCCACCACATGACAGGGGCATTTAACCCTCCCCACCACATGACAGGGGCATTTAACCCTCCTCACCACATGACAGGGGCATTTAACCCTCCCCACCACATGACAGGGGCATTTAACCCTCCCCACCACATGACAGGGGCATTTAACCCTCCTCACCACATGACAGGGGCATTTAACCCTCCCTACCACATGCCAGGGGCATTTAACCCTCCCCACCACATGACAGGGGCATTTAACCCTCCCCACCACATGACAGGAGCATTTAACCCTCCTCACCACATGACAGGGGCATTTAACCCTCCTCACCACATGACTGGGGCATTTAACCCTCCTCACCACATGACAGGGGCATTTAACCCTCCCCACCACATGACAGGGGCATTTAACCCTCCCCACCACATGACAGGGGCATTTAACCCTCCTCACCACATGACAGGGGCATTTAACCCTCCCTACCACATGCCAGGGGCATTTAACCCTCCCACCACATGACAGGGGCATTTAACCCTCCCCACCACATGACAGGGGCATTTAACCCTCCTCACCACATGACAGGGGCATTTAACCCTCCTCACCACATGACAGGGGCATTTAACCCTCCCCACCACATGACAGGGGCATTTAACCCTCCCCACCACATGACAGGGGCATTTAACCCCCCCCCACCACATGACAGGGGCATTTAACCCTCCTCACCACATGACAGGGGCATTTAACCCTCCTCACCACATGACAGGGGCATTTAACCCTCCCCACCACATGACAGGGGCATTTAACCCCCCCCCCCCCACCACATGACAGGGGCATTTAACCCTCCTCACCACATGACAGGGGCATTTAACCCTCCCCACCACATGACAGGGGCATTTACCCCCCCCCACCACATGACAGGGGCATTTAACCCTCCTCACCACATGACAGGGGCATTTAACCCTCCTCACCACATGACAGGGGCATTTAACCCTCCCCACCACATGACAGAGGCATTTAACCCTCCTCACCACATGACAGGGGCATTTAACCCTCCTCACCACATGACAGGGGCATTTAACCCTCCTCACCACATGACAGGGGCATTTAACCCTCCCCACCACATGACAGGGGCATTTAACCCCCCCACCACATGACAGGGGCATTTAACCCTCCTCACCACATGACAGGGGCATTTAACCCTCCTCACCACATGACAGGGGCATTTAACCCTCCCCACCACATGACAGAGGCATTTAACCCTCCTCACCACATGACAGGGGCATTTAACCCTCCCCACCACATGACAGGGGCATTTAACCCTGCTCACCACATGACAGGGGCATGACTTTTACACAATGTTCACGGGAAAACGTCACGAGCCTGAATTTTACTGAGTTTTACAGAACTCACCTCTCTTTCTTTGACGTATTTATAATTTTAATAAACATTCTTTAAACCCATCACCCCTAGACCACACCCTCTCACCTCTCTGTTTTGGCCCTCTCACAAAAACGCAGCGGCTTGGTTCTTTCGTGTCCTGGCTCCTGGCTAAAGTTGTTACCCTCTCCAATCTGTTCTGCTAGAGTCACCCAGACTCCTACAGCAGGGTGGGGAACGGGCCTGTGGCCCGAAGCCCTGTGGCCCTGCTAAACCAACTGTGTCATTAGTCTGATCTCTCATTGACCTCATTAGCAACACTGTAAGGGTACGACATGGAGACAGCGGAGAGTCACCCAGTAGGCCGCAACACCCCCGACGAGGGGTAAGGGGTTTGGAGAGGCAGGCCATGACGGGTGTACAGTCACCTCCTCCCACGACGGATGCACAGTCACTTCCTCCCACGATGGGTGTACAGTCACTTCCTCCCACGACGGATGTACAGTCACTTCCTCCCACGACGGATGTACAGTCACTTACTCCCACGACGGATGCACAGTCACTTCCTCCCAGCAGAAACCACTTGGAGTTGTTTGAACGAGAAAGCAGCAATATAATCGTTAAGTGTAATTAAATGTTAGTTAGTGTTGGAAGCAGAGGATTTAAAACAACAAATCATTGACAACATATACCAATGGCAGTTTTGATCTTGGTAGAAAATGAGTGTAGATATGACAAGGTCTGTATGTTTTACTGACAGCAACCATATTAGATTTGTTTACCATCCCTCCATCCATCCATCCATCCACCCTGCCATCTCCCTCCCCACCTCCCTCCCCACCTCCCCACCTCCCTCCCTCTACCCTGCCTCCCTGCCTCCCCACCTCCCTCCCCACCTCCCTCCCTCCACCCTGCCTCCCTCCCTCCCCACCTCCCCACCTCCCTCCCTCTACCCTGCCTCCCTGCCTCCCCACCTCCCTCCCCACCTCCCTCCCTCTACCCTGCCTCCCTGCCTCCCCACCTCCCTCCCCACCTCCCTCCCCCCCTCCCTGCCTCCCTCCCCACCTCCCCACCTCCCTCCACCCTGCCTCCCTGCCTCCCTCCCCACCTCCCTCCCTCTACCCTGCCTCCCTGCCTCCCCACCTCCCTCCACACCTCCCTCCCTCTAACCTGCCTCCCTGCCTCCCCACCTCCCTCCCTCCACCCTGCCTCCCTCCCCACCTCCCTCCCTCCACCCTGCCTCCCTCCCTCCCTGCCTCCCTCCCTCCCCACCTCCCTCCCTCTAGCCTGCCTCCCCACCTCCCTCCCTCCACCCTGCCTCCCTCCCTCCCTGCCTCCCTCCCTCCCCACCTCCCTCCCTCTACCCTGCCTCCCTGCCTCCCCACCTCCCTCCCCTCCACCCTGCCTCCCTCCCCACCTCCCTCCCTCTACCCTGCCTTCCTGCCTCCCCACCTCCACCCTGCCTCCCTCCCACCCTGCCTCCCTGCCCACCTCCCTCCCTCCCTCCCTGCCTCCCTCCCTCCCCACCTCCCTCCCTCTACCCTGCCTCCCTGCCTCCCCACCTCCACCCTGCCTCCCTCCCACCCTGCCTCCCTGCCAACCCTGCCTCCCTGCCCACCTCCCTCCCTATACTCTGCTACTCTGTGTATTCCACAGCACTCTGAGGAGAAGGATTCGATGCCAGGTGGAATGCTGAGCTTGTGCGTGTCTTGCTGATCAGGTGTTTTCCAGATAACCTTGTCCTTACGGCCTCTAAGTTCGGGGACTGAACCAGGTCTCTGAGATCAACACACACACACACACACACACACACACACACACACACACACACACACACACACACACACACAAACACACACACACACACACACACACACACACACACACACACACACACACACACACACACACACACACACACACACACACACACACACACACACACACACACACACACACACACACACACACACACACACACACACACACACACACACACACACACACACACACACACACACACACACACACACACACACAGCCACAGCCACAGCCACATTCTGGCACCATGTACAGACACCACGTACAGAAACCACGTACAGGCAACACATAAACACATTATCTGCATTTTTACATTGTCAGTCACCTGTGTGTGCACGGTACATTTCACTGCGATGGACTGCAATCATTGGGATTGCTTTTAAAAACGTCACGGTTCAGTGGTGTGCAACCCTTACAGGAATTAAAATAAAAGAAGAGACTAGTGCATTAAAATAAAATAACCTACAGGCACCTGCCAGAATAAAGGAAACGCCAACATAAAGTGTGTTAATAAGGCGTTGGGCCACCACGAGACTGAACAGCTTCAATGCACCGTGACATCTACAAGTGTCTAGAACTCCCCCGCTATCTTTCTCAGAATGACCTTCTTGATCCAAATCAGTCAGGTTTCAAGACTAGTCATTCAACTGAGACTGCTCTTCTCTGTATCACGGAGGCGCTCCGCACTGCTAAAGCTAACTCTCTCTCCTCTGCTCTCATCCTTCTAGACCTATCGGCTGCCTTCGATACTGTGAACCATCAGATCCTCCTCTCCACCCTCTCCGAGTTGGGCATCTCCGGCGCGGCCCACGCTTGGATTGCGTCCTACCTGACAGGTCGCTCCTACCAGGTGGCGTGGCGAGAATCCGTCTCCACACCACGTGCTCTCACCACTGGTGTCCCCCAGGGCTCTGTTCTAGGCCCTCTCCTATTCTCGCTATACACCAAGTCACTTGGCTCTGTCATAACCTCACATGGTCTCTCCTATCATTGCTATGCAGACGACACACAATTAATCTTCTCCTTTCCCCCTTCTGATGACCAGGTGGCGAATCGCATCTCTGCATGTCTGGCAGACATATCCGTGTGGATGACGGATCACCACCTCAAGCTGAACCTCGGCAAGACGGAGCTGCTCTTCCTCCCGGGAAGGACTGCCCGTTCCATGATCTCGCCATCACGGTTGACAACTCCATTGTGTCCTCCTCCCAGAGCGCTAAGAACCTTGGCGTGATCCTGGACAACACCCTGTCGTTCTCAACTAACATCAAGGCGGTGGCCCGTTCCTGTAGGTTCATGCTCTACAACATCCGCAGAGTACGACCCTGCCTCACACAGGAAGCGGCGCAGGTCCTAATCCAGGCACTTGTCATCTCCCGTCTGGATTACTGCAACTCGCTGTTGGCTGGGCTCCCTGCCTGTGCCATTAAACCCTACAACTCATCCAGAACGCCGCAGCCCGTCTGGTGTTCAACCTTCCCAAGTTCTCTCACGTCACCCCGCTCCTCCGCTCCCTCCACTGGCTTCCAGTTGAAGCTCGCATCCGCTACAAGACCATGGTGCTTGCCTACGGAGCTGTGAGGGGAACGGCACCTCAGTACCTCCAGGCTCTGATCAGGCCCTACACCCAAACAAGGGCACTGCGTTCATCCACCTCTGGCCTGCTCGCCTCCCTACCACTGAGGAAGTACAGTTCCCGCTCAGCCCAGTCAAAACTGTTCGCTGCTCTGGCCCCCCAATGGTGGAACAAACTCCCTCACGACGCCAGGACAGCGGAGTCAATCACCACCTTCCGGAGACACCTGAAACCCCACCTCTTTAAGGAATACCTAGGATAGGATAAAGTAATCCCTCTCACCCCCCCTCCCCCTGAAAAGATTTAGATGCACTACTGTTCCACTGGAGGTCATAAGGTGAATGCACCAATTTGTAAGTCGCTCTGGATAAGAGCGTCTGCTAAATGACTTAAATGTAAATGTTAAATGTGTAACTACTCGTGTCCTGTGGATGGGTGTAGTTCAGTGAATTCTCGTGTCCTGTGGATGGGTGTAACTACTCGTGTCCTGTGGATGGGTGTAACTACTCGTGTCCTGTGGATGGGTGTAACTACTCATGTCCTGTGGATGGGTGTAACTACTCGTGTCCTGTGGATGGGTGTAACTACTCGTGTCCTGTGGATGGGTGTAACTACTCGTGTCCTGTGGATGGGTGTAACTACTCGTGTCCTGTGGATGGGTGTAACTACTCGTGTCCTGTGGATGGGTGTAGTTCAGTGACTACTTGTGTCCTGTGGATGGGTGTAACTACTCGTGTCCTGTGGATGGGTGTAACTACTCGTGTCCTGTGGATGGGTGTAGTTCAGTGACTACTCGTGTCCTGTGGATGGGTGTAACTACTCGTGTCCTGTGGATGGGTGTAGTTCAGTGACTACTCGTGTCCTGTGGATGGGTGTAACTACTCGTGTCCTGTGGATGGGTGTAACTACTCATGTCCTGTGGATGGGTGTAACTACTCGTGTCCTGTGGATGGGTGTAACTACTCGTGTCCTGTGGATGGGTGTAACTACTCGTGTCCTGTGGATGGGTGTAACTACTCGTGTCCTGTGGATGGGTGTAACTACTCGTGTCCTGTGGATGGGTGTAACTACTCGTGTCCTGTGGATGGGTGTAACTACTCGTGTCCTGTAGATGGGTGTAACTACTCGTGTCCTGTGGATGGGTGTAGTTCAGTGACTACTCGTGTCCTGTGGATGGGTGTAACTACTCGTGTCCTGTGGATGGGTGTAACTACTCGTGTCCTGTGGATGGGTGTAGTTCAGTGACTACTCGTGTCCTGTGGATGGGTGTAACTACTCGTGTCCTGTGGATGGGTGTAGTTCAGTGACTACTCGTGTCCTGTGGATGGGTGTAACTACTCGTGTCCTGTGGATGGGTGTAACTACTCATGTCCTGTGGATGGGTGTAACTACTCGTGTCCTGTGGATGGGTGTAACTACTCGTGTCCTGTGGATGGGTGTTACTACTCGTGTCCTGTGGATGGGTGTAACTACTCGTGTCCTGTGGATGGGTGTAACTACTCGTGTCCTGTGGATGGGTGTAACTACTCGTGTCCTGTGGATGGGTGTAACTACTCGTGTCCTGTGGATGGGTGTAACTACTCGTGTCCTGTGGATGGGTGTAACTACTCGTGTCCTGTGGATGGGTGTAACTACTCTTGTCCTGTGGATGGGTGTAACTACTTGTGTCCTGTGGATGGGTGTAACTACTCGTGTCCTGTGGATGGGTGTAGTTCAGTGACTACTCGTGTCCTGTGGATGGGTGTAGTTCAGTGACTACTCGTGTCCTGTGGATGGGTGTAACTACTCGTGTCCTGTGGATGGGTGTAACTACTCATGTCCTGTGGATGGGTGTAACTACTCGTGTCCTGTGGATGGGTGTAACTACTCATGTCCTGTGGATGGGTGTAACTACTCGTGTCCTGTGGATGGGTGTAGTTCAGTGACTACTCGTGTCCTGTGGATGGGTGTAACTACTCGTGTCCTGTGGATGGGTGTAGTTCAGTGACTACTCGTGTCCTGTGGATGGGTGTAACTACTCATGTCCTGTGGATGGGTGTAGTTCAGGGACTACTCGTGTCCTGTGGATGGGTGTAACTACTCGTGTCCTGTGGATGGATGTAACTACTCGTGTCCTGTGGATGGGTGTGACTACTCGTGTCCTGTGGATGGGTGTATTGTCGTAGCATAACTTTGCATGCAGCACATTGTCGACGTGTTTTGCTATTGTTGTGATATTTTGATTTGTTTTACTAGAAAAATAATTAGTGAACAAAAGATGTACTGACAGAACACATAGATTTGCTAAACGAATATCGACCTGCTATAATGACATTTCTGTCTGCTACAACTGTTTAATCACCTGTCAATTTTACAATGAAACAAATTACAATTCCACTGTAGCACTTCCTGTCAACGATGCTATAATTCTAAATAATTAAACCGTAGCTCTAATACTCTGAGGGAAAACATAATGATTGGTTGAAATCTATAGGTAATTTATTTGAGTCACAAAATACATTTTTAGATACTTTAGGATGATTTAGACACACACACACACACACACACACACACACACACACACACACACACACACACACGCACACACACACACACACACACACACACACACACACACACACACACACACACACACACACACACATCAGCAGTGGAGGAGAGGGGGAAGAGATGAAGGGAGATGATTGTCGGTGACTGTGGAGAGGATGGCCAGGGTGGTTAGTGAAATTAACAGAAGGTTAGCCAGCAGAGGACTGCAGGAAGCAGATGGTTCTGTACAGTGGATCTCTCTGAAGGATATCTCTGCTGAAAACCTGCATTGTTGGAGTGTGTGGAGGGGGAGAGAGGTGGCTGTAGGAGGAGAGGGACTTCTTCAATTCTGTTTAAATAAGTTCAGGAGTAGAAATGTGCTTAACAAGTCACATGATAAGCCGGATGGACCCACTCTGTGTGTAACAATAGTGTTTAACATGGCCTTTCAAACGGCCAAGTCACATGATAAGCCGGATGGACCCACTCTGTGTGCAACAATAGTGTTTAACATGGCCTTTCAAACGGCATAAAAAAACAAGCCGTTGTTTTTCAATGAATGAGGAATGATAAACGGCTGCGTCGGGCCAGGCGACACTAACTGGGGTGCTTTGGGGTTTAAGTAGATTGAACTTTTACTTTGTGCTGCGCTGGACTCTAAGATGCCCTGTTCACCTTGCTTGTACCAACTGAAAGGGCCGTTATCTAAGCGAGTAGCGGTTGCCCCTCATCCAGACGTGTTGTTCTCGTACTAGCTAAGCGATAGCGAGCTGACCGCGGAGACAGTGGAAAAGGTCTTAATGCAGTGTGTCGTTATGATTACTGCAGTAGGTCACAGTGTGTCGTTATGATTACTGCAGTAGGTCACAGTGCACCATTATGATTACTGCAGTAGGTCACAGTGAACCGTTATGATTACTGCAGCAGGTCACAGTGCACCGTTATGATTACTGCAGTAGGTCACAGTGCACCGTTATAATTACTGCAGTAGGTCACAGTGTGTCATTACGATTACTGCAGTAGGTCGCAGTGCACCGTTATGACTACTGCAGTAGGTCACAGTGCACCGTTATGATTACTGCAGTAGGTCACAGTGCACCGTTACGATTACTGCAGTAGGTCACAGTGAAGCATTATGATTACTGCAGTAGGTCGCAGTGCACCGTTATGACTACTGCAGTAGGTCACAGTGCACCGTTATGATTACTGCAGTAGGTCTCAGTGTGTCGTTACGGTTACTGCAGTAGGTCAAAGTGTGTTGTTATGATTACTGCAGTAGGTCACAGTGTGTCGTTATGATTACTGCAGTAGGTCACAGTGTGTTGTTACGATTACTGCAGTAGGTCACAGTGCACCGTTATGATTACTGCAGTAGGTCACAGTGCACCGTTATGATTACTGCAGTAGGTCACTGTGCACCGTTATGATTACTGCAGTAGGTCACAGTGCACCGTTATGATTACTGCAGCAGGTCACAGTGCACCGTTATGATTACTGCAGTAGGTCACAGTGCACCGTTATGATTACTGCAGTATGTCACAGTGTGTCGTTACGATTACTGCAGTAGGTCAAAGTGTGTCGTTATGATTACTGCAGTAGGTCACAGTGCACCGTTATGATTACTGCAGTAGGTCACAGTGAAGCATTATGATTACTGCAGTAGGTCACAGTGCACCGTTATGACTACTGCAGTAGGTCACAGTGCACCGTTATGATTACTGCAGTAGGTCACAGTGCACCGTTATGACTACTGCAGTAGGTCACAGTGCACCGTTATGATTACTGCAGTAGGTCACAGTGCACCGTTATGATTACTGCAGTAGGTCACAGTGAAGCATTATGATTACTGCAGTAGGTCGCAGTGCACCGTTATGACTACTGCAGTAGGTCACAGTGCACCGTTATGATTACTGCAGTAGGTCACAGTGCACCGTTACGATTACTGCAGTAGGTCACAGTGAACCGTTACGATTACTGCAGTAGGTCAGAGTGTGTCGTTATGATTACTGCAGTAGGTCACAGTGAACCGTTATGATTACTGCAGTAGGTCACAGTGAACGTTATGATTACTGCAGTAGGTCACAGTGCGCCGTTATGATTACTGCAGTAGGTCACAGTGCACCTTTATGATTACTGCAGTAGGTCACAGTGCACCGTTATGATTACTGCAGTAGGTCACAGTGCACCGTTATGATTACTGCAGTAGGTCACAGTGCACCGTTATGATTACTGCAGTAGGTCACAGTGCACCGTTATGATTACTGCAGTAGGTCACAGTGCACCGTTATGATTACTGCAGTAGGTCACTGTGCACCGTTATGATTACTGCAGTAGGTCACAGTGCACCGTTATGATTACTGCAGCAGGTCACAGTGCACCGTTATGATTACTGCAGTAGGTCACAGTGCACCGTTATGATTACTGCAGTATGTCACAGTGTGTCGCTACGATTACTGCAGTAGGTCAAAGTGTGTCGTTATGATTACTGCAGTAGGTCACAGTGCACCGTTATGATTACTGCAGTAGGTCACAGTGAAGCATTATGATTACTGCAGTAGGTCACAGTGCACCGTTATGATTACTGCAGTAGGTCACAGTGAAGCATTATGATTACTGCAGTAGGTCACAGTGCACCGTTATGATTACTGCAGTAGGTCACAGTGCACCGTTATGACTACTGCAGTAGGTCACAGTGCACCGTTATGATTACTGCAGTAGGTCACAGTGAAGCATTATGATTACTGCAGTAGGTCGCAGTGCACCGTTATGACTACTGCAGTAGGTCACAGTGCACCGTTATGATTACTGCAGTAGGTCACAGTGCACCGTTACGATTACTGCAGTAGGTCACAGTGAACCGTTACGATTACTGCAGTAGGTCAGAGTGTGTCGTTATGATTACTGCAGTAGGTCACAGTGAACCGTTATGATTACTGCAGTAGGTCACAGTGAACGTTATGATTACTGCAGTAGGTCACAGTGCGCCGTTATGATTACTGCAGTAGGTCACAGTGCACCTTTATGATTACTGCAGTAGGTCACAGTGCACCGTTATGATTACTGCAGTAGGTCACAGGGCACCGTTATGATTACTGCAGTAGGTCACAGTGCACCGTTATGATTACTGCAGTAGGTCACAGTGCACCATTATGATTACTGCAGTAGGTCACAGTGCACCGTTATGATTACTGCAGTAGGTCACAGTGCACCGTTATGATTACTGCAGCAGGTCACAGTGCACCGTTATGATTACTGCAGTAGGTCACAGTGTGTCATTACGATTACTGCAGTAGGTCACCGTGCGCTGTTATGATTTACTGCAGTAGGTCACAGTGTGTTGTTACGATTACTGTAGTAGGTCACAGTGCACCGTTATGATTACTGCAGTAGGTCGCAGTGCACCGTTGTGATTACTGCAGTAGGTCACAGTGCACCGTTATGATTACTGCAGTAGGTCACAGTGCACCGTTGTGATTACTGCAGTAGGTCACAGTGCACCGTTATGATTACTGCAGTAGGTCACAGTGTGTCGTTACGATTACTGCAGTAGGTCACAGTGTGTCGTTACGATTACTGCAGTAGGTCACAGTGCACCGTTATGATTACTGCAGTAGGTCACAGTGCACCGTTATGATTACCGCAGTAGGTCACAGTGCACCGTTATGATTACCGCAGTAGGTCACAGTGCACCGTTATGATTACCGCAGTAGGTCACAGTGCGCCGTTATGATTACCGCAGTAGGTCACAGTGTGTCGTTACGATTTCAAACGTAAAGATTTAGAGAGGTGACAGATGTTGCAAATGTGTGATTGGTTTCATGTCCTCTACTTACTGAACGGAGGTTATATTTATAATGTCAAGCTCACTGAATTAGTTTACGTGAGAGAGTACTGCATAAACAAAAGGCCGTGTCATATGTCTTACCTACTGTGGAACACCATTATGTGTGGCCTGTACACTAAATGTTCTAACAACTTATACCTTTATCCTCGTAACAAGAGAAGGTTTTACGATCCAAACGGGCGATAAAGGTGTGCGTTGAAGCTTTTGATTTGTGCGTGAGATCAGGGCGGTGTGCAGGTCCTATTCTTAACCATCACTCTGAATGGGAGATGGAAAAACATGTGAGGTATCATTGAGTTATTGAGAAAGTAATATTCTGCACTTGCTATTGTAGACTTATAATAGTTTATACAGTTTATACAGCGTTGGGTATGTGAGTTATTGTTCGCTTGTTGTGTTCAATGTCACAGTTACTCTGGCCTTCTATTTTCAACTCCAATTAGGATCCTTAGTGGCAGCCAGCGGTGGCCGTAGTACTCCCAGTGGTGCCTGTCTAGATTGAATTGGTGTCGTAATCTTGAGGTATTTGAAATTGAAAGTTCCAAACCAGGGAATATTGACAGACAGGCCCAGTGCCCCACAGGCCCCAGACACACACACACACACACACACACACACACACACACACACACACACACACACACACACACACACACACACACACACACACACACACACACACACACACACACACACACACACACACACACACAGCAGTCCCAACTCTCAGTGGAATAAGCAAAATGATTTGTGGACGCTTGTCAAGAGGTTCCTAATTATAAATGTTTACCCATAGAGAAACAACCAGTTTGCCTCCTAATTCACAGCCTTGGAAAGCTATTCCCCTGGAGGATGAGCTAGCACATCATAATGTCAGCTGCTTCCTCCAAGCACATCATAATGTCAGCTGCTTTCTCTCTCGCCTGGCCTGGCCTTGCTGTTCACAATCACTGTTTCCAACCTTGGCTGCTGACGCACAAAGAACACACATAATACACTGAACCAAGCACACCGTTGCCTCATTCCACTGATAATACAAGGCATTTCAGTATGTGGGGGGACATGAGGCAACGATGTACTTTAGGACCATAGGGACGCCTCCGAGCAATGGGCAGGCTGTTTGGAGTTTTTATCCGACTTGATAAAAATTAAATACTATGCCCCACCCCACTTCTAAAACTAAAGTTGTGCCCCTGCACTGAGCAAAAATATAACGCAACATGCAACAATTTACAGTTCATATAAGGAAATCAAGTCAATTGAAATAAATGAATTAGGCCCTAATCTATGGATTTCACACGACTGGGAATACAGATATGCATTTGTTGGTCACAGACACCTCTTAAGGATGGGACTGTTTTTTTCAATATTCACCTGAAATGACATACCCAAATTTAACTGTCTGTAGCTCAGTACCTGAGGCAAGGATATGCAAATTCTTCGATACCATTTGAAAAGAAACACTTTGACATTTGTGGAAATGGGAAATGAATGTAGGAGAATATAACACATTAGATCTGGTAAAAGATAATACAAACTAAAAACATGCGTTTTCTATTAGTTTTTTTGTTCCACTGTCACGAACCGGCTCAAAGCCCGTAACAAAGGGAGACAACGTGGAGATAAGGAGTAGCAAAATATATATTTATTAACTAAAGCAACTAAGTATAATATACAATGGTGTGTGTAATCAGTAATCAGTAGTGTAAGTGAGTGTTTTGCATGCATGAATGTGATAATGCAGGGTGATGAAAGGTGCCAAAGCAAACAAACAAACGGCCACCAAGAACCACAACACAATCTACAAAGGTGTCTGCATGGAGAGAGTCTCTCCCATGAATGTGGAAGAGGTCTATTTATCCTGGGAGACACCTGGCCCAGGTGTTTCCCATGTAGCTGACGACCCTCCCAACTCCGCCCACCGGCATCCTAATAAGGAAACAAGAACAAAGACAGAATACGGCAGACAGAGTGGGAGGGTCGTCACATTCCCCCCCATAAAACCGGGGACCAACAAGGACCTCGGAACAACATACCAGCCTCCCGCGTCCCAAATTGACACAGGCCTCCCGCGTCCCAAATTGACACAGGCCTCTGCGTCCCAAATTGACGAGGGGTTATTTGTTCACACCTCCACCTGCACCAACCAACCTCCTCCCCAGACCTCAGCAACCTTTGTGCATAGGAAGCAATATTTTAAGAGGAAAGAAGAATACAAGACCAGGAGGGAACAGACAGGAAAGATAGAACATGACAACCCGAAACAATGGTCAGTCACGTAAACATTCAGGAACATGGCACAAAAGACCAACAGCTACAAACTCCAATGAAAAGAACATCAGGGTCCTTCTTAATTTTTACAACTCCCAACGATTCATAGTCACTTCCAACGATTCATAGTCACTTCCAACGATTCATAGATTTCACGTGCCCTACTCGTCAGTGGCACCTGCCAATAGCCTTTAACAGGTCAAATTTGCTCACAAACTTAGCTGCACCGACTTGATCAACACAGTCCTCCATCCGAGGAAGAGGAAATGAATCTGGCTTTGTGACACTGTTTACCTTACGGTAGTCCGTACAAAAACGGTTTGTTCCATCCGGTTTACTGACCAAGATACAGGAGAAACCCAACTGGAGAAAGAAGGCTCTGCTATCTTACTCTCCAGCATGTACTTGACCTCAGCATCCAGACAACGTAGTTTCTCTGAAGAAACTCTATAGAACCGCTGACGAATGGGGTCAGCACCTCCAATGTCAATATCATGTTCTATTAAGTTTGTATGTGTAGGTGTATCAGAAAACAAACCTGGAAATCTCTGAATCAGACCAACCATCTCTTTCCGCCCATCAACAGGTAGGTGAGTGAGAAGACTGTCTAAAATATCCAGTGTTTCTGAATTTTTCAATCTACCCTGCAATATACAATCGTCAGGACCAGGAACATCTTCCTCCTCATGCACAGATCTAGCACATCAAGATCCCAAGGAAACAACGGTATCAGCCAAAAGAACAGGTTTACCGTCCTCTGTAGAATCCCACTGTTCAGTCTCAGAGGAAGGTGCATAATAGGGTTTTAACAGATTTACATGGCACAGCTGGTGTGCTTTCCTCCGTTCTGGAGTGGCAACTAGATAATTTTGCTCAGTGTACTGGCGCACCACTGTATATGGACCTTGAAACTTGGCTTGAAAAGGAGAACCAACAATTGGCAGCAGAGCAAGAACCTGGTCACCTGGACTAAAGTGACGAGGCTCAGTTCGGCGATCAAATATGCCCTTCATCCTCTCCTGTGAAGATGATAACTTCTCTTTAGCCATTTCACCAGCGGCGTACAGCCGTCGCCGGAAATCACACACATACGATAACAGGGACTGAGGAGGCTCGGGAGACTTCCAGTCATCCTGGAGAACAGATAAAAGTCCACGCACCCTATGTCCAAACACAAGGTCATTTGGACTGAAACCTGTGCTCTCCTGTGAAACTTCCCTAGCGGCTAACAGTAACCAAGGCAACCCCTCCTCCCAATCCTTATCCATCTCAGTACAATAAGCTCTCAACAAAGACTTAAGTGTTTGATGGAAACGTTCCAGTGCTCCTTGACTTTGCGCGTGATAGGGGCTAGACAAATTGTGTTTAATATGGAGCTGTTGAAGAACCTGACCAAACAGATTAGAGGTAAAATTAGATCCTTGATCACTCTGAATGACCTTAGGGATTCCAAACAATGAGAGAAACTGAGTCAAAGCTTTTAACACCGATTTAGTTGTGATAGATCGGAGAGGATAGGCAGCAGGAAACCTAGTGGTCTGACACATCACAGTGAACAGGTAACTGCTACCCTTTTAGAACGAGGCAGAGGACCCACACAGTCAATAATCAGATACTCAAAAGGTTGGCTGAGTACAGGAATAGGAAACAATGGTACTGGTTTAATAGCTTGATTAGGCTTAGTTAATTGACAGGTGTGACAAGTTTTGATAAAATCAGAAACATCCTCTTTAATCTAGGCCAAAAGAAATGTCTTAATATGCGATTGTAGGTTTTCCTCACCCCCATATGTCCAGCAACGTCGCTGTGAGAAGTTTCCAACACCAACTCACGAAGCTTAACTGGTACAACAACCTGACTAATTGCGTCCCCCAGAAAAACACTATCATGAGACACCCACTTTCTCATCAGGACATCCTCTTGGAGAAAATAGCCATGGGCGACATCTCCCAACTGTTCTATAGGCACAATTTGATCACGCAACTCTTCCAACGTGGGGTCATCCGTTGCGCATTGATTAGATCTGAGCGGTTTACAGATAACGGGATAACAGGGAAAACAGTGACATACTTTGTATTATTATCATTAGTCGGCGCAGTGACCAGTTCGCCACGGCTCATAGAACGTGTCACTGCACACGCAGAGAACACCTCTGGGAAACTCTGTACACTCTGTACATCAGGAATCCCAACAAATGACGGCTTAGTGGAAACCACTAGAGATGGAAACATGACAGGCCATACACGCTCACCAGCCAAGTTATTCCCAAGGATAACATCGATACCCTCAATAGGCAACGAAGGACGCACACCCACAACAACTTCACCCTGCACCAGCCCACAATCCAACATCAGTTTATGCAATGGAACTGACAGAGTGTTCAACCTATTCCCTAATTAGAACACTATTCCCCAAATCAGTCTCAGCAGAAAAGGGTAACACAGACTCCAACACAAATGATTCAGAGGCACCTGTGTCTCTCAGGATCTTCACTGGCACTAGGTCTTTACTTCCTAACATAGACACAAAACCTTCCGTAATGAAAGGTAAATAGGCTGGATCAATATGGACTTTCACATTCTCCTGGGCCTGAGGAAATGAGTCATGAATGAACTGATGTGGAACAGGTGCAGCTAACGCAGTAGGCTTAGATTTAGCGTAAGCACCCTTTGACCTGAGAAGTGGACATTCGTTTTTCCAATGACCTGAACCTTGACATTAGTGACACTGCCCAAAGTCAGCTTTACCATGGGAGTCAGGTTCAACCCTAGTTGAATAGAACTCTGCCCGAGAACCAAAGTATCTCGGTGAGCGAAGCCCAAATCTATCCGAACGCCCCCACTCTTTCCAAATACGGGGCTCTGCAAAGACACTTTTGTGAGTCAACACATACTCGTCCGCCAAAACCGCAGCTTCAGCGACATTCTTTACTTTCTGTTCATTAATATACGTGGCAATACGATCAGGAATTGTGTCCTTAAATTGCTCTAACATAATCAGATCACACAGCCCTTGGAAAGTCACAACTGCAGAGGCGGAACAACAGCGATTAAACTGTAAAGATAACTGTCGCGCAAACTCAACATGAGTCTGGTTATCATCCCTTTTTAAAGTTCTAAATCGTTGGCGGTAAGCCTCAGGGACCAATTCATAAATCTGTAACACAGCTGTTTTAACTTTATCATAACTGGCACTGTCGTATACACTAAGAGCTGAATATGCTTCCTGCGCTTTACCAGTCAGCACGCACTGCAACATTAAAGTGCGGTCAGAATCAGGCCAACTCCTAGCGTCATCAACCCGCTCAAACAACGAAAAGAATGTCTCGGGTCCCTTTCATTAAACCGAGGCAATAACCGTAAGTTCCCAACAATATCAAATGTCTCTGGGGCACGACCAAAAGCGGAACTACCCCTAGGTAAATCTGGGTCACCTTCCCAAAACAAACTCTCCCCTGAGATCTTTCCTTCCCTAACCAACTCTATACGTTCTTGTTGCAACTTGATTTTAACACGCTCCATATCTTGTTTAAATGCCAATTCCTTTTCATATTTTACACGATCATGCTCTAGCTTCTCACGATCATGCTCTAGCTTCTCACGATCATGCTGCCGATCATGCTCTAGCTTCTCACGATCATGCTGCCGATCATGCTCTCTCTTCTCACGATCATGCTCCAGCTGTAACAAAAGCAGTTCTTTCTGCTGTTCAAAAAGAAGGCTACTAGGACTAACCGATGGAATGGCCATTGTAACGTTATGGGGAGACGACAAATCCTCAGCAGAGGCTGGCCCGGTGGTAACTTCAAGAATACCACTCTCCATCAGATTGGCCTTCAATATCAACCTAATAGAATTCTTTAGACGTTTATCACTAATCTCAACCTTGTAGTGTTCCGCGACCTTTAACAGCTGTTCTTTCGTACCTAAATCTAACAATTCCTCTGATGGAGAGCGAATTAACTTATCTACATAAGACGCCATAATCACACAAAAAAATTCTCGCTCTTCCCTTCTGCTGAGCACACCAGACCACAACCCGAGAATTGACAATCACCCTGAGCACCACAGAAGAGAGATGAGATACGGAGCTTCCCCAAAACCTACAATAACTCAACCCTAGTCTTCGTGCAGATTTGCGGTGGGAATTTACGCACTGTATCCCGCTGGCAAGGAAATAGAACTCCCCAGCATGCTGGCAAATTCCACCAAGCCACGGATGTGCCCCCGAGACAACTGCTCAGTCCACAGACACCACACAAAAATAACAAACATTAACCATGCCCAACATATTCCAAAAAATGAAACACGTCGCTAAACCTATCAGGGGAAAAAGGCTATAGCTCCGGGTAGCAAGTTCCACTACCCTACCCAAATCTCCCACCGAGGTACACAGCAGATTACTCACCTCAGACTGACGTCCCAACAGAAAGTAGAACAAGAGTTCAGGCTAGGCAGGGCCTGGAAACTAACTATTATACTCTCTCCAACACAGCACACAAACCAAACAACAACGGCAACCAATACTGGGCCTACCAAACACGTACCTCCACGGTCTCCCAAACCAATAGTTCAAAGATCCCGGATGAGCCCCCACTTGTCACGAACCGGCTCAAAGCCCGTAACAAAGGGAGACAACGTGGAGATAAGGAGTAGCAAAATATATATTTATTAACTAAAGCAACTAAGTATAATATACAATGGTGTGTGTAATCAGTAATCAGTAGTGTAAGTGAGTGTTTTGCATGCATGAATGTGATAATGCAGGGTGATGAAAGGTGCCAAAGCAAACAAACAAACGGCCACCAAGAACCACAACACAATCTACAAAGGTGTCTGCATGGAGAGAGTCTCTCCCATGAATGTTAGCCAACGTCTACCGAACAGAACTTCCGCACTCAACAATCCGGTCGCATTTCGCTTCGCTCCACAGGTAGTATCACATTTTTCATTTCATTTCATTACAGTACAACGGCTTGATTTGTTTGATCGTAGCTAGCTACATAGCTAGCTACATAGCCGTCTTTGTATCATAGATAATTGCGTAATTATCGTATTTCGTCGTCCTAACGCAGTCTACACTGCCCTGCAGCTAGCCAGCTAGCTAACGTCCACCGTTAGCTAGTCCACCATCTACCGATTAGCAGCACAACTATTACACTCAACTGAACGACTTGATTAGTGTAGTGTTAGCTAGCTACATAGTTGTCTTTGCTGTCTTCGTATCCAAGATAATTGTGTAGTTTAGAGTGTGTAGTTTTAGAGTGATTATCTTAATTTACCGAGGTTAGCTAGCCAGCTATTTGTCGTCCTTAACCTGTTGCTTCTACTCGGGACGCTTGCGTCCCAACTAGAGCTCTGGAAATGCAAATGCGCTACGCTAAATGCTAATAGTATTAGTTAAAACTCAAAAGTTCATTAAAATACACATGCAGGGTATCGAATTAAAGCTACACTCGTTGTGAATCCAGGCAACAAGTCAGATTTTTAAAATGCTTTTCGGCGAAAGCATGAGAAGCTATTATCTGATAGCATGCAACACCCCAAAAGACCCACAGGGGACGTAAACAAAATAATTAGCATTTCGGCGTTACACAAACCGCACAATAAAATAGAAAACATTCATTACCTTTCACCATCTTCTTTGTTGGCACTCCTAGATGTCCCATAAACACTATTTGGGTCTTTATTTCGATTAAATCGGTCCATATAAAGCCTAGATATCGTTATATGTAGACTGTGTGATAAACGAAAAAAACATTGTTTCAAAACGTAACGTCATTTTTTTAAATTCAAAAAGTCGACGATAAACTTTCACAAAACACTTCGAAATACGTTTGTAATGCAACTTTAGGTATTAGTAAACGTTAATAAGCGATAAAATTCATCAGGAGGCGATGTAAAGATCATTAGCTGTCCGTCTGGAAAAATGTCCGGCTAGAAACTCAACGAAAATATCCGGTCCTAGACCGGAGGAGATACGGTGTCCTGCATGTGTTTGACCAAGAAAAAACACGAAGGGAAATGACAAGACTCTAGACACCGTGTGGAAGCTGTAGGTACTGCAACCTCAGTCAATTAATTGTGGTTCACCTTTATCAATGGGTTCAAGTGGCGCATGGATATATTTTCCCATTTTCAGTGATCAGTTTTTCCTGTGCTTTTCGATGTAAATGCCGTTCTGGTAAAGCCACAGCAGTGATTTAACCAGTTTTTAAACGTCTGAGTGTTTTCTATCCACACAGACTAAGCAAATGCATATACTATATTCCTGGCATGAGTAGCAGGGCGCTGAAATGTTGTGCGATTTTTAACAGAATGTTCAAAAAAGTAGAGGGTCGACTGAAGAGGTTAACGTAGGAGACACTGCTAGCTAGCCAACAGCTAGCCAACGTCTACCGAACAGAACTTCCGCACTCAACAATCCGGTCGCATTTCGCTTCGCTCCACAGGTAGTATCACATTTTTCATTTCATTTCATTACAGTACAACGGCTTGATTTGTTTGATCGTAGCTAGCTACATAGCTAGCTACATAGCCGTCTTTGTATCAAAGATAATTGTGTAGTCTTGAGCGATTTCCTAGGTTAGCTAGCCAGCTATTGTCGTTCTTTTAACGCAACGTAACGTAATCAACACTGCTAGCTAGCCAGCTAGCCCCGAATAGCAGCACAGTAGCACAGTAGAAACTATTACACTCAACGGAACGACTTGATTAGTGTAGTGTCAACAACGCAGACACTGCCAGCTAGCCTACATAGTCAACAACGCAGCCTCTGCCAGCTAGCCTACTTCAGCAGTACTGTATCATTTTAATCATTTTAGTCAATAAGATTCTGCTACGTAAGCTTAACTTTCTGAACACTCGAGACGTGTAGTCCACTTGTCATTCCAATCTCCTTTGCATTAGCGTAGCCTCTGTGTAGCCTGTCAACTATGTGTCTGTCTATCCCTGTTCTCTCCTCTCTGCACAGACCATACAAACGCTCCACACCGCGTGGCCGCGCCACCCTAATCTGGTGGTCCCAGCGCACGACCCACGTGGAGTTCCAGGTCTCCGGGAGCCTCTGGAACTGCCGATCTGCGGCCAACAAGGCAGAGTTCATCTCAGCCTATGCCGCCCTCCAGTCCTCGACTTCTTGGCACTGACGGAAACATGGATCACCACAGACAACACTGCTACTCCTACTGCTCTCTCTTCGTCTGCCCACGTGTTCTCGCACACCCCGAGAGCTTCTGGTCAGCGGGGTGGTGGCACCGGATCCTCATCTCTCCCAAGTGGTCATTCTCTCTTTCTCCCTTACCCATCTGTCTATCGCCTCCTTTGAATTCCATGCTGTCACAGTTACCAGCCCTTTCAAGCTTAACATCCTTATCATTTATCGCCCTCCAGGTTCCCTCGGAGAGTTCATCAATGAGCTTGATGCCTTGATAAGCTCCTTTCCTGAGGACGGCTCACCTCTCACAGTTCTGGGCGACTTTAACCTCCCCACGTCTACCTTTGACTCATTCCTCTCTGCCTCCTTCTTTCCACTCCTCTCCTCTTTGACCTCACCCTCTCACCTTCCCCCTACTCACAAGGCAGGAAATACGCTCAACCTCATCTTTACTAGATGCTGTTCTTCCACTAACCTCCTTGCAACTCCCCTCCAAGTCTCCGACCACTACCTTGTATCCTTTTCCCTCTCGCTCTCATCCAACACTTCCCACACTGCCCCTACTCGGATGGTATCGCGCCGTCCCAACCTTCGCTCTCTCTCCCCCGCTACTCTCTCCTCTTCCATCCTATCATCTCTTCCCTCTGCTCAAACCTTCTCCAACCTATCTCCTGATTCTGCCTCCTCAACCCTCCTCTCCTCCCTTTCTGCATCCTTTGACTCTCTATGTCCCCTATCCTCCAGGCCGGCTCGGTCCTCCCTCCCGCTCCGTGGCTCGACGACTCATTGCGAGCTCACAGAACAGGGCTCCGGGCAGCCGAGCGGAAATGGAGGAAAACTCGCCTCCCTGCGGACCTGACATCCTTTCACTCCCTCCTCTCTACATTTTCCTCTTCTCTCTCTGCTGCTAAAGCCACTTTCTACCACTCTAAATTTCAAGCATCTGTCTCTAACCCTAGGAAGCTCTTTGCAACCTTCTCCTCCCTCCTGAATCCTCCTCCCCCTCCCCCCTCCTCCCTCTCTGCAGATGACTTCGTCAACCATTTTGAAAAGAAGGTCGACGACATCCGATCCTCGTTTGCTAAGTCAAACGACACCGCTGGTTCTGCTCACACTGCCCTACCCTGTGCTCTGACCTCTTTCTCCCCCTCTCTCCAGATGAAATCTCGCGTCTTGTGACGGCCGGCCGCCCAACAACCTGCCCGCTTGACCCTATCCCCTCCTCTCTTCTCCAGACCATTTCCGGAGACCTTCTCCCTTACCTCACCTCGCTCATCAACTCATCCCTGACCGCTGGCTACGTCCCTTCCGTCTTCAAGAGAGCGAGAGTTGCACCCTTCTGAAAAAACCTACACTCGATCCCTCCGATGTCAACAACTACAGACCAGTATCCCTTCTTTCTTTTCTCTCCAAAACCCTTGAACGTGCCGTCCTTGGCCAGTTCTCCCGCTATCTCTCTCAGAATGACCTTCTTGATCCAAATCAGTCAGGTTTCAAGACTAGTCATTCAACTGAGACTGCTCTTCTCTGTATCACGGAGGCGCTCCGCACTGCTAAAGCTAACTCTCTCTCCTCTGCTCTCATCCTTCCTGACCTATCGGCTGCCTTCGATACTGTGAACCATCAGATCCTCCTCTCCACCCTCTCCGAGTTGGGCATCTCCGGCGCGGCCCACGCTTGGATTGCGTCCTACCTGACAGGTCGCTCCTACCAGGTGGCGTGGCGAGAATCCGTCTCCTCACCACGTGCTCTCACCACTGGTGTCCCCCAGGGCTCTGTTCTAGGCCCTCTCCTATTCTCGCTATACACCAAGTCACTTGGCTCTGTCATAACCTCACATGGTCTCTCCTATCATTGCTATGCAGACGACACACAATTAATCTTCTCCTTTCCCCCTTCTGATGACCAGGTGGCGAATCGCATCTCTGCATGTCTGGCAGACATATCAGTGTGGATGACGGATCACCACCTCAAGCTGAACCTCGGCAAGACGGAGCTGCTCTTCCTCCCGGGAAGGACTGCCCGTTCCATGATCTCGCCATCACGGTTGACAACTCCACTGTGTCCTCCTCCCAGAGCGCTAAGAACCTTGGCGTGATCCTGGACAACACCCTGTCGTTCTCAACTAACATCAAGGCGGTGGCCCGTTCCTGTAGGTTCATGCTCTACAACATCCGCAGAGTACGACCCTGCCTCACACAGGAAGCGGCGCAGGTCCTAATCCAGGCACTTGTCATCTCCCGTCTGGATTACTGCAACTCGCTGTTGGCTGGGCTCCCTGCCTGTGCCATTAAACCCCTACAACTCATCCAGAACGCCGCAGCCCGTCTGGTGTTCAACCTTCCCAAGTTCTCTCACGTCACCCCGCTCCTCCGCTCTCTCCACTGGCTTCCAGTTGAAGCTCACATCCGCTACAAGACCATGGTGCTTGCCTACGGAGCTGTGAGGGAACGGCACCTCAGTACCTCCAGGCTCTGATCAGGCCCTACACCCAAACAAGGGCACTGCGTTCATCCACCTCTGGCCTGCTCGCTCCCTACCACTGAGGAAGTACAGTTCCCGCTCAGCCCAGTCAAAACTGTTCGCTGCTCGCTCCTCACGACGCCAGGACAGCGGAGTCAATCACCACCTTCCGGAGACACCTGAAACCCCACCTCTTTAAGGAATACCTAGGATAGGATAAAGTAATCCCTCTCACCCCCCTTAAAAGATTTAGATGCACTACTGTTCCACTGGATGTCATAAGGTGAATGCACCAATTTGTAAGTCGCTCTGGATAAGAGCGTCTGCTAAATGACTTAAATGTAAATGTAATGTAAATGAATGTGGAAGAGGTCTATTTATCCTGGGAGACACCTGGCCCAGGTGTTTCCCATGTAGCTGACGACCCTCCCAACTCCGCCCCACCGGCATCCTAATAAGGAAACAAGAACAAAGACAGAATACGGCAGACAGAGTGGGAGGGTCGTCACATCCACCATCTGTGAAAATGTAAGAGAAAGGCCAATATATCAGTTAAGAGTCTAATCGAAATTAATATTTTGGCCACTAGATGGCAGCAGTGTATGTGCCAAGTTTTAGACTGATCCAATGAACCATTGCATTACTGTTCAAAATGTTTTATCAAGTCTGCCCAAATGTGCCGAATTGCTCAATTGATACATTTTCAAGTACATAACTATAGAGAACATACAACAATCATGTGGTAATAAAACAAATCAGTTTACACACTCCCAGGAATGTCATAAATTATGGACAATTAGCTTCCTACAGAAAATACACTAACCTTCACACATCTAGATGTGGGGCAAACACAGCAGGGGTTCAAAATCATAATCGGTCGACCTCTAGTTGTAACGCAAAAAAATTGGAAAAATGCCAGGGGGGTGAATACTTTTGCAAGGCACTGTACGTTAGCTCAACCGGGTTTCCGGTAACGTAATTTCAAGGCACAAGGCAATGTTTCTTCAAATTACAGAAGACAGAAAGCAATATCCTAAACTTAATAAACTCCCTCTCATAACAACATTCAACAACTGAGACATAATCTGAACAAGTTCCACAGACATGTGACTAACAGAAATGGAATAATGTGTCTCTGAACAAAGAGGAGGTCAAAATAATCAAAAGTAACAGTCAGTATCTGGTGTGGCCACCAGCTGCATTAAGTACTTCAGTGTATCTCCTCCTCATGGACTGCACCAGATTTGCAAGTTCTTGCTTTGAGATGTTACCCCACTCTTCCACCAAGGCACCTGCAAGTTCCCGGACATTTCAGGGGGGTGGCCCTAGCCCTCAACCTCCGATCCAACAGGTCCCAATGGGATTGAGATCCGGGCTCTTCGCTGGCCATGGCAGAACATTGACATTCCTGTCTTGCAGGAAATCACGCACAGATGAGCAGTATGGTTGGTGGCATTGTCATGCTAGAGGGTCATGTCAGGATGAGTCTGCAGGAAGGCTACCACATGAGGGAGGAGGATGTCTTCCTGTAACGCACAGCGTTGAGATTGCCTGCAATGACAACAAGCTCAGTCCGATGATGATGTGACACACCACCCCAGACCATGACGGACCCTTCACCTCCAAGTAGATCCCGCTCCAGAGTACAGGCCTCGGTGTAACGCTCATTCCTTCGACGATAAACGCAAATCCGACCATCACCCCTGGTGAGACAAAACCACGACTCATCAGTGAAGAGCACTTTTGCCAGTCCTGTCTGGTCCAGCGACGGAGGGCTTGTGCCCCTATGTGATGTTGTTGCCAGTCCTGTCTGGTCCAGTGACGGAGGTCTTGTGCCCCTATGTGATGTTGTTGCCAGTCCTGTCTGGTCCAGCGACGGAGGGTTTGTGCCCCTATGTGATGTTGTTGCCAGTCCTGTCTGGTCCAGCGACAGAGGGTTTGTTCCCTATGTGACGTTGTTGCCAGTCCTGTCTGGTCCAGCGACAGAGGGTTTGTTCCCCTATGTGACGTTGTTGCCAGTCCTGTCTGGTCCAGCGACAGAGGTTTGTTCCCCTATGTGACGTTGTTGCCAGTCCTGTCTGGTCCAGCGACGGAGGTTTTGTGCCCCTATGTGATGTTGTTGCCAGTCCTGTCTGGTCCAGCGACGGAGGGTTTGTGCCCCTATGTGATGTTGTTGCCAGTCCTGTCTGGTCCAGCAACGGAGGGTTTGTGCCCCTATGTGACGTTGTTGCCAGTCCTATCTGGTCCAGCGACGGAGGGTTTGTGCCCCTATGTGATGTTGTTGCTAGTCCTGTCTTGTCCAGCGACGGAGGGTTTGTGCCCCTAAGTGATGTTGTTGCTAGTCCTGTCTGGTCCAGCGACGGAGGGTTTGTGCCCCTATGTGATGTTGTTGCCAGTCCTGTCTTGTCCAGCGACGGAGGGTTTGTGCCCTATGTGACGTTGTTGCTAGTCCTGTCTGGTCCAGCGACGGAGGGTTTGTGCCCCTATGTGATGTTGTTGCCAGTCCTGTCTGGTCCAGCGACGGAGGGTTTGTGCCCCTATGTGACGTTGTTGCCAGTCCTGTCTGGTCCAGCGACAGAGGGTTTGTTCCCCTATGTGACGTTGTTGCCAGTCCTGTCTGGTCCAGCGACAGAGGGTTTGTTCCCCTATGTGACGTTGTTGCCAGTCCTGTCTGGTCCAGCGACGGAGGGTTGTGCCCCTATGTGATGTTGTTGCCAGTCCTGTCTGGTCCAGCGACGGAGGGTTTGTGCCCCTATGTGATGTTGTTGCCAGTCCTGTCTGGTCCAGCGACGGAGGGTTTATGCCCCTATGTGACGTTGTTGCCAGTCCTGTCTGGTCCAGCGACGGAGGGTTTATGCCCCTATGTGACGTTGTTGCCAGTCCTGTCTGGTCCAGCGACGGAGGGTTTATGCCCCTATGTGACGTTGTTGCCAGTCCTGTCTGGTCCAGCGACGGAGGGTTTGTGCCCCTATGTGACGTTGTTGCTAGTCCTGTCTGGTCCAGCGACGGAGGGTTTGTGCCCCTATGTGATGTTGTTGCTAGTCCTGTCTTGTCCAGCGACGGAGGGTTTGTGCCCCTATGTGATGTTGTTGCCAGTCCTGTCTGGTCCAGCGACGGAGGGTCCTGAGAAAGGGACGTTTCTTTTTTCTGAATTTACAAGTGTAGATATTAGTTGGCAGCGGTCTTTACATCAACATTATAGTGTTTTGATGTATTTCTAAAACAGTTTAGACACACATCATAACACATTTTCTAAGACCCCTTTCTCAGGTGTTTGGACAGAAATCAAAACCTTTGCTTATTCCTAATATTTAATATAGAAAAAAGTTGGCAAATATATAAATGCCTTAACACACGCCTATGAACTTAACATGTTGATGCTCATGTGTCCTTTTACATGGACATGACTTGAGGTAGATTTTACTGTTATGTTACACTAAGCTATGTTTTACTTTGCCTAGAGCATCTGAGTTCCATTCCAGCCTGGTTATATTTATTCAAGATGTATGTGACTCATTTCAATGGCCAGCGTGTTTTTGCAGTGAGATTGCATGAAGCTCTTTGATGAGAGCCAGAGGGACATCTGCTAGTCTGCTGCTAGACCTGTGAAATCACCCAGGTGGGTCATGGGCTGTCTGGCTGAACATGTGTCCATGAAAGCATAGCCAACACCTTGTCTAGAAACTAATATTACCTTTTCAAAAATAGAACATAGTATATGATATCAAAATAGTTCCATAACCCGGCTTGAAAATGGGCTGAAAGGGCGGACAGCAGGTTTTTGTTTCAGCCAAGGAATAACCCACCTGATTCAGCCCAGGTATAACCCACCTGATTCAGCCCAGGTATAACCCACCTGATTCAGCCCAGGTATAACCCACCTGATTTAGCCCAGGTATAACCCACCTGATTTAGCTGATTCAGCCCAGGTATAACCCACCTGATTCAGCCCAGGTAGAAGCCACCTGATTCAGCCCAGGTATAACCCATCTGATTCAGCCCAGGTAGAAGCCACCTGATTCAGCCCAGGTAGAACCCACCGGATTCAGCCCAGGTATAACCCACCTGATTCAGCCCAGGTAGAAGCCACCTGATTCAGCCCAGGTAGAACCCACCTGATTCAGCCCAGGTAGAACCCACCTGATTCAGCCCAGGTATAACCCACCTGATTCAGCCTAGGTACACCACACCTGATTCAGTCCAGCTATAACCAACCTGATTAAGCCCAGGTACAACCAATCTGATTCAGCCCAGGTACACCACACCTGATTCAGCCCAGGAATAACCCACCTGATTCAGCCCAGGTAGAACCCACCTGATTCAGCCCAGGTAGAACCCACCTGATTCTGCCCAGGAATAACCCACCTGATTCAGCCCAGGTAGAACCCAACTGATACAGCCCAGGAATAACCCACCTGATTCAGCCCAGGTAGAACCCACCTGATTCAGCCCAGGTAGAACCCACCTGATTCAGCCCAGGTAGAACCCACCTGATTCAGCCCAGGCATAACCCACCTGATTCAGCCCACGTAGAACCCACCTGATTCAGCCCATGTAGAACCCACCTGATTCAGCCCAGGAATAACCCACCTGATTCAGCCCAGGTAGAACCCAACTGATACAGCCCAGGAATAACCCACCTGATTCAGCCCAGGTAGAACCCACCTGATTCAGCCCAGGTATAACCCACCTGATTCAGCCCAGGTAGAACCCACCTGATTCAGCCCAGGTAGAACCCACCTGATTCAGCCCTGGCATAACCCACCTGATTCAGCCCAGGAATAACCCACCTGATTCAGCCCAGGTAGAACCCACCTTTATTCAGCCCAGGAATAACCCACCTGATTCATCCCAGGTAGAACCCACCTGATTCAGCCCAGGTAGAACCCACCTGATTCAGCCCAGGTAGAACCCACCTGATTCAGCCCAGGTAGAACCCACCTGATTCAGTCCAGGTATAACCCACCTGATTCAGCCTAGGTACACCACACCTGATTCAGTCCAGGTATAACCAACCTGATTAAGCCCAGGTACAACCAATCTGATTCAGCCCAGGTACACCACACCTGATTCAGCCCAGGAATAACCCACCTGATTCAGCACAGGTAGAACCCACCTGATTCAGCCCAGGTAGAACCCACCTGATTCAGCCCAGGAATAACCCACCTGATTCAGCCCAGGTAGAACCCAACTGATTCAGCCCAGGAATAACCCACCTGATTCAGCCCAGGTATAACCCACCTGATTCAGCCCAGGTATAACCCACCTGATTCAGCCCAGGTATAACCCACCTGATTCAGCCCAGGTATAACCCACCTGATTCAGCCCAGGTAGAACCCACCTGATTCAGCCCAGGAATAACCCACCTGATTCAGCCCAGGTAGAACCCACCTGATTCAGCCCAGGAATAACCCACCTGATTCATCCCAGGTAGAACCCACCTGATTCAGCCCAGGTAGAACCCACCTGATTCAGCCCAGGTAGAACCCACCTGATTCAGCCCAGGTAGAACCCACCTGATTCAGTCCAGGTATAACCCACCTGATTCAGCCCAGGTATAACCCACCTGATTCAGCCCAGGTATAACCCACCTGATTTAGCCCAGGTATAACCCACCTGATTTAGCTGATTCAGCCCAGGTATAACCCACCTGATTCAGCCCAGGTAGAAGCCACCTGATTCAGCCCAGGTAGAACCCACCTGATTCAGCCCAGGTAGAACCCACCTGATTCAGCCCAGGTATAACCCACCTGATTCAGCCTAGGTACACCACACCTGATTCAGTCCAGGTAGAACCAACCTGATTAAGCCCAGGTACAACCAATCTGATTCAGCCCAGGTACACCACACCTGATTCAGCCCAGGAATAACCCACCTGATTCAGCCCAGGTAGAACCCACCTGATTCAGCCCAGGTAGAACCCACCTGATTCTGCCCAGGAATAACCCACCTGATTCAGCCCAGGTAGAACCCAACTGATACAGCCCAGGAATAACCCACCTGATTCAGCCCAGGTAGAACCCACCTGATTCAGTCCAGGTAGAACCCACCTGATTCAGCCCAGGTAGAACCCACCTGATTCAGCCCAGGCATAACCCACCTGATTCAGCCCAGGTAGAACCCACCTGATTCAGCCCATGTAGAACCCACCTGATTCAGCCCAGGAATAACCCACCTGATTCAGCCCAGGTAGAACCCAACTGATACAGCCCAGGAATAACCCACCTGATTCAGCCCAGGTAGAACCCACCTGATTCAGCCCAGGTAGAACCCACCTGATTCAGCCCAGGTAGAACCCACCTGATTCAGCCCAGGCATAACCCACCTGATTCAGCCCAGGTAGAACCCACCTGATTCAGCCCATGTAGAACCCACCTGATTCAGCCCAGGTATAACCCACCTGATTCAGCCCAGGTAGAACCCACCTGATTCAGCCCAGGAATAACCCACCTGATTCAGCCCAGGTAGAACCCACCTGATTCAGCCCAGGAATAACCCACCTGATTCATCCCAGGTAGAACCCACCTGATTCAGCCCAGGTAGAACCCACCTGATTCAGCCCAGGTAGAACCCACCTGATTCAGCCTAGGTACACCACACCTGATTCAGTCCAGGTATAACCAACCTGATTAAGCCCAGGTACAACCAATCTGATTCAGCCCAGGTACACCACACCTGATTCAGCCCAGGAATAACCCACCTGATTCAGCCCAGGTAGAACCCACCTGATTCAGCCCAGGTATAACCCACCTGATTCAGCCCAGGAATAACCCACCTGATTCAGCCCAGGTAGAACCCAACTGATTCAGCCCAGGAATAACCCACCTGATTCAGCCCAGGTAGAACCCACCTGATTCAGCCCAGGTAGAACCCACCTGATTCAGCCCAGGTAGAACCCACCTGATTCAGCCCAGGTAGAACCCACCTGATTCAGCCCAGGAATAACCCACCTGATTCAGCCCAGGTAGAACCCACCTGATTCAGCCCATGTAGAACCCACCTGATTCAGCCCAGGTATAACCCACCTGATTCAGCCCAGGTAGAACCCACCTGATTCAGCCCAGGAATAACCCACCTGATTCAGCCCAGGTAGAACCCACCTGATTCAGCCCAGGAATAACCCACCTGATTCAGCCCAGGTAGAACCCACCTGATTCAGCCCAGGTAGAACCCACCTGATTCAGCCCAGGTAGAACCCACCTGATTCAGCCCAGGAATAACCCACCTGATTCAGCCCAGGAATAACCCACCTGATTCAGCCCAGGAATAACCCACCTGATTCAGCCCAGGTAGAACCCACCTGATTCAGCCCAGGAATAACCCACCTGATTCAGCCCAGGTAGAACCCACCTGATTCAGCCCAGGTACACCACACCTGATTCAGCCCAGGTACACCACACCTGATTCAGCCCAGGTAGAAGCAACCTGATTAAGCCCAGGTACAACCAATCTGATTCAGCCCAGGTACACCACACCTGATTCAGCCCAGGAATAACCCACCTGATTCAGCCCAGGTAGAACCCACCTGATTCAGCCCAGGAATAACCCACCTGATTCAGCCCAGGTAGAACCCACCTGATTCAGCCCAGGAATAACCCACCTGATTCAGCCCAGGTAGAACCCACCTGATTCAGCCCAGGTAGAACCCACCTGATTCAGCCCAGGTAGAACCCACCTGATTCAGCCCAGGAATAACCCACCTGATTCAGCCCAGGAATAACCCACCTGATTCAGCCCAGGAATAACCCACCTGATTCAGCCCAGGTAGAACCCACCTGATTCAGCCCAGGAATAACCCACCTGATTCAGCCCAGGTAGAACCCACCTGATTCAGCCCAGGTACACCACACCTGATTCAGCCCAGGTACACCACACCTGATTCAGCCCAGGTAGAAGCAACCTGATTAAGCCCAGGTACAACCAATCTGATTCAGCCCAGGTACACCACACCTGATTCAGCCCAGGAATAACCCACCTGATTCAGCCCAGGTAGAAGCCACCTGATTCAGCCCAGGTAAATACTAACTGATTCAGCCCAGGTAGAAGCCACCTGATTCAGGCCAGGTAGAACCCACCTGATTCAGCCCAGGTATAACCCACCTCATTCAGCCCAGGAATAACCCACCTCATTCAGCCCAGGTATAACCCACATGATTCAGCCCAGGAATAACCCACCTGAATCAGCCATGGTATAACCCACCTGATTCAGCCATGGTATAACCCACCTGATTCAGCCATGGTATAACCCACCTGATTCAGCCCAGGAATAATCCACCTCATTCAGCCCAGGTATAACCCACATGATTCAGCCCAGGAATAACCCACCTGATTCAGCCATGGTATAACCTACCTGATTCAGCCCAGGTATATACTACCTGATTCAGCCCAGGTATAACCTACCTGATTCAGCCCAGGTATAACCTACCTGATTCAGCCCAGGTATAACCTACCTGATTCAGCCCAGGTATATACTACCTGATTAAGCCCAGGTACAACCCATCTGATTCAGCCCAGGTACACCACACCTGATTCAGCCCAGGTATAACCAACCTGATTCAGCCCAGGTACAAGCCATCTGATTCAGCCATGGTATAACCTACCTGATTCAGCCCAGGTATATACAACCTGATTCAGCCCAGTATAACCTACCCGATTCAGCCCAGGTATAACCAACCTGATTCAGCCCAGGTACAAGCCAACTGATTCAGCCATGGTATAACCTACCTGATTCAGCCCAGGTATATACTACCTGATTCAGCCCAGGTATATACTACCTGATTCAGCCCAGGTATAACCCACATGATTCAGCCCAGGAATAACCCACCTGATTCAGCCATGGTATAACCTACCTGATTCAGCCCAGGTATATACTACCTGATTCAGGCCAGGTATAACCTACCTGATTCAGCCCAGGTATAACCTACCTGATTCAGCCCAGGTATATACTACCTGATTCAGCCCAGGTATATACTACCTGATTCAGCCCATTATAACCTACCTGATTCAGCCCAGGTATAACCAACCTGATTCAGCCCAGGTACAAGCCAACTGATTCAGCCATGGTATAACCTACCTGATTCAGCCCAGGTATATACTACCTGATTCAGCCCAGGTATAACCAACCTGATTCAGCCCAGGTACAAGCCAACTGATACAGCCATGGTATAACCTACCTGATTCAGCCCAGGTATATACTACCTGATTCAGCCCAGGTATATACTACCTGATTCAGCCCAGTATAACCTACCTGATTCAGCCCAGGTATAACCTACCTGATTCAGCCATGGTATATACTACCTGATTCAGCCCAGGTATAACCCACATGATTCAGCCCAGGAATAACCCACCTGATTCAGCCATGGTATAACCTACCTGATTCAGCCCAGGTATATACTACCTGATTCAGCCCAGGTATAACCTACCTGATTCAGCCCAGGTATAACCTACCTGATTCAGCCCAGGTATAACCTACCTGATTCAGCCCAGGTATATACTACCTGATTAAGCCCAGGTACAACCCATCTGATTCAGCCCAGGTACAAGCCATCTGATTCAGCCATGGTATAACCCACCTGATTCAGCCCAGGTATATACAACCTGATTCAGCCCAGTATAACCTACCCGATTCAGCCCAGGTATAACCAACCTGATTCAGCCCAGGTACAAGCCAACTGATTCAGCCATGGTATAACCTACCTGATTCAGCCCAGGTATATACTACCTGATTCAGCCCAGGTATATACTACCTGATTCAGCCCAGGTATAACCCACATGATTCAGCCCAGGAATAACCCACCTGATTCAGCCATGGTATAACCTACCTGATTCAGCCCAGGTATATACTACCTGATTCAGCCCAGGTATAACCTACCTGATTCAGCCCAGGTATAACCTACCTGATTCAGCCCAGGTATATACTACCTGATTAAGCCCAGGTACAACCCATCTGATTCAGCCCAGGTACACCACACCTGATTCAGCCCAGGTATAACCAACCTGATTCAGCCCAGGTACAAGCCATCTGATTCAGCCATGGTATAACCTACCTGATTCAGCCCAGGTATATACTACCTGATTCAGCCCAGGTATAACCAACCTGATTCAGCCCAGGTACAAGCCAACTGATACAGCCATGGTATAACCTACCTGATTCAGCCCAGGTATATACTACCTGATTCAGCCCAGGTATATACTACCTGATTCAGCCCAGTATAACCTACCTGATTCAGCCCAGGTATAACCTACCTGATTCAGCCCAGGTATATACTACCTGATTCAGCCCAGGTATAACCAACCTGATTCAGCCCAGGTATAACTAACCTGATTCAGCCCAGGTATATACTACCTGATTCAGCCCAGGTATAACCAACCTGATTCAGCCCAGGTATATACTACCTGATTCAGCCCAGGTTTAACCTACCTGATTCAGCCCAGGTATAACCTACCTGATTCAGCCCAGGTATATACTACCTGATTCAGCCCAGGTATAACCTACCTGATTCAGCCCAGGTATAACCAACCTGATTCAGCCCAGGTATATACTACCTGATTCAGCCCAGGTATAACCAACCTGATTCAGCCCAGGTATATACTACCTGATTCAGCCCAGGTATATACTACCTGATTCAGCCCAGGTATATACTACCTGATTCAGCCCAGGTACATGATTCCACTAATCAGCTAACTGTCTTCCAGTTAAACCAATATTAGTTTATTCTGTACTCTGGATAAGAGCGTCTGCTAAATGACTTAAATGTAAATGTAAATGTACTAAGCTTCAACTAAATCATCCACACACTACAAGTAACCAGGAACAGAGATGTCCACTTTTCTTCTAGGGGGTTGATTATATATCAGCCCAGTGGTAATAGTCCTCTAGAGGGTTTATTAAATATTACCCCAGTTGTAATAGTCTACTAGAGGTTTGATTATATATCAGCCCAGTGGTAATAGTCCTCTAGAGGGTTTATTAAATATCACCCCAGTGGTAATAGTCTACTAGAGGGTTGATTATATATCAGCCCAGTGGTAATAGTCCTCTAGAGGGTTGATTATATATCAGCCCAGTGGTAATAGTCCTCTAGAGGGTTGATTATATATCAGCCCAGTGGTAATAGTCCTCTAGAGGGTTGATTATATATCAGCCCAGTGGTAATAGTCTAATAGAGGGTTGATTATATATCAGCCCAGTGGTAACAGTATAATAGATGGTTGATTATATATCAGCCCAGTGGTAATAGTCTAATAGATGGTTGATTATATATCAGCCCAGTGGTAATAGTCCTCTAGAGGGTTGATTATATATCAGCCCAGTGGTAATAGTCTAATAGATGGTTGATTATATATCAGCCAAGTGGTAATAGTCTAATAGATGATTGATTATATATCAGCCCAGTGGTACCAGTCTAATAGAGGGTTGATTAAATATCAGCCCAGTGGTAATAATCTAATAGAGGGTTGATTATATATCAGCCCAGTGGTAATAGTCTAATAGAGGGTTGATTATATATCAGCCCAGTGGTAATAGTCCTCTAGAGGGTTTATTAAATATTACCCCAGTTGTAATAGTCTAGTAGAGGGTTGATTATATATCAGCCCAGTGGTAATAGTCCTCTAGAGGGTTGATTATATATCATCCCAGTTGTAATAGTCTAATAGATGGTTGATTATATATCAGCCCAGTGGTAATAGTCTTCTAGAGGGTTGATTATATATCACCCCAGTGGTAATAGTCTACTAGACGGTTGATTATATATCAGCCCAGTGGTAATAGTCTAATAGAGGGTTGATTATATATCAGCCCAGTGGTAATAGTCCTCTAGAGGGTTGATTATATATCAGCCCAGTGGTAATAGTCCTCTAGAGGGTTGATTATATATCAGCCCAGTGGTAATAGTCTAATAGAGGGTTGATTATATATCAGCCCAGTGGTAACAGTATAATAGATGGTTGATTATATATCAGCCCAGTGGTATAGTCTAATAGAGGGTTGATTATATATCAGCCCAGTGGTAATAGTCTACTAGAGGGTTGATTATATATCAGCCCAGTGGTAATAGTCTAATAGATGGTTGATTATATATCAGCCCAGTGATAATAGTCTAATAGATGGTTGATTATATATCACCCCAGTGGTAATAGTCTAATAGAGGGTTGATTATATATCAGCCCAGTGGTAATAGTCTAATAGATGGTTGATTATATATCAGCCCATTGGTAACAGTCTAATAGAGGGTTGATTAAATATCAGCCCAGTGGTAATAGTCTAATAGAGGGTTGATTATATATCAGCCCAGTGGTAATAGTCCTCTAGAGGGTTGATTATATATCAGCCCAGTGGTAATAGTCTAATAGATGGTTGATTATATATCAGCCCAGTGGTAATAGTCCTCTAGAGGGTTGATTATATATCAGCCCAGTGGTAATAGTCTAATAGATGGTTGATTATATATCAGCCAAGTGGTAATAGTCTAATAGATGGTTGATTATATATCAGCCCAGTGGTACCAGTCTAATAGAGGGTTGATTAAATATCAGCCCAGTGGTAATAATCTAATAGAGGGTTGATTATATATCAGCCCAGTGGTAATAGTCTAATAGAGGGTTGATTATATATCAGCCCAGTGGTAATAGTCCTCTAGAGGGTTTATTAAATATTACCCCAGTTGTAATAGTCTAGTAGAGGGTTGATTATATATCAGCCCAGTGGTAATAGTCCTCTAGAGGGTTGATTATATATCATCCCAGTTGTAATAGTCTAATAGATGGTTGATTATATATCAGCCCAGTGGTAATAGTCTTCTAGAGGGTTGATTATATATCACCCCAGTGGTAATAGTCTACTAGACGGTTGATTATATATCAGCCCAGTGGTAATAGTCTAATAGAGGGTTGATTATATATCAGCCCAGTGGTAATAGTCCTCTAGAGGGTTGATTATATATCATCCCAGTGGTAATAGTCTTCTAGAGGGTTGATTATATATCAGCCCAGTGGTAATAGTCTAATAGATGGTTGATTATATATCAGCCCAGTGGTAATAGTCTAATAGAGGGTTGATTATATATCAGCCCAGTGGTAATAGTCTAATAGAGGGTTGATTATATATCACCCCAGTGGTAATAGTCTAATAGATGGTTGATTATATATCAGCCCAGTGGTAATAGTCTAATAGATGGTTGATTATATATCAGCCCAGTGGTAATAGTCTAATAGAGGGTTTATTATATATCACCCCAGTGGTAAGTCTAATAGAAGGTTGATTATATATCAGCCCAGTGGTAATAGTCCTCTAGAGGTTTGATTATATATCAGCCCAGTGGTAATAGTCTAATAGAGGGTTGATTATATATCAGTCCAGTGGTAATAGTCTAATAGATGGTTGATTATATATCAGCCCAGTGGTAACAGTCCTCTAGAGGGTTGATTATATATCAGTCCAGTGGTAATAGTCCTCTAGAGGGTTGATTATATATCACCCCAGTGGTAATAGTCTTCTAGAGGGTTGATTATATATCAGCCCAGTGGTAATAGTCTAATAGATGGTTGATTATATATCAGCCCAGTGGTAATAGTCTTCTAGAGGGTTGATTATATATCAGCCCAGTGGTAATAGTCTTCTAGAGGGTTGATTATATATCAGCCCAGTGGTAATAGTCTAATAGAGGGTTGATTATATATCATTCCAGTGGTAATAGTCTAATAGATGGTTGATTATATATCAGCCCAGTGGTAACAGTCCTCTAGAGGGTTGATTATATATCAGTCCAGTGGTAATAGTCCTCTAGAGGGTTGATTATATATCACCCCAGTGGTAATAGTCTTCTAGAGGGTTGATTATATATCAGCCCAGTGGTAATAGTCTAATAGATGGTTGATTATATATCAGCCCAGTGGTAATAGTCTTCTAGAGGGTTGATTATATATCAGCCCAGTGGTAATAGTCTTCTAGAGGGTTGATTATATATCAGCCCAGTGGTAATAGTCCTCTAGAGGGTTGATTATATATCAGCCCAGTGGTAATAGTCCTCTAGAGGGTTGATTATATATCAGCCCAGTGGTAATAGTTCTCTAGAGGGTTGATTATATATCAGCCCAGTGGTAATAGTCTTCTAGAGGGTTGATTATATATCAGCCCAGTGGTAATAGTTTAGTAGAGGGTTGATTATATATCATCCCAGTGGTAATAGTCTAATAGATGGTTGATTATATATCACCCCAGTGGTAATAGTCCTCTAGAGGGTTGATTATATATCAGCCCAGTGGTAATAGTCTAATAGATGGTTGATTATATATCAGCCCAGTGGTAATAATCTAATAGAGGGTTGATTATATATCAGCCCAGTGGTAATAATCTAATAGATGGTTGATTATATATCAGCCCAGTGGTAATAGTCTAATAGATGGTTGATTATATATCACCCCAGTGGTAATAATCTAATAGAGGGTTGATTATATATCAGCCCAGTGGTAATAATCTAATAGATGGTTGATTATATATCAGCCCAGTGGTAATAGTCTAATAGAGGGTTGATTATATATCAGCCCAGTGGTAATAATCTAATAGAGGGTTTATTATATATCAGCCCAGTGGTAATAGTCTAATAGAGGGTTTATTATATATTAGCCCAGTGGTAATAGTCCTCTAGATGGTTGATTATATATCAGCCCAGTGGTAATAGTCCTCTAGAGGGTTGATTATATATCAGCCCAGTGGTAATAGTCCTCTAGAGGGTTGATTATATATCAGCCCAGTGGTAATAGTCTAATAGATGGTTGATTATATATCAGCCCAGTGGTAATAGTCCTCTAGAGGGTTGATTATATATCAGCCCAGTGGTAATAGTCCTCTAGAGGGTTGATTATATATCAGCCCAGTGGTAATAGTCTAATAGATGGTTGATTATATATCAGCCCAGTGGTAATAGTCTAATAGATGGTTGATTATATATCAGCCCAGTTGTAATAATCTAATAGAGGGTTGATTATATATCAGCCCAGTGGTAATAATCTAATAGATGGATGATTATATATCAGCCCAGTGGTAATAGTCTAATAGAGGGTTGATTATATATCAACCCAGTGGTAATAATCTAATAGAGGGTTGATTATATATCAGCCCAGTGGTAATAATCTAATAGATGGTTGATTATATATCAGCCCAGTGTTAATAGTCTAATAGATGGTTGATTATATATCAGCCCAGTGGTAATAGTCCTCTAGAGGGTTGATTATATATCAGCCCAGTGGTAATAGTCTAATAGATGGTTGATTATATATCACCCCAGCGGTAATAGTCCTCTAGAGGGTTGATTATATATCAGCCCAGTGGTAATAGTCCTCTAGAGGGTTGATTATATATCAGCCCAGTGGTAATAGTCTAATAGATGGTTGATTATATATCAGCCCAGTGGTAATAGTCCTCTAGAGGGTTGATTATATATCACCCCAGTGGTAATAGTCCTCTAGAGGGTTGATTATATATCAGCCCAGTGGTAATAGTCTAATAGATGGTTGATTATATATCAGCCCAGTGGTAATAATCTAATAGAGGGTTGATTATATATCAGCCCAGTGGTAATAATCTAATAGATGGTTGATTATATATCAGCCCAGTGGTAATAGTCTAATAGATGGTTGATTATATATCACCCCAGTGGTAATAGTCCTTTAGAGGGTTGATTATATATCAGCCCAGTGTTAATAGTCTAATAGATGGTTGATTATATATCAACCCAGTGGTAATAGTCTAATAGAGGGTTTATTATATATTAGCCCAGTGGTAATAGTCCTCTAGATGGTTGATTATATATCAGCCCAGTGGTAATAGTCCTCTAGAGGGTTGATTATATATCAGCCCAGTGGTAATAGTCCTCTAGAGGGTTGATTATATATCAGCCCAGTGGTAATAGTCTAATAGATGGTTGATTATATATCAGCCCAGTGGTAATAGTCCTCTAGAGGGTTGATTATATATCAGCCCAGTGGTAATAGTCCTCTAGAGGGTTGATTATATATCAGCCCAGTGGTAATAGTCTAATAGATGGTTGATTATATATCACCCCAGCGGTAATAGTCTAATAGATGGTTGATTATATATCAGCCCAGTGGTAATAGTCCTCTAGAGGGTTGATTATATATCAGCCCAGTGGTAATAGTCTAATAGATGGTTGATTATATATCAGCCCAGTGGTAATAATCTAATAGAGGGTTGATTATATATCAGCCCAGTGGTAATAATCTAATAGATGGTTGATTATATATCAGCCCAGTGGTAATAGTCTAATAGATGGTTGATTATATATCAGCCCAGTGGTAATAGTCTAATAGAGGGTTGATTATATATCAACCCAGTGGTAATAATCTAATAGAGGGTTGATTATATATCAGCCCAGTGGTAATAATCTAATAGATGGTTGATTATATATCAGCCCAGTGGTAATAGTCCTCTAGAGGGTTGATTATATATCAGCCCAGTGGTAATAGTCTAATAGAGGGTTGATTATATATCAACCCAGTGGTAATAATCTAATAGAGGGTTGATTATATATCAGCCCAGTGGTAATAATCTAATAGATGGTTGATTATATATCAGCCCAGTGGTAATAGTCCTCTAGAGGGTTGATTATATATCAGCCCAGTGGTAATAGTCTAATAGATGGTTGATTATATATCAGCCCAGTGGTAATAGTCCTCTAGAGGGTTGATTATATATCAGCCCAGTGGTAATAGTCTAATAGATGGTTGATTATATATCACCCCAGCGGTAATAGTCCTCTAGAGGGTTGATTATATATCAGCCCAGTGGTAATAGTCCTCTAGAGGGTTGATTATATATCAGCCCAGTGGTAATAGTCTAATAGATGGTTGATTATATATCAGCCCAGTGGTAATAGTCCTCTAGAGGGTTGATTATATATCAGCCCAGTGGTAATAGTCCTCTAGAGAGTTGATTATATATCAGCCCAGTGGTAATAGTCTAATAGATGGTTGATTATATATCACCCCAGCGGTAATAGTCTAATAGATGGTTGATTATATATCAGCCCAGTGGTAATAGTCCTCTAGAGGGTTGATTATATATCAGCCCAGTGGTAATAGTCTAATAGAGGGTTGATTATATATCACCCCAGTGGTAATAGTTCTCTAGAGGGTTGATTATATATCACCCCAGTGGTAATAGTCCTCTAGATGGTTGATTATATATCAGCCCAGTGGTAATAGTCCTCTAGAGGGTTGATTATATATCAGCCCAGTGGTAATAGTCTAATAGATGGTTGATTATATATCAGTCCAGTGGTAATAGTCTAATAGAGGGTTGATTATATATCAGCCCAGTGGTAATAGTCCTCTAGAGGGTTGATTATATATCAGTCCAGTGGTAATAGTCTAATAGATGGTTGATTATATATCAGCCCAGTGGTAATAGTCCTCCAGAGGGTTGATTATATATCAGCCCAGTGGTAATAGTCTAATAGATGGTTGATTATATATCACCCCAGCGGTAATAGTCCTCTAGAGGGTTGATTATATATCAGCCCAGTGGTAATAGTCCTCTAGAGGGTTGATTATATATCAGCCCAGTGGTAATAGTCTAATAGATGGTTGATTATATATCAGCCCAGTGGTAATAGTCCTCTAGAGGGTTGATTATATATCAGCCCAGTGGTAATAATCTAATAGATGGTTGATTATATATCAGCCCAGTGGTAATAGTCTAATAGATGGTTGATTATATATCACCCCAGTGGTAATAGTCCTTTAGAGGGTTGATTATATATCAGCCCAGTGGTAATAGTCTAATAGATGGTTGATTATATATCAGCCCAGTGTTAATAGTCTAATAGATGGTTGATTATATATCAACCCAGTGGTAATAGTCTAATAGAGGGTTTATTATATATTAGCCCAGTGGTAATAGTCCTCTAGATGGTTGATTATATATCAGCCCAGTGGTAATAGTCCTCTAGAGGGTTGATTATATATCAGCCCAGTGGTAATAGTCCTCTAGAGGGTTGATTATATATCAGCCCAGTGGTAATAGTCCTCTAGAGGGTTGATTATATATCAGCCCAGTGGTAATAGTCTAATAGATGGTTGATTATATATCAGCCCAGTGGTAATAGTCCTCTAGAGGGTTGATTATATATCAGCCCAGTGGTAATAGTCTAATAGATGGTTGATTATATATCAGCCCAGTGGTAATAATCTAATAGAGGGTTGATTATATATCAGCCCAGTGGTAATAATCTAATAGATGGTTGATTATATATCAGCCCAGTGGTAATAGTCTAATAGATGGTTGATTATATATCACCCCAGTGGTAATAGTCCTTTAGAGGGTTGATTATATATCAGCCCAGTGTTAATAGTCTAATAGATGGTTGATTATATATCAGCCCAGTGGTAATAGTCTAATAGAGGGTTGATTATATATCAACCCAGTGGTAATAATCTAATAGAGGGTTGATTATATATCAGCCCAGTGGTAATAATCTAATAGATGGTTGATTATATATCAGCCCAGTGGTAATAGTCTAATAGAGGGTTGATTATATATCAACCCAGTGGTAATAATCTAATAGAGGGTTGATTATATATCAGCCCAGTGGTAATAATCTAATAGATGGTTGATTATATATCAGCCCAGTGTTAATAGTCTAATAGATGGTTGATTATATATCAGCCCAGTGGTAATAGTCCTCTAGAGGGTTGATTATATATCAGCCCAGTGGTAATAGTCTAATAGATGGTTGATTATATATCACCCCAGCGGTAATAGTCCTCTAGAGGGTTGATTATATATCAGCCCAGTGGTAATAGTCCTCTAGAGGGTTGATTATATATCAGCCCAGTGGTAATAGTCTAATAGATGGTTGATTATATATCAGCCCAGTGGTAATAGTCCTCTAGAGGGTTGATTATATATCAGCCCAGTGGTAATAGTCCTCTAGAGGGTTGATTATATATCAGCCCAGTGGTAATAGTCTAATAGATGGTTGATTATATATCACCCCAGCAGTAATAGTCTAATAGATGGTTGATTATATATCAGCCCAGTGGTAATAGTCCTCTAGAGGGTTGATTATATATCAGCCCAGTGGTAATAGTCTAATAGAGGGTTGATTATATATCAGCCCAGTGGTAATAGTCCTCTAGAGGGTTGATTATATATCAGTCCAGTGGTAACAGTCCTCTAGAGGGTTGATTATATATCAGCCCAGTGGTAATAGTCTAATAGAGGGTTGATTATATATCAGCCCAGTGGTAATAGTCCTCTAGAGGGTTGATTATATATCAGCCCAGTGGTAATAGTCTAATAGAGGGTTGATTATATATCACCCCAGTGGTAATAGTTCTCTAGAGGGTTGATTATATATCACCCCAGTGGTAATAGTCCTCTAGATGGTTGATTATATATCAGCCCAGTGGTAATAGTCCTCTAGAGGGTTGATTATATATCAGCCCAGTGGTAATAGTCTAATAGATGGTTGATTATATATCAGTCCAGTGGTAATAGTCTAATAGAGGGTTGATTATATATCAGCCCAGTGGTAATAGTCCTCTAGAGGGTTGATTATATATCACCCCAGTGGTAATAGTCTAATAGAGGGTTGATTATATATCAGCCCAGTGGTAATAGTCTAATAGAGGGTTGATTATATATCAGCCCAGTGGTAATAGTCCTCTAGAGGGTTTATTAAATATTACCCCAGTTGTAATAGTCTACTAGAGGGTTGATTATATATCAGCCCAGTGGTAATAGTCTAATAGATGGTTGATTATATATCAGCCCAGTGGTAATAGTCTAATAGATGGTTGATTATATATCAGCCCAGTGGTAATAGTCCTCTAGAGGGTTGATTATATATCAGCCCAGTGGTAACAGTCCTCTAGATGGTTGATTATATATCAGCCCAGTGGTAATAGTCTAATAGAGGGTTGATTATACATCAGCCCAGTGGTAATAGTCCTCTAGAGGGTTGATTATATATCAGCCCAGTGGTAATAGCCCTCTAGAGGGTTGATTATATATCAGCCCAGTGGTAATAGTCTACTAGAGGGTTGATTATATATCAGCCCAGTGGTAATAGTCCTCTAGAGGGTTGATTATATATCAGCCCAGTGGTAATAGTCTAATAGAGGGTTGATTATATATCACCCCAGTGGTAATAGTTCTCTAGAGGGTTGATTATATATCACCCCAGTGGTAATAGTCCTCTAGATGGTTGATTATATATCAGCCCAGTGGTAATAGTCCTCTAGAGGGTTGATTATATATCAGCCCAGTGGTAATAGTCTAATAGATGGTTGATTATATATCAGTCCAGTGGTAATAGTCTAATAGAGGGTTGATTATATATCAGCCCAGTGGTAATAGTCCTCTAGAGGGTTGATTATATATCACCCCAGTGGTAATAGTCTAATAGAGGGTTGATTATATATCAGCCCAGTGGTAATAGTCTAATAGAGGGTTGATTATATATCAGCCCAGTGGTAATAGTCCTCTAGAGGGTTTATTAAATATTACCCCAGTTGTAATAGTCTACTAGAGGGTTGATTATATATCAGCCCAGTGGTAATAGTCTAATAGATGGTTGATTATATATCAGCCCAGTGGTAATAGTCTAATAGATGGTTGATTATATATCAGCCCAGTGGTAATAGTCCTCTAGAGGGTTGATTATATATCAGCCCAGTGGTAACAGTCCTCTAGATGGTTGATTATATATCAGCCCAGTGGTAATAGTCTAATAGAGGGTTGATTATACATCAGCCCAGTGGTAATAGTCCTCTAGAGGGTTGATTATATATCAGCCCAGTGGTAATAGCCCTCTAGAGGGTTGATTATATATCAGCCCAGTGGTAATAGTCTACTAGAGGGTTGATTATATATCAGTCCAGTGGTATTAGTCTAATAGATGGTTGATTATATATCACCCCAGTGGTAATAGTTCTCTAGAGGGTTGATTATATATCAGCCCAGTGGTAATAGTCTAATAGATGGTTGATTATATATCAGCCCAGTGGTAATAGTCTTCTAGAGGGTTGATTATATATCAGCCCAGTGGTAATCGTCCTCTAGAGGGTTGATTATATATCAGCCCAGTGGTAATAGTCCTCTAGAGGGTTGATTATATATCAGCCCAGTGGTAATAGTTCTCTAGAGGGTTGATTATATATCACCCCAGTGGTAATAGTCCTCTAGATGGTTGATTATATATCAGCCCAGTGGTAATAGTCCTCTAGAGGGTTGATTATATATCAGCCCAGTGGTAATAGTCTAATAGATGGTTGATTATATATCAGTCCAGTGGTAATAGTCTAATAGAGGGTTGATTATATATCAGCCCAGTGGTAATAGTCCTCTAGAGGGTTGATTATATATCAGTCCAGTGGTAATAGTCTAATAGATGGTTGATTATATATCACCCCAGTGGTAATAGTCTAATAGAGGGTTGATTATATATCAGCCCAGTGGTAATAGTCTAATAGAGGGTTGATTATATATCAGCCCAGTGGTAATAGTCCTCTAGAGGGTTTATTAAATATTACCCCAGTTGTAATAGTCTACTAGAGGGTTGATTATATATCAGCCCAGTGGTAATAGTCTAATAGATGGTTGATTATATATCAGCCCAGTGGTAATAGTCTAATAGATGGTTGATTATATATCAGCCCAGTGGTAATAGTCCTCTAGAGGGTTGATTATATATCAGCCCAGTGGTAACAGTCCTCTAGATGGTTGATTATATATCAGCCCAGTGGTAATAGTCTAATAGAGGGTTGATTATATATCAGCCCAGTGGTAATAGTCCTCTAGAGGGTTGATTATATATCAGCCCAGTGGTAATAGTCTAATAGATGGTTGATTATATATCAGCCCAGTGGTAATAATCTAATAGAGGGTTGATTATATATCAGCCCAGTGGTAATAATCTAATAGAGGGTTGATTATATATCAGCCCAGTGGTAATAATCTAATAGAGGGTTGATTATATATCAGCCCAGTGGTAATAGTCCTCTAGAGGGTTGATTATATATCAGCCCAGTGGTAATAATCTAATAGATGGTTGATTATATATCAGCCCAGTGTTAATAGTCTAATAGATGGTTGATTATATATCAACCCAGTGGTAATAATCTAATAGAGGGTTGATTATATATCAGCCCAGTGGTAATAATCTAATAGATGGTTGATTATATATCAGCCCAGTGGTAATAGTCTAATAGATGGTTGATTATATATCAGTCCAGTGGTAATAGTCTAATAGAGGGTTGATTATATATCAGCCCAGTGGTAATAGTCCTCTAGAGGGTTGATTATATATCAGTCCAGTGGTAATAGTCTAATAGATGGTTGATTATATATCACCCCAGTGGTAATAGTCTAATAGAGGGTTGATTATATATCAGCCCAGTGGTAATAGTCTAATAGAGGGTTGATTATATATCAGCCCAGTGGTAATAGTCCTCTAGAGGGTTTATTAAATATTACCCCAGTGGTAACAGTCCTCTAGAGGGTTGATTATATATCAGCCCAGTGGTAATAGTCTAATAGAGGGTTGATTATATATCAGCCCAGTGGTAATAGTCCTCTAGAGGGTTGATTATATATCAGCCCAGTGGTAATAGTCTAATAGAGGGTTGATTATATATCACCCCAGTGGTAATAGTTCTCTAGAGGGTTGATTATATATCACCCCAGTGGTAATAGTCCTCTAGATGGTTGATTATATATCAGCCCAGTGGTAATAGTCCTCTAGAGGGTTGATTATATATCAGCCCAGTGGTAATAGTCTAATAGATGGTTGATTATATATCAGTCCAGTGGTAATAGTCTAATAGAGGGTTGATTATATATCAGCCCAGTGGTAATAGTCCTCTAGAGGGTTGATTATATATCACCCCAGTGGTAATAGTCTAATAGAGGGTTGATTATATATCAGCCCAGTGGTAATAGTCTAATAGAGGGTTGATTATATATCAGCCCAGTGGTAATAGTCCTCTAGAGGGTTTATTAAATATTACCCCAGTTGTAATAGTCTACTAGAGGGTTGATTATATATCAGCCCAGTGGTAATAGTCTAATAGATGGTTGATTATATATCAGCCCAGTGGTAATAGTCTAATAGATGGTTGATTATATATCAGCCCAGTGGTAATAGTCCTCTAGAGGGTTGATTATATATCAGCCCAGTGGTAACAGTCCTCTAGATGGTTGATTATATATCAGCCCAGTGGTAATAGTCTAATAGAGGGTTGATTATACATCAGCCCAGTGGTAATAGTCCTCTAGAGGGTTGATTATATATCAGCCCAGTGGTAATAGCCCTCTAGAGGGTTGATTATATATCAGCCCAGTGGTAATAGTCTACTAGAGGGTTGATTATATATCAGCCCAGTGGTAATAGTCCTCTAGAGGGTTGATTATATATCAGCCCAGTGGTAATAGTCTAATAGAGGGTTGATTATATATCACCCCAGTGGTAATAGTTCTCTAGAGGGTTGATTATATATCACCCCAGTGGTAATAGTCCTCTAGATGGTTGATTATATATCAGCCCAGTGGTAATAGTCCTCTAGAGGGTTGATTATATATCAGCCCAGTGGTAATAGTCTAATAGATGGTTGATTATATATCAGTCCAGTGGTAATAGTCTAATAGAGGGTTGATTATATATCAGCCCAGTGGTAATAGTCCTCTAGAGGGTTGATTATATATCACCCCAGTGGTAATAGTCTAATAGAGGGTTGATTATATATCAGCCCAGTGGTAATAGTCTAATAGAGGGTTGATTATATATCAGCCCAGTGGTAATAGTCCTCTAGAGGGTTTATTAAATATTACCCCAGTTGTAATAGTCTACTAGAGGGTTGATTATATATCAGCCCAGTGGTAATAGTCTAATAGATGGTTGATTATATATCAGCCCAGTGGTAATAGTCTAATAGATGGTTGATTATATATCAGCCCAGTGGTAATAGTCCTCTAGAGGGTTGATTATATATCAGCCCAGTGGTAACAGTCCTCTAGATGGTTGATTATATATCAGCCCAGTGGTAATAGTCTAATAGAGGGTTGATTATACATCAGCCCAGTGGTAATAGTCCTCTAGAGGGTTGATTATATATCAGCCCAGTGGTAATAGCCCTCTAGAGGGTTGATTATATATCAGCCCAGTGGTAATAGTCTACTAGAGGGTTGATTATATATCAGTCCAGTGGTATTAGTCTAATAGATGGTTGATTATATATCACCCCAGTGGTAATAGTTCTCTAGAGGGTTGATTATATATCAGCCCAGTGGTAATAGTCTAATAGATGGTTGATTATATATCAGCCCAGTGGTAATAGTCTTCTAGAGGGTTGATTATATATCAGCCCAGTGGTAATCGTCCTCTAGAGGGTTGATTATATATCAGCCCAGTGGTAATAGTCCTCTAGAGGGTTGATTATATATCAGCCCAGTGGTAATAGTTCTCTAGAGGGTTGATTATATATCACCCCAGTGGTAATAGTCCTCTAGATGGTTGATTATATATCAGCCCAGTGGTAATAGTCCTCTAGAGGGTTGATTATATATCAGCCCAGTGGTAATAGTCTAATAGATGGTTGATTATATATCAGTCCAGTGGTAATAGTCTAATAGAGGGTTGATTATATATCAGCCCAGTGGTAATAGTCCTCTAGAGGGTTGATTATATATCAGTCCAGTGGTAATAGTCTAATAGATGGTTGATTATATATCACCCCAGTGGTAATAGTCTAATAGAGGGTTGATTATATATCAGCCCAGTGGTAATAGTCTAATAGAGGGTTGATTATATATCAGCCCAGTGGTAATAGTCCTCTAGAGGGTTTATTAAATATTACCCCAGTTGTAATAGTCTACTAGAGGGTTGATTATATATCAGCCCAGTGGTAATAGTCTAATAGATGGTTGATTATATATCAGCCCAGTGGTAATAGTCTAATAGATGGTTGATTATATATCAGCCCAGTGGTAATAGTCCTCTAGAGGGTTGATTATATATCAGCCCAGTGGTAACAGTCCTCTAGATGGTTGATTATATATCAGCCCAGTGGTAATAGTCTAATAGAGGGTTGATTATATATCAGCCCAGTGGTAATAGTCCTCTAGAGGGTTGATTATATATCAGCCCAGTGGTAATAGTCTAATAGATGGTTGATTATATATCAGCCCAGTGGTAATAATCTAATAGAGGGTTGATTATATATCAGCCCAGTGGTAATAATCTAATAGAGGGTTGATTATATATCAGCCCAGTGGTAATAATCTAATAGAGGGTTGATTATATATCAGCCCAGTGGTAATAGTCCTCTAGAGGGTTGATTATATATCAGCCCAGTGGTAATAATCTAATAGATGGTTGATTATATATCAGCCCAGTGTTAATAGTCTAATAGATGGTTGATTATATATCAACCCAGTGGTAATAATCTAATAGAGGGTTGATTATATATCAGCCCAGTGGTAATAATCTAATAGATGGTTGATTATATATCAGCCCAGTGGTAATAGTCTAATAGATGGTTGATTATATATCAGTCCAGTGGTAATAGTCTAATAGAGGGTTGATTATATATCAGCCCAGTGGTAATAGTCCTCTAGAGGGTTGATTATATATCAGTCCAGTGGTAATAGTCTAATAGATGGTTGATTATATATCACCCCAGTGGTAATAGTCTAATAGAGGGTTGATTATATATCAGCCCAGTGGTAATAGTCTAATAGAGGGTTGATTATATATCAGCCCAGTGGTAATAGTCCTCTAGAGGGTTTATTAAATATTACCCCAGTTGTAATAGTCTACTAGAGGGTTGATTATATATCAGCCCAGTGGTAATAGTCTAATAGATGGTTGATTATATATCAGCCCAGTGGTAATAGTCTAATAGATGGTTGATTATATATCAGCCCAGTGGTAATAGTCCTCTAGAGGGTTGATTATATATCAGCCCAGTGGTAACAGTCCTCTAGATGGTTGATTATATATCAGCCCAGTGGTAATAGTCTAATAGAGGGTTGATTATATATCAGCCCAGTGGTAATAGTCCTCTAGAGGGTTGATTATATATCAGCCCAGTGGTAATAGCCCTCTAGAGGGTTGATTATATATCAGCCCAGTGGTAATAGTCTACTAGAGGGTTGATTATATATCAGTCCAGTGGTATTAGTCTAATAGATGGTTGATTATATATCACCCCAGTGGTAATAGTTCTCTAGAGGGTTGATTATATATCAGCCCAGTGGTAATAGTCTAATAGATGGTTGATTATATATCAGCCCAGTGGTAATAGTCTTCTAGAGGGTTGATTATATATCAGCCCAGTGGTAATCGTCCTCTAGAGGGTTGATTATATATCAGCCCAGTGGTAATAGTCCTCTAGAGGGTTGATTATATATCAGCCCAGTGGTAATAGTTCTCTAGAGGGTTGATTATATATCAGCCCAGTGGTAATAGTCTTCTAGAGGGTTGATTATATATCAGCCCAGTGGTAATAGTCTAATAGAGGGTTGATTATATATCAGCCCAGTGGTAATAGTCTAATAGAGGGTTGATTATATATCAGCCCAGTGGTAATAGTCTACTAGAGGGTTGATTATATATCAGCCCAGTGGTAATAGTCTAATAGATGGTTGATTATATATTACCCCGGTGGTAATAGTCTACTAGACGGTTGATTATATATCAGTCCAGTGGTAAGTCTAATAGAGGGTTGATTATATATCAGCCCAGTGGTAATAGTCTAATAGATGGTTGATTATATATCACCCCAGTGGTAACAGTCCTCTAGAGGGTTGATTATATATCAGTCCAGTGGTAATAGTCCTCTAGAGGGTTGATTATATATCAGCCCAGTGGTAACAGTCCTCTAGATGGTTGATTATATATCAGCCCAGTGGTAATAGTCTAATAGAGGGTTGATTATATATCAGCCCAGTGGTAATAGTCCTCTAGAGGGTTGATTATATATCAGCCCAGTGGTAATAGTACTCTAGAGGGTTGATTATATATCAGCCCAGTGGTAATAGTTCTCTAGAGGGTTGATTATATATCACCCCAGTGGTAATAGTCCTCTAGAGGGTTGATTATATATCAGCCCAGTGGTAATAGTCTAATAGATGGTTGATTATATATCAGCCCAGTGGTAATAGTTCTCTAGAGGGTTGATTATATATCACCCCAGTGGTAATAGTCCTCTAGAGGGTTGATTATATATCAGCCCAGTGGTAATAGTCTAATAGATGGTTGATTATATATCAGTCCAGTGGTAATAGTCCTCTAGAGGGTTGATTATATATCAGCCCAGTGGTAACAGTCCTCTAGATGGTTGATTATATATCAGCCCAGTGGTAATAGTCTAATAGAGGGTTGATTATATATCAGCCCAGTGGTAATAGTCTAATAGAGGGTTGATTATATATCACCCCAGTGGTAATAGTCCTTTAGAGGGTTGATTATATATCAGCCCAGTGGTAATAGTCTAATAGAGGGTTTATTATATATCACCCCAGTGGTAAGTCTAATAGAAGGTTGATTATATATCAGCCCAGTGGTAATAGTCCTCTAGAGGGTTGATTATATATCAGCCCAGTGGTAATAGTCTAATAGATGGTTGATTATATATCAGCCCAGTGGTAATAATCTAATAGAGGGTTGATAATATATCAGCCCAGTGGTAATAGTCTAATAGATGGTTGATTATATATCACCCCAGGGGTAATAGTCTAATAGATGGTTGATTATATATCAGCCCAGTGGTAATAGTCTAATAGATGGTTGATTATATATCAGCCCAGTGGTAATAGTCTAATAGAGGGTTGATTATATATCAGTCCAGTGGTAATAGTCCTCTAGAGGGGTAATAGTCTAATAGATGGTTGATTATATATCAGCCCAGTGGTAATAGTCTAATAGATGGTTGATTATATTTCAGCCCAGTGGTAATAGTCCTCTAGAGGGTTGATTATATATCAGCCCAGTGGTAATAGTCTAATAGATGGTTGATTATATATCAGCCCAGTGGTAATAGTCTAATAGATGGTTGATTATATATCAGCCCAGTGGTAATAGTCTAATAGAGGGTTGATTATATATCAGCCCAGTGGTAATAGTCTAATAGAGGGTTGATTATATATCACCCCACTGGTAATAGTCTAATAGAGGGTTGATTATATATCAGCCCAGTGGTAATAGTCTAATAGAGGGTTGATTATATATCAGCCCAGTGGTAATCGTCCTCTAGAGGGTTGATTATATATCAGCCCAGTGGTAATAGTCCTCTAGAGGGTTGATTATATATCAGCCCAGTGGTAATAGTCCTCTAGAGGGTTTATTATATATCAGCCCAGTGGTAATAGTCTTCTAGAGGGTTGATTATATATCAGCCCAGTGGTAATAGTCCTCTAGATGGTTGATTATATATCAGCCCAGTGGTAATAGTCTTCTAGAGGGTTGATTATATATCAGCCCAGTGGTAACAGTCCTCTAGATGGTTGATTATATATCAGCCCAGTGGTAATAGTCCTCTAGATGGTTGATTATATATTAGCCCAGTGGTAATAGTCCTCTAGAGGGTTGATTATATATCAGCCAAGTGGTAATAGTCTAATAGAGGGTTGATTATATATCAGCCCAGTGGTAATAGTCTTCTAGAGGGTTGATTATATATCAGCCCAGTGGTAATAGTCTAACAGATGGTTGATTATATATCAGCCCAGTGGTAATAGTCTACTAGAGGGTTGATTATATATCAGTCCAGTGGTAATAGTCTAATAGATGGTTGATTATATATCACCCCAGTGGTAAGTCTAATAGAGGGTTGATTATATATCAGCCCAGTGGTAATAGTCTACTAGAGGGTTGATTATATATCAGCCCAGTGGTAATAGTCTAATAGATGGTTGATTATATATTACCCCAGTGGTAATAGTCTACTAGACGGTTGATTATATATCAGTCCAGTGGTAAGTCTAATAGAGGGTTGATTATATATCACCCCAGTGGTAACAGTCCTCTAGAGGGTTGATTATATATCAGTCCAGTGGTAATAGTCCTCTAGAGGGTTGATTATATATCAGCCCAGTGGTAATAGTCCTCTAGAGGGTTGATTATATATCAGCCCAGTGGTAATAGTCTAATAGATGGTTGATTATATATCAGCCCAGTGGTAATAGTCTTCTAGAGGGTTGATTATATATCAGCCCAGTGGTAATAGTCTTCTAGAGGGTTGATTATATATCAGCCCAGTGGTAATAGTCCTCTAGAGGGTTGATTATATATCAGCCCAGTGGTAATAGTCTAATAGAGGGTTGATTATATATCAGCCCAGTGGTAATAGTCCTCTAGAGGGTTGATTATATATCAGCCCAGTGGTAATAGTCCTCTAGAGGGTTGATTATATATCAGCCCAGTGGTAATAGTTCTCTAGAGGGTTGATTATATATCAGCCCAGTGGTAATAGTCTTCTAGAGGGTTGATTATATATCAGCCCAGTGGTAATAGTTCTCTAGAGGGTTGATTATATATCAGCCCAGTGGTAATAGTCTAATAGAGGGTTGATTATATATCAGCCCAGTGGTAATAGTCCTCTAGAGGGTTGATTATATATCAGCCCAGTGGTAATAGTCCTCTAGAGGGTTGATTATATATCAGCCCAGTGGTAATAGTTCTCTAGAGGGTTGATTATATATCAGCCCAGTGGTAATAGTCCTCTAGAGGTTTGATTATATATCAGCCCAGTGGTAATAGTCTAATAGAGGGTTGATTATATATCAGTCCAGTGGTAATAGTCTAATAGATGGTTGATTATATATCAGCCCAGTGGTAATAGTCCTCTAGAGGGTTGATTATATATCAGCCCAGTGGTAATAGTCTAATAGATGGTTGATTATATATCAGCCCAGTGGTAATAGTCTAATAGATGGTTGATAATATATCAGCCCAGTGGTAATAGTCTAATAGATGGTTGATTATATATCACCCCAGGGGTAATAGTCTAATAGATGGTTGATTATATATCAGCCCAGTGGTAATAGTCTAATAGATGGTTGATTATATATCAGCCCAGTGGTAATAGTCTAATAGAGGGTTGATTATATATCAGTCCAGTGGTAATAGTCCTCTAGAGGGGTAATAGTCTAATAGATGGTTGATTATATATCAGCCCAGTGGTAATAGTCTAATAGATGGTTGATTATATTTCAGCCCAGTGGTAATAGTCCTCTAGAGGGTTGATTATATATCAGCCCAGTGGTAATAGTCTAATAGATGGTTGATTATATATCAGCCCAGTGGTAATAGTCTAATAGATGGTTGATTATATATCAGCCCAGTGGTAATAGTCTAATAGAGGGTTGATTATATATCAGCCCAGTGGTAATAGTCTAATAGAGGGTTGATTATATATCACCCCACTGGTAATAGTCTAATAGAGGGTTGATTATATATCAGCCCAGTGGTAATAGTCTAATAGAGGGTTGATTATATATCAGCCCAGTGGTAATAGTCTAATAGAGGGTTGATTATATATCAGCCCAGTGGTAATAGTCCTCTAGAGGGTTGATTATATATCAGCCCAGTGGTAATAGTCCTCTAGAGGGTTTATTATATATCAGCCCAGTGGTAATAGTCCTCTAGAGGGTTGATTATATATCAGCCCAGTGGTAATAGTCCTCTAGATGGTTGATTATATATCAGCCCAGTGGTAATAGTCTTCTAGAGGGTTGATTATATATCAGCCCAGTGGTAACAGTCCTCTAGATGGTTGATTATATATCAGCCCAGTGGTAATAGTCCTCTAGATGGTTGATTATATATTAGCCCAGTGGTAATAGTCCTCTAGAGGGTTGATTATATATCAGCCCAGTGGTAATAGTCTAATAGAGGGTTGATTATATATCAGCCCAGTGGTAATAGTCTTCTAGAGGGTTGATTATATATCAGCCCAGTGGTAATAGTCTACTAGAGGGTTGATTATATATCAGTCCAGTGGTAATAGTCTAATAGATGGTTGATTATATATCACCCCAGTGGTAAGTCTAATAGAGGGTTGATTATATATCAGCCCAGTGGTAATAGTCTACTAGAGGGTTGATTATATATCAGCCCAGTGGTAATAGTCTAATAGATGGTTGATTATATATTACCCCAGTGGTAATAGTCTACTAGACGGTTGATTATATATCAGTCCAGTGGTAAGTCTAATAGAGGGTTGATTATATATCACCCCAGTGGTAACAGTCCTCTAGAGGGTTGATTATATATCAGTCCAGTGGTAATAGTCCTCTAGAGGGTTGATTATATATCAGCCCAGTGGTAATAGTCCTCTAGAGGTTGATTATATATCAGCCCAGTGGTAATAGTCTAATAGATGGTTGATTATATATCAGCCCAGTGGTAATAGTCTTCTAGAGGGTTGATTATATATCAGCCCAGTGGTAATAGTCTTCTAGAGGGTTGATTATATATCAGCCCAGTGGTAATAGTCCTCTAGAGGGTTGATTATATATCTGCCCAGTGGTAATAGTCCTCTAGAGGGTTGATTATATATCAGCCCAGTGGTAATAGTTCTCTAGAGGGTTGATTATATATCAGCCCAGTGGTAATAGTCTTCTAGAGGGTTGATTATATATCAGCCCAGTGGTAATAGTTCTCTAGAGGGTTGATTATATATCAGCCCAGTGGTAATAGTCTAATAGAGGGTTGATTATATATCAGCCCAGTGGTAATAGTCCTCTAGAGGGTTGATTATATATCAGCCCAGTGGTAATAGTCCTCTAGAGGGTTGATTATATATCAGCCCAGTGGTAATAGTCCTCTAGATGGTTGATTATATATCAGCCCAGTGGTAATAGTCTTCTAGAGGGTTGATTATATATCAGCCCAGTGGTAACAGTCCTCTAGATGGTTGATTATATATCAGCCCAGTGGTAATAGTCCTCTAGATGGTTGATTATATATTAGCCCAGTGGTAATAGTCCTCTAGAGGGTTGATTATATATCAGCCCAGTGGTAATAGTCTAATAGAGGGTTGATTATATATCAGCCCAGTGGTAATAGTCTTCTAGAGGGTTGATTATATATCAGCCCAGTGGTAATAGTCTACTAGAGGGTTGATTATATATCAGTCCAGTGGTAATAGTCTAATAGATGGTTGATTATATATCACCCCAGTGGTAACATTTAACATTTAAGTCATTTAGCAGACGCTCTTATCCAGAGCGACTTACAAATTGGTGCATTCTATTACCACTGGGCTGATATATAATCAACCCTCTAGAGGACTATTACCACTGGGCTGATATATAATCAACCCTCTAGAGGACTATTACCACTGGGCTGATATATAATCAACCCTCTATTAGACTATTACCACTGGGCTGATATATAATCAACCGTCTAGTAGACTATTACCACTGGGGTGATATATAATCAACCCTCTAGAAGACTATTACCACTGGGCTGATATATAATCAACCATCTATTAGACTATTACAACTGGGATGATATATAATCAACCCTCTAGAGGACTATTACCACTGGGCTGATATATAATCAACCCTCTACTAGACTATTACAACTGGGGTAATATTTAATAAACCCTCTAGAGGACTATTACCACTGGGCTGATATATAATCAACCCTCTATTAGACTATTACCACTGGGCTGATATATAATCAACCCTCTATTAGATTATTACCACTGGGCTGATATTTAATCAACCCTCTATTAGACTGGTACCACTGGGCTGATATATAATCAATCATCTATTAGACTATTACCACTTGGCTGATATATAATCAACCATCTATTAGACTATTACCACTGGGCTGATATATAATCAACTCTCTAGAGGACTATTACCACTGGGCTGATATATAATCAACCCTCTAGAGGACTATTACCACTGGGCTGATATATAATCAACCATCTATTAGACTATTACCACTGGGCTGATATATAATCAACCCTCTAGAGGACTATTACCACTGGGCTGATATATAATCAACCCTCTAGAGGACTATTACCGCTGGGGTGATATATAATCAACCATCTATTAGACTATTACCACTGGGCTGATATATAATCAACCCTCTAGAGGACTATTACCACTGGGCTGATATATAATCAACCATCTATTAGACTATTACCACTGGGCTGATATATAATCAACCCTCTAGAGGACTATTACCACTGGGCTGATATATAATCAACCATCTATTAGATTATTACCACTGGGCTGATATATAATCAACCCTCTATTAGATTATTACCACTGGGTTGATATATAATCAACCCTCTATTAGACTATTACCACTGGGCTGATATATAATCAACCCTCTAGAGGACTATTACCACTGGGCTGATATATAATCAACCATCTATTAGATTATTACCACTGGGCTGATATATAATCAACCCTCTATTAGATTATTACCACTGGGTTGATATATAATCAACCCTCTATTAGACTATTACCACTGGGCTGATATATAATCAACCATCTATTAGACTATTACCACTGGGCTGATATATAATCAACCATCTATTAGATTATTACCACTGGGCTGATATATAATCAACCCTCTATTAGATTATTACCACTGGGCTGATATATAATCAACCATCTATTAGACTATTACCACTGGGCTGATATATAATCAACCCTCTAGAGGACTATTACCACTGGGCTGATATATAATCAACCATCTATTAGACTATTACCGCTGGGGTGATATATAATCAACCATCTATTAGACTATTACCACTGGGCTGATATATAATCAACCCTCTAGAGGACTATTACCACTGGGCTGATATATAATCAACCCTCTAGAGGACTATTACCACTGGGCTGATATATAATCAACCATCTATTAGACTATTACCACTGGGCTGATATATAATCAACCCTCTAGAGGACTATTACCACTGGGCTGATATATAATCAACCCTCTAGAGGACTATTACCACTGGGCTGATATATAATCAACCATCTAGAGGACTATTACCACTGGGCTAATATATAATAAACCCTCTATTAGACTATTACCACTGGGTTGATATATAATCAACCATCTATTAGACTATTAACACTGGGCTGATATATAATCAACCCTCTAAAGGACTATTACCACTGGGGTGATATATAATCAACCATCTATTAGACTATTACCACTGGGCTGATATATAATCAACCATCTATTAGATTATTACCACTGGGCTGATATATAATCAACCCTCTATTAGATTATTACCACTGGGCTGATATATAATCAACCATCTATTAGACTATTACCACTGGGCTGATATATAATCAACCCTCTAGAGGACTATTACCACTGGGGTGATATATAATCAACCCTCTAGAGGACTATTACCACTGGGCTGATATATAATCAACCATCTATTAGACTATTACCACTGGGCTGATATATAATCAACCCTCTAGAGGACTATTACCACTGGGCTGATATATAATCAACCCTCTAGAGGACTATTACCGCTGGGGTGATATATAATCAACCATCTATTAGACTATTACCACTGGGCTGATATATAATCAACCCTCTAGAGGACTATTACCACTGGGCTGATATATAATCAACCATCTATTAGACTATTAACACTGGGCTGATATATAATCAACCATCTATTAGATTATTACCACTGGGCTGATATATAATCAACCTCTATTAGATTATTACCACTGGGTTGATATATAATCAACCCTCTATTAGACTATTACCACTGGGCTGATATATAATCATCCATCTATTAGATTATTACCACTGGGCTGATATATAATCAACCCTCTATTAGATTATTACAACTGGGCTGATATATAATCAACCATCTATTAGACTATTACCACTGGGCTGATATATAATCAACCATCTATTAGACTATTACCACTGGGCTGATATATAATCAACCCTCTAGAGGACTATTACCACTGGGCTGATATATAATCAACCCTCTAGAGGACTATTACCACTGGGCTGATATATAATCAACCATCTATTAGACTATTACCACTGGGCTGATATATAATCAACCCTCTAGAGGACTATTACCACTGGGCTGATATATAATCAACCCTCTAGAGGACTATTACCACTGGGCTGATATATAATCAACCATCTAGAGGACTATTACCACTGGGCTAATATATAATAAACCCTCTATTAGACTATTACCACTGGGCTGATATATAATAAACCCTCTATTAGATTATTACCACTGGGCTGATATATAATCAACCCTCTATTAGACTATTACCACTGGGCTGATATATAATCAACCATCTATTAGATTATTACCACTGGGCTGATATATAATCAACCCTCTATTAGATTATTACCACTGGGGTGATATATAATCAACCATCTATTAGACTATTACCACTGGGCTGATATATAATCAACCATCTATTAGATTATTACCACTGGGCTGATATATAATCAACCCTCTATTAGATTATTACCACTGGGCTGATATATAATCAACCATCTATTAGACTATTACCACTGGGCTGATATATAATCAACCCTCTAGAGGACTATTACCACTGGGGTGATATATAATCAACCATCTATTAGACTATTACCACTGGGATGATATATAATCAACCCTCTACTAAACTATTACCACTGGGCTGATATATAATCAACCCTCTAGAAGACTATTACCACTGGGCTGATATATAATCAACCCTCTAGAGAACTATTACCACTGGGCTGATATATAATCAACCCTCTAGAGGACTATTACCACTGGGCTGATATATAATCAACCCTCTAGAGGACTATTACCACTGGGCTGATATATAATCAACCCTCTAGAAGACTATTACCACTGGGCTGATATATAATCAACCCTCTAGAAGACTATTACCACTGGGCTGATATATAATCAACCATCTATTAGACTATTACCACTGGGCTGATATATAATCAACCCTCTAGAAGACTATTACCACTGGGGTGATATATAATCAACCCTCTAGAGGACTATTACCACTGGACTGATATATAATCAACCCTCTAGAGGACTGTTACCACTGGGCTGATATATAATCAACCATCTATTAGACTATTACCACTGGAATGATATATAATCAACCCTCTATTAGACTATTACCACTGGGCTGATATATAATCAACCCTCTAGAAGACTATTACCACTGGGCTGATATATAATCAACCCTCTAGAAGACTATTACCACTGGGCTGATATATAATCAACCATCTATTAGACTATTACCACTGGGCTGATATATAATCAACCCTCTAGAAGACTATTACCACTGGGGTGATATATAATCAACCCTCTAGAGGACTATTACCACTGGACTGATATATAATCAACCCTCTAGAGGACTGTTACCACTGGGCTGATATATAATCAACCATCTATTAGACTATTACCACTGGACTGATATATAATCAACCCTCTATTAGACTATTACCACTGGGCTGATATATAATCAAACCTCTAGAGGACTATTACCACTGGGCTGATATATAATCAACCTTCTATTAGACTTACCACTGGGGTGATATATAATAAACCTCTATTAGACTATTACCACTGGGCTGATATATAATCAACCATCTATTAGACTATTACCACTGGGCTGATATATAATCAACCATCTATTAGACTATTACCACTGGGGTGATATATAATCAACCCTCTATTAGACTATTACCACTGGGCTGATATATAATCAACCCTCTATTAGACTATTACCACTGGGCTGATATATAATCAACCATCTATTAGACTATTACCACTGGGCTGATATATAATCAACCCTCTAGAAGACTATTACCACTGGGATGATATATAATCAACCCTCTAGAGGACTATTACCACTGGGCTGATATATAATCAACCCTCTATTAGACTATTACCACTGGGCTGATATATAATCAACCGTCTAGTAGACTATTACCACTGGGGTGATATATAATCAACCCTCTAGAAGACTATTACCACTGGGCTGATATATAATCAACCATCTATTAGACTATTACAACTGGGATGATATATAATCAACCCTCTAGAGGACTATTACCACTGGGCTGATATATAATCAACCCTCTACTAGACTATTACAACTGGGGTAATATTTAATAAACCCTCTAGAGGACTATTACCACTGGGCTGATATATAATCAACCCTCTATTAGACTATTACCACTGGGCTGATATATAATCAACCCTCTATTAGATTATTACCACTGGGCTGATATTTAATCAACCCTCTATTAGACTGGTACCACTGGGCTGATATATAATCAACCATCTATTAGACTATTACCACTTGGCTGATATATAATCAACCATCTATTAGACTATTACCACTGGGCTGATATATAATCAACCCTCTAGAGGACTATTACCACTGGGCTGATATATAATCAACCATCTATTAGACTATTACCACTGGGCTGATATATAATCAACCCTCTAGAGGACTATTACCACTGGGCTGATATATAATCAACCCTCTATTAGACTATTACCACTGGGCTGATATTTAATCAACCCTCTATTAGACTGTTACCAATGGGCTGATATATAATCAACCATCTATTAGACTATTACCACTGGGCTGATATATAATCAACCCTCTATTAGACTATTACCACTGGGGTGATATATAATCAACCATCTATTAGACTATTATCACTGGGCTGATATATAATCAACCATCTATTAGACTATTACCACTGGGCTGATATATAATCAACCCTCTAGTAGACTATTACCACTGGGCTGATATATAATCAACCCTCTATTAGACTATTACCACTGGGCTGATATATAATCAACCATCTATTATACTGTTACCACTGGGCTGATATATAATCAACCCTCTATTAGACTATTACCACTGGGCTGATATATAATCAACCCTCTAGAGGACTATTACCACTGGGCTGATATATAATCAACCCTCTAGAGGACTATTACCACTGGGCTGATATATAATCAACCCTCTATTAGACTATTACCACTGGGCTGATATATAATCAACCGTCTAGTAGACTATTACCACTGGGGTGATATATAATCAACCCTCTAGAAGACTATTACCACTGGGCTGATATATAATCAACCATCTATTAGACTATTACAACTGGGATGATATATAATCAACCCTCTAGAGGACTATTACCACTGGGCTGATATATAATCAACCCTCTACTAGACTATTACAACTGGGGTAATATTTAATAAACCCTCTAGAGGACTATTACCACTGGGCTGATATATAATCAACCCTCTATTAGACTATTACCACTGGGCTGATATATAATCAACCCTCTATTAGATTATTACCACTGGGCTGATATTTAATCAACCCTCTATTAGACTGGTACCACTGGGCTGATATATAATCAATCATCTATTAGACTATTACCACTTGGCTGATATATAATCAACCATCTATTAGACTATTACCACTGGGCTGATATATAATCAACCCTCTAGAGGACTATTACCACTGGGCTGATATATAATCAACCATCTATTAGACTATTACCACTGGGCTGATATATAATCAACCATCTATTATACTGTTACCACTGGGCTGATATATAATCAACCCTCTATTAGACTATTACCACTGGGCTGATATATAATCAACCCTCTAGAGGACTATTACCACTGGGCTGATATATAATCAACCCTCTAGAGGACTATTACCACTGGGCTGATATATAATCAACCCTCTAGAGGACTATTACCACTGGGCTGATATATAATCAACCCTCTAGTAGACTATTACCACTGGGGTGATATTTAATAAACCCTCTAGAGGACTATTACCACTGGGCTGATATATAATCAAACCTCTAGTAGACTATTACAACTGGGGTAATATTTAATAAACCCTCTAGAGGACTATTACCACTGGGCTGATATATAATCAACCCCCTAGAAGAAAAGTGGACATCTCTGTTCCTGGTTACTTGTAGTGTGTGGATGATTTAGTTGAAGCTTAGTACATTTACATTTACATTTAAGTCATTTAGCAGACGCTCTTATCCAGAGTACAGAATAAACTAATATTGGTTTAACTGGAAGACAGTTAGCTGATTAGTGGAATCATGTACCTGGGCTGAATCAGGTAGTATATACCTGGGCTGAATCAGGTAGTATATACCTGGGCTGAATCAGGTAGTATATACCTGGGCTGAATCAGGTTGGTTATACCTGGGCTGAATCAGGTAGTATATACCTGGGCTGAATCAGGTTGGTTATACCTGGGCTGAATCAGGTAGGTTATACCTGGGCTGAATCAGGTAGTATATACCTGGGCTGAATCAGGTAGGTTATACCTGGGCTGAATCAGGTAGGTTAAACCTGGGCTGAATCAGGTAGTATATACCTGGGCTGAATCAGGTTGGTTATACCTGGGCTGAATCAGGTAGTATATACCTGGGCTGAATCAGGTTAGTTATACCTGGGCTGAATCAGGTTGGTTATACCTGGGCTGAATCAGGTAGTATATACCTGGGCTGAATCAGGTAGGTTATACCTGGGCTGAATCAGGTAGGTTATACTGGGCTGAATCAGGTAGTATATACCTGGGCTGAATCAGGTAGTATATACCTGGGCTGAATCAGGTAGGTTATACCATGGCTGTATCAGTTGGCTTGTACCTGGGCTGAATCAGGTTGGTTATACCTGGGCTGAATCAGGTAGTATATACCTGGGCTGAATCAGGTAGGTTATACCATGGCTGAATCAGATGGCTTGTACCTGGGCTGAATCAGGTTGGTTATACCTGGGCTGAATCAGGTGTGGTGTACCTGGGCTGAATCAGATGGGTTGTACCTGGGCTTAATCAGGTAGTATATACCTGGGCTGAATCAGGTAGGTTATACCTGGGCTGAATCAGGTAGGTTATACCTGGGCTGAATCAGGTAGTATATACCTGGGCTGAATCAGGTAGGTTATACCATGGCTGAATCAGGTGGGTTATTCCTGGGCTGAATCATGTGGGTTATACCTGGGCTGAATCAGGTAGTATATACCTGGGCTGAATCAGGTAGTATATACCTGGGCTGAATCAGGTAGGTTATACCATGGCTGAATCAGTTGGCTTGTACCTGGGCTGAATCAGGTTGGTTATACCTGGGCTGAATCGGGTAGGTTATACTGGGCTGAATCAGGTTGTATATACCTGGGCTGAATCAGGTGGGTTATACCATGGCTGAATCAGATGGCTTGTACCTGGGCTGAATCAGATGGGTTGTACCTGGGCTTAATCAGGTAGTATATACCTGGGCTGAATCAGGTAGGTTATACCTGGGCTGAATCAGGTAGGTTATACCTGGGCTGAATCAGGTAGGTTATACCTGGGCTGAATCAGGTAGTATATACCTGGGCTGAATCAGGTAGGTTATACCATGGCTGAATCAGGTGGGTTATTCCTGGGCTGAATCATGTGGGTTATACCTGGGCTGAATCAGGTAGTATATACCATGGCTGAATCAGGTAGGTTATACCTGGGCTGAATCAGGTAGGTTATACTGGGCTGAATCAGGTAGTATATACCTGGGCTGAATCAGGTAGTATATACCTGGGCTGAATCAGGTAGGTTATACCATGGCTGTATCAGTTGGCTTGTACCTGGGCTGAATCAGGTTGGTTATACCTGGGCTGAATCAGGTAGTATATACCTGGGCTGAATCAGGTAGGTTATACCATGGCTGAATCAGTTGGCTTGTACCTGGGCTGAATCAGGTTGGTTATACCTGGGCTGAATCAGGTAGGTTATAATGGGCTGAATCAGGTAGTATATACCTGGGCTGAATCAGGTAGTATATACCTGGGCTGAATCAGGTAGGTTATACCTGGGCTGAATCAGGTAGGTTATACCTGGCCTGAATCAGGTAGTATATACCTGGGCTGAATCAGGTAGGTTATACCATGGCTGAATCAGGTGGGTTATTCCTGGGCTGAATCATGTGGGTTATACCTGGGCTGAATCAGGTAGTATATACCTGGGCTGAATCAGGTAGTATATACCTGGGCTGAATCAGGTAGGTTATACCATGGCTGAATCAGTTGGCTTGTACCTGGGCTGAATCAGGTTGGTTATACCTGGGCTGAATCGGGTAGGTTATACTGGGCTGAATCAGGTTGTATATACCTGGGCTGAATCAGGTAGGTTATACCATGGCTGAATCAGATGGCTTGTACCTGGGCTGAATCAGGTTGGTTATACCTGGGCTGAATCAGGTGTGGTGTACCTGGGCTGAATCAGATGGGTTGTACCTGGGCTTAATCAGGTAGTATATACCTGGGCTGAATCAGGTAGGTTATACCTGGGCTGAATCAGGTAGGTTATACCTGGGCTGAATCAGGTAGGTTATACCTGGGCTGAATCAGGTAGTATATACCTGGGCTGAATCAGGTAGGTTATACCATGGCTGAATCAGGTGGGTTATTCCTGGGCTGAATCATGTGGGTTATACCTGGGCTGAATGAGGTGGATTATTCCTGGGCTGAATCAGGTGGGTTATACCATGGCTGAATCAGGTGGGTTATACCATGGCTGAATCAGGTGGGTTATACCATGGCTGATTCAGGTGGGTTATTCCTGGGCTGAATCATGTGGGTTATACCTGGGCTGAATGAGGTGGGTTATTCCTGGGCTGAATGAGGTGGGTTATACCTGGGCTGAATCAGGTGGGTTCTACCTGGCCTGAATCAGGTGGCTTCTACCTGGGCTGAATCAGTTAGTATTTACCTGGGCTGAATCAGGTGGCTTCTACCTGGGCTGAATCAGGTGGGTTATTCCTGGGCTGAATCAGGTGTGGTGTACCTGGGCTGAATCAGATTGGTTGTACCTGGGCTTAATCAGGTTGCTTCTACCTGGGCTGAATCAGGTGTGGTGTACCTGGGCTGAATCAGGTGTGGTGTACCTGGGCTGAATCAGGTGGGTTCTACCTGGGCTGAATCAGGTGGGTTATTCCTGGGCTGAATCAGGTGGGTTCTACCTGGGCTGAATCAGGTGGGTTATTCCTGGGCTGAATCAGGTGGGTTATTCCTGGGCTGAATCAGGTGGGTTATTCCTGGGCTGAATCAGGTGGGTTCTACCTGGGCTGAATCAGGTGGGTTCTACCTGGGCTGAATCAGGTGGGTTCTACCTGGGCTGAATCAGGTGGGTTATTCCTGGGCTGAATCAGGTGGGTTCTACCTGGGCTGAATCAGGTGGGTTATTCCTGGGCTGAATCAGGTGGGTTCTACCTGGGCTGAATCAGGTGGGTTATTCCTGGGCTGAATCAGGTGTGGTGTACCTGGGCTGAATCAGATTGGTTGTACCTGGGCTTAATCAGGTTGCTTCTACCTGGGCTGAATCAGGTGTGGTGTACCTGGGCTGAATCAGGTGTGGTGTACCTGGGCTGAATCAGGTGGGTTCTACCTGGGCTGAATCAGGTGGGTTATTCCTGGGCTGAATCAGGTGGGTTCTACCTGGGCTGAATCAGGTGGGTTATTCCTGGGCTGAATCAGGTGGGTTATTCCTGGGCTGAATCAGGTGGGTTATTCCTGGGCTGAATCAGGTGGGTTCTACCTGGGCTGAATCAGGTGGGTTCTACCTGGGCTGAATCAGGTGGGTTCTACCTGGGCTGAATCAGGTGGGTTATTCCTGGGCTGAATCAGGTGGGTTCTACCTGGGCTGAATCAGGTGGGTTATTCCTGGGCTGAATCAGGTGGGTTCTACCTGGGCTGAATCAGGTGGGTTATACCTGGGCTGAATCAGGTGGGTTCTACATGGGCTGAATCAGGTGGGTTCTACCTGGGCTGAATCAGGTGGGTTATTCCTGGGCTGAATCAGGTGGGTTCTACCTGGGCTGAATCAGGTGGGTTCTACCTGGGCTGAATCAGGTGGGTTCTACCTGGGCTGAATCAGGTGGGTTCTACCTGGGCTGAATCAGGTGGGTTATTCCTGGGCTGAATCAGTTGGGTTCTACCTGGGCTGAATCAGGTGGGTTATTCCTGGGCTGAATCAGGTGGGTTATACCTGGGCTGAATCAGGTGGGTTCTACCTGGGCTGAATCAGGTGGGTTATTCCTGGGCTGAATCAGGTGTGGTGTACCTGGGCTGAATCAGATTGGTTGTACCTGGGCTTAATCAGGTTGGTTATACCTGGACTGAATCAGGTGTGGTGTACCTAGGCTGAATCAGGTGGGTTCTACCTGGGCTGAATCAGGTGGGTTCTACCTGGGCTGAATCAGGTGGGTTCTACCTGGGATGAATCAGGTGGGTTATTCCTGGGCTGAATCAGGTGGGTTCTACCTGGGCTGAATCAGGTGGGTTATTCCTGGGCTGAATCAGGTGGGTTCTACCTGGGCTGAATCAGGTGGGTTATACCTGGGCTGAATCAGGTGGGTTCTACATGGGCTGAATCAGGTGGGTTCTACCTGGGCTGAATCAGGTGGGTTATGCCTGGGCTGAATCAGGTGGGTTCTACCTGGGCTGAATCAGGTGGGTTCTACCTGGGCTGAATCAGGTGGGTTCTACCTGGGCTGAATCAGGTGGGTTATTCCTGGGCTGTATCAGTTGGGTTCTACCTGGGCTGAATCAGGTGGGTTATTCCTGGGCTGAATCAGGTGGGTTCTACATGGGCTGAATCAGGTGGGTTCTACCTGGGCTGAATCAGGTGGGTTATGCCTGGGCTGAATCAGGTGGGTTCTACCTGGGCTGAATCAGGTGGGTTCTACCTGGACTGAATCAGGTGGGTTCTACCTGGGCTGAATCAGGTGGGTTATTCCTGGGCTGTATCAGTTGGGTTCTACCTGGGCTGAATCAGGTGGGTTATTCCTGGGCAGAATCAGGTGGGTTCTACCTGGGCTGAATCAGGTGGGTTCTACCTGGGCTGAATCAGGTGGGTTATTCCTGGGCTGAATCAGGTGTGGTGTACCTGGGCTGAATCAGATTGGTTGTACCTGGGCTTAATCAGGTTGGTTCTACCTGGACTGAATCAGGTGTGGTGTACCTAGGCTGAATCAGGTGGGTTATACCTGGGCTGAATCAGGTGGGTTCTACCTGGGCTGAATCAGGTGGGTTCTACCTGGGCTGAATCAGGTGGCTTCTACCTGGGCTGAATCAGGTGGGTTATACCTGGGCTGAATCAGCTAAATCAGGTGGGTTATACCTGGGCTAAATCAGGTGGGTTATACCTGGGCTGAATCAGGTGGGTTATACCTGGGCTGAATCAGGTGGGTTATACCTGGACTGAATCAGGTGGGTTCTACCTGGGCTGAATCAGGTGGGTTCTACCTGGGCTGAATCAGGTGGGTTCTACCTGGGCTGAATCAGGTGGGTTCTACCTGGGATGAATCAGGTGGGTTATTCCTGGGCTGAATCAGGTGGGTTCTACCTGGGCTGAATCAGGTGGGTTATTCCTGGGCTGAATCAGGTGGGTTCTACCTGGGCTGAATCAGGTGGGTTATACCTGGGCTGAATCAGGTGGGTTATACCTGGGCTGAATCAGGTGGGTTATACCTGGGCTGAATCAGGTGGGTTATACCTGGGCTGAATCAGGTGGGTTATTCCTGGGCTGAATCAGTTGGGTTCTACCTGGGCTGAATCAGGTGGGTTATTCCTGGGCTGAATCAGGTGGGTTCTACCTGGGCTGAATCAGGTGGGTTCTACCTGTGCTGAATCAGGTGGGTTATTCCTGGGCTGAATCAGGTGTGGTGTACCTGGGCTGAATCAGATTGGTTGTACCTGGGCTTAATCAGGTTGGTTATACCTGGACTGAATCAGGTGTGGTGTACCTAGGCTGAATCAGGTGGGTTATACCTGGACTGAATCAGGTGGGTTCTACCTGGGCTGAATCAGGTGGGTTCTACCTGGGCTGAATCAGGTGGGTTCTACCTGGGCTGAATCAGGTGGGTTCTACCTGGGATGAATCAGGTGGGTTATTCCTGGGCTGAATAAAGGTGGGTTCTACCTGGGCTGAATCAGGTGGGTTATTCCTGGGCTGAATCAGGTGGGTTATGCCAGGGCTGAATCAGGTGGGTTCTACCTGGGCTGAATCAGGTGGGTTCTACCTGGGCTGAATCAGGTGGGTTATACCTGGGCTGAATCAGGTGGGTTCTACCTGGGCTGAATCAGGTGGGTTATTCCTGGACTGTATCAGTTGGGTTCTACCTGGGCTGAATCAGGTGGGTTATTCCTGGGCTGAATCAGGTGGGTTCTACATGGGCTGAATCAGGTGGGTTCTACGTGGGCTGAATCAGGTGGGTTATGCCTGGGCTGAATCAGGTGGGTTCTACCTGGGCTGAATCAGGTGGGTTCTACCTGGGCTGAATCAGGTGGGTTCTACCTGGGCTGAATCAGGTGGGTTATTCCTGGGCTGTATCAGTTGGGTTCTACCTGGGCTGAATCAGGTGGGTTATTCCTGGGCAGAATCAGGTGGGTTCTACCTGGGCTGAATCAGGTGGGTTCTACCTGGGCTGAATCAGGTGGGTTATTCCTGGGCTGAATCAGGTGTGGTGTACCTGGGCTGAATCAGATTGGTTGTACCTGGGCTTAATCAGGTTGGTTATAGCTGGACTGAATCAGGTGTGGTGTACCTAGGCTGAATCAGGTGGGTTATACCTGGGCTGAATCAGGTGGGTTCTACCTGGGCTGAATCAGGTGGGTTCTACCTGGGCTGAATCAGGTGGCTTCTACCTGGGCTGAATCAGGTGGGTTATACCTGGGCTGAATCCGGTGGGTTCTACCTGGGCTGAATCAGGTGGCTTCTACCTGGGCTGAATCAGATGGGTTATACCTGGGCTGAATCAGGTGGCTTCTACCTGGGCTGAATCAGGTGGGTTATACCTGGGCTGAATCAGCTAAATCAGGTGGGTTATACCTGGGCTAAATCAGGTGGGTTATACCTGGGCTGAATCAGGTGGGTTATACCTGGGCTGAATCAGGTGGGTTATACCTGGGCTGAATCAGGTGGGTTATTCCTTGGCTGAAACAAAAACCTGCTGTCCGCCCTTTCAGCCCATTTTTCAAGCCGGGTTATGGAACTATTTTGATATCATATACTATGTTCTATTTTTTGAAAAGGTAATATTAGTTTCTAGACAAGGTGTTGGCTATGCTTTCATGGACACATGTTCAGCCAGACAGCCCATGACCCACCTGGGTGATTTCACAGGTCTAGCAGCAGACTAGCAGATGTCCCTCTGGCTCTCATCAAAGAGCTTCATGCAATCTCACTGCAAAAACACGCTGGCCATTGAAATGAGTCACATACATCTTGAATAAATATAACCAGGCTGGAATGGAACTCAGATGCTCTAGGCAAAGTAAAACATAGCTTAGTGTAACATAACAGTAAAATCTACCTCAAGTCATGTCCATGTAAAAGGACACATGAGCATCAACATGTTAAGTTCATAGGCGTGTGTTAAGGCATTTATATATTTGCCAACTTTTTTCTATATTAAATATTAGGAATAAGCAAAGGTTTTGATTTCTGTCCAAACACCTGAGAAAGGGGTCTTAGAAAATGTGTTATGATGTGTGTCTAAACTGTTTTAGAAATACATCAAAACACTATAATGTTGATGTAAAGACCGCTGCCAACTAATATCTACACTTGTAAATTCAGAAAAAAAAGAAACGTCCCTTTCTCAGGACCCTCCGTCGCTGGACCAGACAGGACTGGCAACAACATCACATAGGGGCACAAACCCTCCGTCGCTGGACAAGACAGGACTAGCAACAACATCACATAGGGGCACAAACCCTCCGTCGCTGGACCAGACAGGACTAGCAACAACGTCACATAGGGGCACAAACCCTCCGTCGCTGGACCAGACAGGACTGGCAACAACGTCACATAGGGGCATAAACCCTCCGTCGCTGGACCAGACAGGACTGGCAACAACGTCACATAGGGGCATAAACCCTCCGTCGCTGGACCAGACAGGACTGGCAACAACGTCACATAGGGGCATAAACCCTCCGTCGCTGGACCAGACAGGACTGGCAACAACATCACATAGGGGCACAAACCCTCCGTCGCTGGACCAGACAGGACTGGCAACAACATCACATAGGGGCACAACCCCTCCGTCGCTGGACCAGACAGGACTGGCAACAACGTCACATAGGGGAACAAACCCTCTGTCGCTGGACCAGACAGGACTGGCAACAACGTCACATAGGGGAACAAACCCTCTGTCGCTGGACCAGACAGGACTGGCAACAACGTCACATAGGGGCACAAACCCTCCGTCGCTGGACCAGACAGGACTGGCAACAACATCACATAGGGGCACAAACCCTCCGTCGCTGGACCAGACAGGACTAGCAACAACGTCACATAGGGGCACAAACCCTCCGTCGCTGGACAAGACAGGACTGGCAACAACATCACATAGGGGCACAAACCCTCCGTCGCTGGACCAGACAGGACTAGCAACAACATCACTTAGGGGCACAAACCCTCCGTCGCTGGACAAGACAGGACTAGCAACAACATCACATAGGGGCACAAACCCTCCGTCGCTGGACCAGATAGGACTGGCAACAACGTCACATAGGGGCACAAACCCTCCGTTGCTGGACCAGACAGGACTGGCAACAACATCACATAGGGGCACAAACCCTCCGTCGCTGGACCAGACAGGACTGGCAACAACATCACATAGGGGCACAAAACCTCCGTCGCTGGACCAGACAGGACTGGCAACAACGTCACATAGGGGAACAAACCCTCTGTCGCTGGACCAGACAGGACTGGCAACAACGTCACATAGGGGAACAAACCCTCTGTCGCTGGACCAGACAGGACTGGCAACAACGTCACATAGGGGAACAAACCCTCTGTCGCTGGACCAGACAGGACTGGCAACAACATCACATAGGGGCACAAACCCTCCGTCGCTGGACCAGACAGGACTGGCAACAACATCACATAGGGGCACAAGACCTCCGTCACTGGACCAGACAGGACTGGCAACAACATCACATAGGGGCACAAGCCCTCCGTCGCTGGACCAGACAGGACTGGCAAAAAGTGCTCTTCACTGATGAGTCGTGGTTTTGTCTCACCAGGGGTGATGGTCGGATTTGCGTTTATCGTCGAAGGAATGAGCGTTACACCGAGGCCTGTACTCTGGAGCGGGATCTACTTGGAGGTGAAGGGTCCGTCATGGTCTGGGGTGGTGTGTCACATCATCATCGGACTGAGCTTGTTGTCATTGCAGGCAATCTCAACGCTGTGCGTTACAGGGAAGACATCCTCCTCCCTCATGTGGTAGCCTTCCTGCAGACTCATCCTGACATGACCCTCTAGCATGACAATGCCACCAACCATACTGCTCATCTGTGCGTGATTTCCTGCAAGACAGGAATGTCAATGTTCTGCCATGGCCAGCGAAGAGCCCGGATCTCAATCCCATTGGGACCTGTTGGATCGGAGGTTGAGGGCTAGGGCCACCCCCCTGAAATGTCCGGGAACTTGCAGGTGCCTTGGTGGAAGAGTGGGGTAACATCTCAAAGCAAGAACTTGCAAATCTGGTGCAGTCCATGAGGAGGAGATACACTGAAGTACTTAATGCAGCTGGTGGCCACACCAGATACTGACTGTTACTTTTGATTATTTTGACCTCCTCTTTGTTCAGAGACACATTATTCCATTTCTGTTAGTCACATGTCTGTGGAACTTGTTCAGATTATGTCTCAGTTGTTGAATGTTGTTATGAGAGGGAGTTTATTAAGTTTAGGATATTGCTTTCTGTCTTCTGTAATTTGAAGAAACATTGCCTTGTGCCTTGAAATTACGTTACCGGAAACCCGGTTGAGCTAACGTACAGTGCCTTGCAAAAGTATTCACCCCCCCTGGCATTTTTCCAATTTTTTTGCGTTACAACTAGAGGTCGACCGATTATGATTTTTGAACCCCTGCTGTGTTTGCCCCCCCACATCTAGATGTGTGAAGGTTAGTGTATTTTCTGTAGGGAAGCTAATTGTCCATAATTTATGACATTCCTGGGAGTGTGTAAACTGATTTGTTTTATTACCACATGATTGTTGTATGTTCTCTATAGTTATGTACTTGAAAATGTATCAATTGAGCAATTCGGCACATTTGGGCAGACTTGATAAAACATTTTGAACAGTAATGCAATGGTTCATTGGATCAGTCTAAAACTTGGCACATACACTGCTGCCATCTAGTGGCCAAAATATTAATTTCGATTAGACTCTTAACTGATATATTGGCCTTTCTCTTACATTTTCACAGATGGTGGATGTGACGACCCTCCCACTCTGTCTGCCGTATTCTGTCTTTGTTCTTGTTTCCTTATTAGGATGCCGGTGGGCGGAGTTGGGAGGGTCGTCAGCTACATGGGAAACACCTGGGCCAGGTGTCTCCCAGGATAAATAGACCTCTTCCACATTCATTTACATTACATTTACATTTAAGTCATTTAGCAGACGCTCTTATCCAGAGCGACTTACAAATTGGTGCATTCACCTTATGACATCCAGTGGAACAGTAGTGCATCTAAATCTTTTAAGGGGGGTGAGAGGGATTACTTTATCCTATCCTAGGTATTCCTTAAAGAGGTGGGGTTTCAGGTGTCTCCGGAAGGTGGTGATTGACTCCGCTGTCCTGGCGTCGTGAGGGAGCGAGCAGCGAACAGTTTTGACTGGGCTGAGCGGGAACTGTACTTCCTCAGTGGTAGGGAGGCGAGCAGGCCAGAGGTGGATGAACGCAGTGCCCTTGTTTGGGTGTAGGGCCTGATCAGAGCCTGGAGGTACTGAGGTGCCGTTCCCCTCACAGCTCCGTAGGCAAGCACCATGGTCTTGTAGCGGATGTGAGCTTCAACTGGAAGCCAGTGGAGAGAGCGGAGGAGCGGGGTGACGTGAGAGAACTTGGGAAGGTTGAACACCAGACGGGCTGCGGCGTTCTGGATGAGTTGTAGGGTTTAATGGCACAGGCAGGGAGCCCAGCCAACAGCGAGTTGCAGTAATCCAGACGGGAGATGACAAGTGCCTGGATTAGGACCTGCGCCGCTTCCTGTGTGAGGCAGGGTCGTACTCTGCGGATGTTGTAGAGCATGAACCTACAGGAACGGGCCACCGCCTTGATGTTAGTTGAGAACGACAGGGTGTTGTCCAGGATCACGCCAAGGTTCTTAGCGCTCTGGGAGGAGGACACAGTGGAGTTGTCAACCGTGATGGCGAGATCATGGAACGGGCAGTCCTTCCCCGGGAGGAAGAGCAGCTCCGTCTTGCCGAGGTTCAGCTTGAGGTGGTGATCCGTCATCCACACTGATATGTCTGCCAGACATGCAGAGATGCGATTCGCCACCTGGTCATCAGAAGGGGGAAAGGAGAAGATTAATTGTGTGTCGTCTGCATAGCAATGATAGGAGAGACCATGTGAGGTTATGACAGAGCCAAGTGACTTGGTGTATAGCGAGAATAGGAGAGGGCCTAGAACAGAGCCCTGGGGGACACCAGTGGTGAGAGCACGTGGTGAGGAGACGGATTCTCGCCACGCCACCTGGTAGGAGCGACCTGTCAGGTAGGACGCAATCCAAGCGTGGGCCGCGCCGGAGATGCCCAACTCGGAGAGGGTGGAGAGGAGGATCTGATGGTTCACAGTATCGAAGGCAGCCGATAGGTCAGGAAGGATGAGAGCAGAGGAGAGAGAGTTAGCTTTAGCAGTGCGGAGCGCCTCCGTGATACAGAGAAGAGCAGTCTCAGTTGAATGACTAGTCTTGAAACCTGACTGATTTGGATCAAGAAGGTCATTCTGAGAGAGATAGCGGGAGAACTGGCCAAGGACGGCACGTTCAAGGGTTTTGGAGAGAAAAGAAAGAAGGGATACTGGTCTGTAGTTGTTGACATCGGAGGGATCGAGTGTAGGTTTTTTCAGAAGGGGTGCAACTCTCGCTCTCTTGAAGACGGAAGGGACGTAGCCAGCGGTCAGGGATGAGTTGATGAGCGAGGTGAGGTAAGGGAGAAGGTCTCCGGAAATGGTCTGGAGAAGAGAGGAGGGGATAGGGTCAAGCGGGCAGGTTGTTGGGCGGCCGGCCGTCACAAGACGCGAGATTTCATCTGGAGAGAGAGGGAGAAAGAGGTCAGAGCACAGGGTAGGGCAGTGTGAGCAGAACCAGCGGTGTCGTTTGACTTAGCAAACGAGGATCGGATGTCGTCGACCTTCTTTTCAAAATGGTTGACGAAGTCATCTGCAGAGAGGGAGGAGGGGGAGGGGGAGGAGGATTCAGGAGGGAGGAGAAGGTTGCAAAGAGCTTCCTAGGGTTAGAGACAGATGCTTGAAATTTAGAGTGGTAGAAAGTGGCTTTAGCAGCAGAGAGAGAAGAGGAAAATGTAGAGAGGAGGGAGTGAAAGGATGTCAGGTCCGCAGGGAGGCGAGTTTTCCTCCATTTCCGCTCGGCTGCCCGGAGCCCTGTTCTGTGAGCTCGCAATGAGTCGTCGAGCCACGGAGCGGGAGGGGAGGACCGAGCCGGCCTGGAGGATAGGGGACATAGAGAGTCAAAGGATGCAGAAAGGGAGGAGAGGAGGGTTGAGGAGGCAGAATCAGGAGATAGGTTGGAGAAGGTTTGAGCAGAGGGAAGAGATGATAGGATGGAAGAGGAGAGAGTAGCGGGGGGAGAGAGAGCGAAGGTTGGGACGGCGCGATACCATCCGAGTAGGGGCAGTGTGGGAAGTGTTGGATGAGAGCGAGAGGGAAAAGGATACAAGGTAGTGGTCGGAGACTTGGAGGGGAGTTGCAAGGAGGTTAGTGGAAGAACAGCATCTAGTAAAGATGAGGTTGAGCGTATTTCCTGCCTTGTGAGTAGGGGGGGAAGGTGAGAGGGTGAGGTCAAAAGAGGAGAGGAGTGGAAAGAAGGAGGCAGAGAGGAATGAGTCAAAGGTAGACGTGGGGAGGTTAAAGTCGCCCAGAACTGTGAGAGGTGAGCCGTCCTCAGGAAAGGAGCTTATCAAGGCATCAAGCTCATTGATGAACTCTCCGAGGGAACCTGGAGGGCGATAAATGATAAGGATGTTAAGCTTGAAAGGGCTGGTAACTGTGACAGCATGGAATTCAAAGGAGGCGATAGACAGATGGGTAAGGGGAGAAAGAGAGAATGACCACTTGGGAGAGATGAGGATCCCGGTGCCACCACCCCGCTGACCAGAAGCTCTCGGGGTGTGCGAGAACACGTGGGCAGACGAAGAGAGAGCAGTAGGAGTAGCAGTGTTGTCTGTGGTGATCCATGTTTCCGTCAGTGCCAAGAAGTCGAGGGACTGGAGGGCGGCATAGGCTGAGATGAACTCTGCCTTGTTGGCCGCAGATCGGCAGTTCCAGAGGCTCCCGGAGACCTGGAACTCCACGTGGGTCGTGCGCGCTGGGACCACCAGATTAGGGTGGCCGCGGCCACGCGGTGTGGAGCGTTTGTATGGTCTGTGCAGAGAGGAGAGAACAGGGATAGACAGACACATAGTTGACAGGCTACACAAGAGGCTACGCTAATGCAAAGGAGATTGGAATGACAAGTGGACTACACGTCTCGAGTGTTCAGAAAGTTAAGCTTACGTAGCAGAATCTTATTGACTAAAATGATTAAAATGATACAGTACTGCTGAAGTAGGCTAGCTGGCAGAGGCTGCGTTGTTGACTATGTAGGCTAGCTGGCAGTGTCTGCGTTGTTGACACTACACTAATCAAGTCGTTCCGTTGAGTGTAATAGTTTCTACTGTGCTACTGTGCTGCTATTCGGGGCTAGCTGGCTAGCTAGCAGTGTTGATTACGTTACGTTGCGTTAAAAGAACGACAATAGCTGGCTAGCTAACCTAGGAAATCGCTCAAGACTACACAATTATCTTTGATACAAAGACGGCTATGTAGCTAGCTATGTAGCTAGCTACGATCAAACAAATCAAGCCGTTGTACTGTAATGAAATGAAATGAAAAATGTGATACTACCTGTGGAGCGAAGCGAAATGCGACCGGATTGTTGAGTGCGGAAGTTCTGTTCGGTAGACGTTGGCTAGCTGTTGGCTAGCTAGCAGTGTCTCCTACGTTAACCTCTTCAGTCGACCCTCTACTTTTTTGAACATTCTGTTAAAAATCGCACAACATTTCAGCGCCCTGCTACTCATGCCAGGAATATAGTATATGCATTTGCTTAGTCTGTGTGGATAGAAAACACTCAGACGTTTAAAAAACTGGTTAAATCACTGCTGTGGCTTTACCAGAACGGCATTTACATCGAAAAGCACAGGAAAAACTGATCACTGAAAATGGGAAAATATATCCATGCGCCACTTGAACCCATTGATAAAGGTGAACCACAATTAATTGACTGAGGTTGCAGTACCTACAGCTTCCACACGGTGTCTAGAGTCTTGTCATTTCCCTTCGTGTTTTTTCTTGGTCAAACACATGCAGGACACCGTATCTCCTCCGGTCTAGGACCGGATATTTTCGTTGAGTTTCTAGCCGGACATTTTTCCAGACGGACAGCTAATGATCTTTACATCGCCTCCTGATGAATTTTATCGCTTATTAACGTTTACTAATACCTAAAGTTGCATTACAAACGTATTTCAAGTGTTTTGTGAAAGTTTATCGTCGACTTTTTGAATTTAAAAAATGACGTTACGTTTGAAACAATGTTTTTTTCGTTTATCACACAGTCTACATATAACGATATCTAGGCTTTATATGGACCGATTTAATCGAAATAAAGACCCAAATAGTGTTTATGGGACATCTAGGAGTGCCAACAAAGAAGATGGTGAAAGGTAATGAATGTTTTCTATTTTATTGTGCGGTTTGTGTAACGCCGAAATGCTAATTATTTTGTTTACGTCCCCTGTGGGTCTTTTGGGGTGTTGCATGCTATCAGATAATAGCTTCTCATGCTTTCGCCGAAAAGCATTTTAAAAATCTGACTTGTTGCCTGGATTCACAACGAGTGTAGCTTTAATTCGATACCCTGCATGTGTATTTTAATGAACTTTTGAGTTTTAACTAATACTATTAGCATTTAGCGTAGCGCATTTGCATTTCCAGAGCTCTAGTTGGGACGCAAGCGTCCCGAGTAGAAGCAACAGGTTAAGGACGACAAATAGCTGGCTAGCTAACCTCGGTAAATTAAGATAATCACTCTAAAACTACACACTCTAAACTACACAATTATCTTGGATACGAAGACAGCAAAGACAACTATGTAGCTAGCTAACACTACACTAATCAAGTCGTTCAGTTGAGTGTAATAGTTGTGCTGCTAATCGGTAGATGGTGGACTAGCTAACGGTGGACGTTAGCTAGCTGGCTAGCTGCAGGGCAGTGTAGACTGCGTTAGACGACGAAATACGATAATTACGCAATTATCTATGATACAAAGACGGCTATGTAGCTAGCTATGTAGCTAGCTACGATCAAACAAATCAAGCCGTTGTACTGTAATGAAATGAAATGAAAAATGTGATACTACCTGTGGAGCGAGCGAAATGCGACCGGATTGTTGAGTGCGGAAGTTCTGTTCGGTAGACGTTGGCTAACATTCATGGGAGAGACTCTCTCCATGCAGACACCTTTGTAGATTGTGTTGTGGTTCTTGGTGGCCGTTTGTTTGTTTGCTTTGGCACCTTTCATCACCCTGCATTATCACATTCATGCATGCAAAACACTCACTTACACTACTGATTACTGATTACACACACCATTGTATATTATACTTAGTTGCTTTAGTTAATAAATATATATTTTGCTACTCCTTATCTCCACGTTGTCTCCCTTTGTTACGGGCTTTGAGCCGGTTCGTGACAAGTGGGGGCTCATCCGGGATCTTTGAACTATTGGTTTGGGAGACCGTGGAGGTACGTGTTTGGTAGGCCCAGTATTGGTTGCCGTTGTTGTTTGGTTTGTGTGCTGTGTTGGAGAGAGTATAATAGTTAGTTTCCAGGCCCTGCCTAGCCTGAACTCTTGTTCTACTTTCTGTTGGGACGTCAGTCTGAGGTGAGTAATCTGCTGTGTACCTCGGTGGGAGATTTGGGTAGGGTAGTGGAACTTGCTACCCGGAGCTATAGCCTTTTTCCCCTGATAGGTTTAGCGACGTGTTTCATTTTTTGGAATATGTTGGGCATGGTTAATGTTTGTTATTTTTGTGTGGTGTCTGTGGACTGAGCAGTTGTCTCGGGGGCACATCCGTGGCTTGGTGGAATTTGCCAGCATGCTGGGGAGTTCTATTTCCTTGCCAGCGGGATACAGTGCGTAAATTCCCACCGCAAATCTGCACGAAGACTAGGGTTGAGTTATTGTAGGTTTTGGGGAAGCTCCGTATCTCATCTCTCTTCTGTGGTGCTCAGGGTGATTGTCAATTCTCGGGTTGTGGTCTGGTGTGCTCAGCAGAAGGGAAGAGCGAGAATTTTTTTTTGTGTGATTATGGCGTCTTATGTAGATAAGTTAATTCGCTCTCCATCAGAGGAATTGTTAGATTTAGGTACGAAAGAACAGCTGTTAAAGGTCGCGGAACACTACAAGGTTGAGATTAGTGATAAACGTCTAAAGAATTCTATTAGGTTGATATTGAAGGCCAATCTGATGGAGAGTGGTATTCTTGAAGTTACCACCGGGCCAGCCTCTGCTGAGGATTTGTCGTCTCCCCATAACGTTACAATGGCCATTCCATCGGTTAGTCCTAGTAGCCTTCTTTTTGAACAGCAGAAAGAACTGCTTTTGTTACAGCTGGAGCATGATCGTGAGAAGAGAGAGCATGATCGGCAGCATGATCGTGAGAAGCTAGAGCATGATCGGCAGCATGATCGTGAGAAGCTAGAGCATGATCGTGAGAAGCTAGAGCATGATCGTGTAAAATATGAAAAGGAATTGGCATTTAAACAAGATATGGAGCGTGTTAAAATCAAGTTGCAACAAGAACGTATAGAGTTGGTTAGGGAAGGAAAGATCTCAGGGGAGAGTTTGTTTTGGGAAGGTGACCCAGATTTACCTAGGGGTAGTTCCGCTTTTGGTCGTGCCCCAGAGACATTTGATATTGTTGGGAACTTACGGTTATTGCCTCGGTTTAATGAAAGGGACCCCGAGACATTCTTTTCGTTGTTTGAGCGGGTTGATGACGCTAGGAGTTGGCCTGATTCTGACCGCACTTTAATGTTGCAGTGCGTGCTGACTGGTAAAGCGCAGGAAGCATATTCAGCTCTTAGTGTATACGACAGTGCCAGTTATGATAAAGTTAAAACAGCTGTGTTACAGATTTATGAATTGGTCCCTGAGGCTTACCGCCAACGATTTAGAACTTTAAAAAGGGATGATAACCAGACTCATGTTGAGTTTGCGCGACAGTTATCTTTACAGTTTAATCGCTGTTGTTCCGCCTCTGCAGTTGTGACTTTCCAAGGGCTGTGTGATCTGATTATGTTAGAGCAATTTAAGGACACAATTCCTGATCGTATTGCCACGTATATTAATGAACAGAAAGTAAAGAATGTCGCTGAAGCTGCGGTTTTGGCGGACGAGTATGTGTTGACTCACAAAAGTGTCTTTGCAGAGCCCCGTATTTGGAAAGAGTGGGGGCGTTCGGATAGATTTGGCTTCGCTCACCGAGATACTTTGGTTCTCGGGCAGAGTTCTATTCAACTAGGGTTGAACCTGACTCCCATGGTAAAGCTGACTTTGGGCAGTGTCACTAATGTCAAGGTTCAGGTCATTGGAAAAACGAATGTCCACTTCTCAGGTCAAAGGGTGCTTACGCTAAATCTAAGCCTACTGCGTTAGCTGCACCTGTTCCACATCAGTTCATTCATGACTCATTTCCTCAGGCCCAGGAGAATGTGAAAGTCCATATTGATCCAGCCTATTTACCTTTCATTACGGAAGGTTTTGTGTCTATGTTAGGAAGTAAAGACCTAGTGCCAGTGAAGATCCTGAGAGACACAGGTGCCTCTGAATCATTTGTGTTGGAGTCTGTGTTACCCTTTTCTGCTGAGACTGATTTGGGGAATAGTGTTCTAATTAGGGAATAGGTTGAACACTCTGTCAGTTCCATTGCATAAACTGATGTTGGATTGTGGGCTGGTGCAGGGTGAAGTTGTTGTGGGTGTGCGTCCTTCGTTGCCTATTGAGGGTATCGATGTTATCCTTGGGAATAACTTGGCTGGTGAGCGTGTATGGCCTGTCATGTTTCCATCTCTAGTGGTTTCCACTAAGCCGTCATTTGTTGGGATTCCTGATGTACAGAGTGTACAGAGTTTCCCAGAGGTGTTCTCTGCGTGTGCAGTGACACGTTCTATGAGCCGTGGCGAACTGGTCACTGCGCCGACTAATGATAATAATACAAAGTATGTCACTGTTTTCCCTGTTATCCCGTTATCTGTAAACCGCTCAGATCTAATCAATGCGCAACGGGATGACCCCACGTTGGAAGAGTTGCGTGATCAAATTGTGCCTATAGAACAGTTGGGAGATGTCGCCCATGGCTATTTTCTCCAAGAGGATGTCCTGATGAGAAAGTGGGTGTCTCATGATAGTGTTTTTCTGGGGGACGCAATTAGTCAGGTTGTTGTACCAGTTAAGCTTCGTGAGTTGGTGTTGGAAACTTCTCACAGCGACGTTGCTGGACATATGGGGGTGAGGAAAACCTACAATCGCATATTAAGACATTTCTTTTGGCCTAGATTAAAGAGGGATGTTTCTGATTTTATCAAAACTTGTCACACCTGTCAATTAACTAAGCCTAATCAAGCTATTAAACCAGTACCATTGTTTCCTATTCCTGTACTCAGCCAACCTTTTGAGTATCTGATTATTGACTGTGTGGGTCCTCTGCCTCGTTCTAAAAAGGGTAGCAGTTACCTGTTCACTGTGATGTGTCAGACCACTAGGTTTCCTGCTGCCTATCCTCTCCGATCTATCACAACTAAATCGGTGTTAAAAGCTTTGACTCAGTTTCTCTCATTGTTTGGAATCCCTAAGGTCATTCAGAGTGATCAAGGATCTAATTTTACCTCTAATCTGTTTGGTCAGGTTCTTCAACAGCTCCATATTAAACACAATTTGTCTAGCCCCTATCACGCGCAAAGTCAAGGAGCACTGGAACGTTTCCATCAAACACTTAAGTCTTTGTTGAGAGCTTATTGTACTGAGATGGATAAGGATTGGGAGGAGGGGTTGCCTTGGTTACTGTTAGCCGCTAGGGAAGTTTCACAGGAGAGCACAGGTTTCAGTCCAAATGACCTTGTGTTTGGACATAGGGTGCGTGGACTTTTATCTGTTCTCCAGGATGACTGGAAGTCTCCCGAGCCTCCTCAGTCCCTGTTATCGTATGTGTGTGATTTCCGGCGACGGCTGTACGCCGCTGGTGAAATGGCTAAAGAGAAGTTATCATCTTCACAGGAGAGGATGAAGGGCATATTTGATCGCCGAACTGAGCCTCGTCACTTTAGTCCAGGTGACCAGGTTCTTGCTCTGCTGCCAATTGTTGGTTCTCCTTTTCAAGCCAAGTTTCAAGGTCCATATACAGTGGTGCGCCAGTACACTGAGCAAAATTATCTAGTTGCCACTCCAGAACGGAGGAAAGCACACCAGCTGTGCCATGTAAATCTGTTAAAACCCTATTATGCACCTTCCTCTGAGACTGAACAGTGGGATTCTACAGAGGACGGTAAACCTGTTCTTTTGGCTGATACCGTTGTTTCCTTGGGATCTTGATGTGCTAGATCTGTGCATGAGGAGGAAGATGTTCCTGGTCCTGACGATTGTATATTGCAGGGTAGATTGAAAAATTCAGAAACACTGGATATTTTAGACAGTCTTCTCACTCACCTACCTGTTGATGGGCGGAAAGAGATGGTTGGTCTGATTCAGAGATTTCCAGGTTTGTTTTCTGATACACCTACACATACAAACTTAATAGAACATGATATTGACATTGGAGGTGCTGACCCCATTCGTCAGCGGTTCTATAGAGTTTCTTCAGAGAAACTACGTTGTCTGGATGCTGAGGTCAAGTACATGCTGGAGAGTAAGATAGCAGAGCCTTCTTTCTCCAGTTGGGTTTCTCCCTGTATCTTGGTCAGTAAACCGGATGGAACAAACCGTTTTTGTACGGACTACCGTAAGGTAAACAGTGTCACAAAGCCAGATTCATTTCCTCTTCCTCGGATGGAGGACTGTGTTGATCAAGTCGGTGCAGCTAAGTTTGTGAGCAAATTTGACCTGTTAAAAGGCTATTGGCAGGTGCCACTGACGAGTAGGGCACGTGAAATCTATGAATCGTTGGAAGTGACTATGAATCGTTGGAAGTGACTATGAATCGTTGGGAGTTGTAAAAATTAAGAAGGACCCTGATGTTCTTTTCATTGGAGTTTGTAGCTGTTGGTCTTTTGTGCCATGTTCCTGAATGTTTACGTGACTGACCATTGTTTCGGGTTGTCATGTTCTATCTTTCCTGTCTGTTCCCTCCTGGTCTTGTATTCTTCTTTCCTCTTAAAATATTGCTTCCTATGCACAAAGGTTGCTGAGGTCTGGGGAGGAGGTTGGTTGGTGCAGGTGGAGGTGTGAACAAATAACCCCTCGTCAATTTGGGACGCAGAGGCCTGTGTCAATTTGGGACGCGGGAGGCCTGTGTCAATTTGGGACGCGGGAGGCTGGTATGTTGTTCCGAGGTCCTTGTTGGTCCCCGGTTTTATGGGGGGGAATGTGACGACCCTCCCACTCTGTCTGCCGTATTCTGTCTTTGTTCTTGTTTCCTTATTAGGATGCCGGTGGGCGGAGTTGGGAGGGTCGTCAGCTACATGGGAAACACCTGGGCCAGGTGTCTCCCAGGATAAATAGACCTCTTCCACATTCATGGGAGAGACTCTCTCCATGCAGACACCTTTGTAGATTGTGTTGTGGTTCTTGGTGGCCGTTTGTTTGTTTGCTTTGGCACCTTTCATCACCCTGCATTATCACATTCATGCATGCAAAACACTCACTTACACTACTGATTACTGATTACACACACCATTGTATATTATACTTAGTTGCTTTAGTTAATAAATATATATTTTGCTACTCCTTATCTCCACGTTGTCTCCCTTTGTTACGGGCTTTGAGCCGGTTCGTGACAGTGGAACAAAAAAAAACTAATAGAAAACGCATGTTTTTAGTTTGTATTATCTTTTACCAGATCTAATGTGTTATATTCTCCTACATTCATTTCCCATTTCCACAAATGTCAAAGTGTTTCTTTTCAAATGGTATCGAAGAATTTGCATATCCTTGCCTCAGGTACTGAGCTACAGACAGTTAAATTTGGGTATGTCATTTCAGGTGAATATTGAAAAAAACAGTCCCATCCTTAAGAGGTGTCTGTGACCAACAAATGCATATCTGTATTCCCAGTCGTGTGAAATCCATAGATTAGGGCCTAATTCATTTATTTCAATTGACTTGATTTCCTTATATGAACTGTAAATTGTTGCATGTTGCGTTATATTTTTGCTCAGTGCAGGGGCACAACTTTAGTTTTAGAAGTGGGGTGGGGCATAGTATTTAATTTTTATCAAGTCGGATAAAAACTCCAAACAGCCTGCCCATTGCTCGGAGGCGTCCCTATGGTCCTAAAGTACATCGTTGCCTCATGTCCCCCCACATACTGAAATGCCTTGTATTATCAGTGGAATGAGGCAACGGTGTGCTTGGTTCAGTGTATTATGTGTGTTCTTTGTGCGTCAGCAGCCAAGGTTGGAAACAGTGATTGTGAACAGCAAGGCCAGGCCAGGCGAGAGAGAAAGCAGCTGACATTATGATGTGCTTGGAGGAAGCAGCTGACATTATGATGTGCTAGCTCATCCTCCAGGGGAATAGCTTTCCAAGGCTGTGAATTAGGAGGCAAACTGGTTGTTTCTCTATGGGTAAACATTTATAATTAGGAACCTCTTGACAAGCGTCCACAAATCATTTTGCTTATTCCACTGAGAGTTGGGACTGCTGTGTGTGTGTGTGTGTGTGTGTGTGTGTGTGTGTGTGTGTGTGTGTGTGTGTGTGTGTGTGTGTGTGTGTGTGTGTGTGTGTGTGTGTGTGTGTGTGTGTGTGTGTGTGTGTGTGTGTGTGTGTGTGCTGGGGCCTGTGGGGCACTGGGCCTGTCTGTCAATATTCCCTGGTTTGGAACTTTCAATTTCAAATACCTCAAGATTACGACACCAATTCAATCTAGACAGGCACCACTGGGAGTACTACGGCCACCGCTGGCTGCCACTAAGGATCCTAATTGGAGTTGAAAATAGAAGGCCAGAGTAACTGTGACATTGAACACAACAAGCGAACAATAACTCACATACCCAACGCTGTATAAACTGTATAAACTATTATAAGTCTACAATAGCAAGTGCAGAATATTACTTTCTCCAATAACTCAATGATACCTCACATGTTTTTCCATCTCCCATTCAGAGTGATGGTTAAGAATAGGACCTGCACACCGCCCTGATCTCACGCACAAATCAAAAGCTTCAACGCACACCTTTATCGCCCGTTTGGATCGTAAAACCTTCTCTTGTTACGAGGATAAAGGTATAAGTTGTTAGAACATTTAGTGTACAGGCCACACATAATGGTGTTCCACAGTAGGTAAGACATATGACACGGCCTTTTGTTTATGCAGTACTCTCTCACGTAAACTAATTCAGTGAGCTTGACATTATAAATATAACCTCCGTTCAGTAAGTAGAGGACATGAAACCAATCACACATTTGCAACATCTGTCACCTCTCTAAATCTTTACGTTTGAAATCGTAACGACACACTGTGACCTACTGCGGTAATCATAACGGCGCACTGTGACCTACTGCGGTAATCATAACGGTGCACTGTGACCTACTGCGGTAATCATAACGGTGCACTGTGACCTACTGCGGTAATCATAACGGTGCACTGTGACCTACTGCAGTAATCATAACGGTGCACTGTGACCTACTGCAGTAATCGTAACGACACACTGTGACCTACTGCAGTAATCGTAACGACACACTGTGACCTACTGCAGTAATCATAACGGTGCACTGTGACCTACTGCAGTAATCACAACGGTGCACTGTGACCTACTGCAGTAATCATAACGGTGCACTGTGACCTACTGCAGTAATCACAACGGTGCACTGCGACCTACTGCAGTAATCATAACGGTGCACTGTGACCTACTACAGTAATCGTAACAACACACTGTGACCTACTGCAGTAAATCATAACAGCGCACGGTGACCTACTGCAGTAATCGTAATGACACACTGTGACCTACTGCAGTAATCATAACGGTGCACTGTGACCTGCTGCAGTAATCATAACGGTGCACTGTGACCTACTGCAGTAATCATAACGGTGCACTGTGACCTACTGCAGTAATCATAATGGTGCACTGTGACCTACTGCAGTAATCATAACGGTGCACTGTGACCTACTGCAGTAATCATAACGGTGCCCTGTGACCTACTGCAGTAATCATAACGGTGCACTGTGACCTACTGCAGTAATCATAAAGGTGCACTGTGACCTACTGCAGTAATCATAACGGCGCACTGTGACCTACTGCAGTAATCATAACGTTCACTGTGACCTACTGCAGTAATCATAACGGTTCACTGTGACCTACTGCAGTAATCATAACGACACACTCTGACCTACTGCAGTAATCGTAACGGTTCACTGTGACCTACTGCAGTAATCGTAACGGTGCACTGTGACCTACTGCAGTAATCATAACGGTGCACTGTGACCTACTGCAGTAGTCATAACGGTGCACTGCGACCTACTGCAGTAATCATAATGCTTCACTGTGACCTACTGCAGTAATCATAACGGTGCACTGTGACCTACTGCAGTAGTCATAACGGTGCACTGTGACCTACTGCAGTAATCATAACGGTGCACTGTGACCTACTGCAGTAATCATAATGCTTCACTGTGACCTACTGCAGTAATCATAACGGTGCACTGTGACCTACTGCAGTAATCATAATGCTTCACTGTGACCTACTGCAGTAATCATAACGGTGCACTGTGACCTACTGCAGTAATCATAACGACACACTTTGACCTACTGCAGTAATCGTAACGACACACTGTGACATACTGCAGTAATCATAACGGTGCACTGTGACCTACTGCAGTAATCATAACGGTGCACTGTGACCTGCTGCAGTAATCATAACGGTGCACTGTGACCTACTGCAGTAATCATAACGGTGCACAGTGACCTACTGCAGTAATCATAACGGTGCACTGTGACCTACTGCAGTAATCATAACGGTGCACTGTGACCTACTGCAGTAATCATAACGGTGCACTGTGACCTACTGCAGTAATCATAACGGTGCACTGTGACCTACTGCAGTAATCATAACGGTGCACTGTGACCTACTGCAGTAATCATAAAGGTGCACTGTGACCTACTGCAGTAATCATAACGGCGCACTGTGACCTACTGCAGTAATCATAACGTTCACTGTGACCTACTGCAGTAATCATAACGGTTCACTGTGACCTACTGCAGTAATCATAACGACACACTCTGACCTACTGCAGTAATCGTAACGGTTCACTGTGACCTACTGCAGTAATCGTAACGGTGCACTGTGACCTACTGCAGTAATCATAACGGTGCACTGTGACCTACTGCAGTAGTCATAACGGTGCACTGCGACCTACTGCAGTAATCATAATGCTTCACTGTGACCTACTGCAGTAATCATAACGGTGCACTGTGACCTACTGCAGTAATCATAACGGTGCACTGTGACCTACTGCAGTAGTCATAACGGTGCACTGTGACCTACTGCAGTAATCATAACGGTGCACTGTGACCTACTGCAGTAGTCATAACGGTGCACTGTGACCTACTGCAGTAATCATAATGCTTCACTGTGACCTACTGCAGTAATCATAACGGTGCACTGTGACCTACTGCAGTAATCATAACGACACACTTTGACCTACTGCAGTAATCGTAACGACACACTGTGACATACTGCAGTAATCATAACGGTGCACTGTGACCTACTGCAGTAATCATAACGGTGCACTGTGACCTGCTGCAGTAATCATAACGGTGCACTGTGACCTACTGCAGTAATCATAACGGTGCACAGTGACCTACTGCAGTAATCATAACGGTGCACTGTGACCTACTGCAGTAATCATAACGGTGCACTGTGACCTACTGCAGTAATCGTAACAACACACTGTGACCTACTGCAGTAATCATAACGACACACTGTGACCTACTGCAGTAATCATAACAACACACTTTGACCTACTGCAGTAACCGTAACGACACACTGAGACCTACTGCAGTAATCATAACGGTGCACTGTGACCTACTGCAGTAGTCATAACGGTGCACTGCGACCTACTGCAGTAATCATAATGCTTCACTGTGACCTACTGCAGTAATCGTAACGGTGCACTGTGACCTACTGCAGTAATCATAACGGTGCACTGTGACCTACTGCAGTAGTCATAACGGTGCACTGCGACCTACTGCAGTAATCGTAATGACACACTGTGACCTACTGCAGTAATTATAACGGTGCACTGTGACCTACTGCAGTAATCATAACGGTGCACTGTGACCTGCTGCAGTAATCATAACGGTTCACTGTGACCTACTGCAGTAATCATAATGGTGCACTGTGACCTACTGCAGTAATCATAACGACACACTGTGACCTACTGCAGTAATCATAACGACACACTGCATTAAGACCTTTTCCACTGTCTCCGCGGTCAGCTCGCTATCGCTTAGCTAGTACGAGAACAACACGTCTGGATGAGGGGCAACCGCTACTCGCTTAGATAACGGCCCTTTCAGTTGGTACAAGCAAGGTGAACAGGGCATCTTAGAGTCCAGCGCAGCACAAAGTAAAAGTTCAATCTACTTAAACCCCAAAGCACCCCAGTTAGTGTCGCCTGGCCCGACGCAGCCGTTTATCATTCCTCATTCATTGAAAAACAACGGCTTGTTTTTTTTTATGCCGTTTGAAAGGCCATGTTAAACACTATTGTTGCACACAGAGTGGGTCCATCCGGCTTATCATGTGACTTGGCCGTTTGAAAGGCCATGTTAAACACTATTGTTACACACAGAGTGGGTCCATCCGGCTTATCATGTGACTTGTTAAGCACATTTCTACTCCTGAACTTATTTAAACAGAATTGAAGAAGTCCCTCTCCTCCTACAGCCACCTCTCTCCCCCTCCACACACTCCAACAATGCAGGTTTTCAGCAGAGATATCCTTCAGAGAGATCCACTGTACAGAACCATCTGCTTCCTGCAGTCCTCTGCTGGCTAACCTTCTGTTAATTTCACTAACCACCCTGGCCATCCTCTCCACAGTCACCGACAATCATCTCCCTTCATCTCTTCCCCCTCTCCTCCACTGCTGATGTGTGTGTGTGTGTGTGTGTGTGTGTGTGTGTGTGTGTGTGTGTGTGTGTGTGTGTGCGCGTGTGTGTGTGTGTGTGTGTGTGTGTGTGTGTGTGTGTGTGTGTGTGTGTGTGTGTGTCTAAATCATCCTAAAGTATCTAAAAATGTATTTTGTGACTCAAATAAATTACCTATAGATTTCAACCAATCATTATGTTTTCCCTCAGAGTATTAGAGCTACGGTTTAATTATTTAGAATTATAGCATCGTTGACAGGAAGTGCTACAGTGGAATTGTAATTTGTTTCATTGTAAAATTGACAGGTGATTAAACAGTTGTAGCAGACAGAAATGTCATTATAGCAGGTCGATATTCGTTTAGCAAATCTATGTGTTCTGTCAGTACATCTTTTGTTCACTAATTATTTTTCTAGTAAAACAAATCAAAATATCACAACAATAGCAAAACACGTCGACAATGTGCTGCATGCAAAGTTATGCTACGACAATACACCCATCCACAGGACACGAGTAGTCACACCCATCCACAGGACACGAGTAGTTACATCCATCCACAGGACACGAGTAGTTACACCCATCCACAGGACACGAGTAGTCCCTGAACTACACCCATCCACAGGACATGAGTAGTTACACCCATCCACAGGACACGAGTAGTCACTGAACTACACCCATCCACAGGACACGAGTAGTTACACCCATCCACAGGACACGAGTAGTCACTGAACTACACCCATCCACAGGACACGAGTAGTTACACCCATCCACAGGACATGAGTAGTTACACCCATCCACAGGACACGAGTAGTTACACCCATCCACAGGACATGAGTAGTTACACCCATCCACAGGACACGAGTAGTTACACCCATCCACAGGACACGAGTAGTCACTGAACTACACCCATCCACAGGACACGAGTAGTCACTGAACTACACCCATCCACAGGACACGAGTAGTTACACCCATCCACAGGACACAAGTAGTTACACCCATCCACAGGACAAGAGTAGTTACACCCATCCACAGGACACGAGTAGTTACACCCATCCACAGGACACGAGTAGTTACACCCATCCACAGGACACGAGTAGTTACACCCATCCACAGGACACGAGTAGTTACACCCATCCACAGGACACGAGTAGTTACACCCATCCACAGGACACGAGTAGTTACACCCATCCACAGGACACGAGTAGTAACACCCATCCACAGGACACGAGTAGTTACACCCATCCACAGGACACGAGTAGTTACACCCATCCACAGGACATGAGTAGTTACACCCATCCACAGGACACGAGTAGTTACACCCATCCACAGGACACGAGTAGTCACTGAACTACACCCATCCACAGGACACGAGTAGTTACACCCATCCACAGGACACGAGTAGTCACTGAACTACACCCATCCACAGGACACGAGTAGTTACACCCATCCACAGGACACGAGTAGTTACACCCATCCACAGGACACGAGTAGTCACTGAACTACACCCATCCACAGGACACGAGTAGTTACACCCATCTACAGGACACGAGTAGTTACACCCATCCACAGGACACGAGTAGTTACACCCATCCACAGGACACGAGTAGTTACACCCATCCACAGGACACGAGTAGTTACACCCATCCACAGGACACGAGTAGTTACACCCATCCACAGGACACGAGTAGTTACACCCATCCACAGGACACGAGTAGTTACACCCATCCACAGGACATGAGTAGTTACACCCATCCACAGGACACGAGTAGTTACACCCATCCACAGGACACGAGTAGTCACTGAACTACACCCATCCACAGGACACGAGTAGTTACACCCATCCACAGGACACGAGTAGTCACTGAACTACACCCATCCACAGGACACGAGTAGTTACACCCATCCACAGGACACGAGTAGTTACACCCATCCACAGGACACAAGTAGTCACTGAACTACACCCATCCACAGGACACGAGTAGTTACACCCATCCACAGGACACGAGTAGTTACACCCATCCACAGGACACGAGTAGTTACACCCATCCACAGGACACGAGTAGTTACACCCATCCACAGGACACGAGTAGTTACACCCATCCACAGGACATGAGTAGTTACACCCATCCACAGGACACGAGTAGTTACACCCATCCACAGGACACGAGTAGTTACACCCATCCACAGGACACGAGAATTCACTGAACTACACCCATCCACAGGACACGAGTAGTTACACATTTAACATTTACATTTAAGTCATTTAGCAGACGCTCTTATCCAGAGCGACTTACAAATTGGTGCATTCACCTTATGACCTCCAGTGGAACAGTAGTGCATCTAAATCTTTTCAGGGGGGAGGGGGGGTGAGAGGGATTACTTTATCCTATCCTAGGTATTCCTTAAAGAGGTGGGGTTTCAGGTGTCTCCGGAAGGTGGTGATTGACTCCGCTGTCCTGGCGTCGTGAGGGAGTTTGTTCCACCATTGGGGGGCCAGAGCAGCGAACAGTTTTGACTGGGCTGAGCGGGAACTGTACTTCCTCAGTGGTAGGGAGGCGAGCAGGCCAGAGGTGGATGAACGCAGTGCCCTTGTTTGGGTGTAGGGCCTGATCAGAGCCTGGAGGTACTGAGGTGCCGTTCCCCTCACAGCTCCGTAGGCAAGCACCATGGTCTTGTAGCGGATGCGAGCTTCAACTGGAAGCCAGTGGAGGGAGCGGAGGAGCGGGGTGACGTGAGAGAACTTGGGAAGGTTGAACACCAGACGGGCTGCGGCGTTCTGGATGAGTTGTAGGGGTTTAATGGCACAGGCAGGGAGCCCAGCCAACAGCGAGTTGCAGTAATCCAGACGGGAGATGACAAGTGCCTGGATTAGGACCTGCGCCGCTTCCTGTGTGAGGCAGGGTCGTACTCTGCGGATGTTGTAGAGCATGAACCTACAGGAACGGGCCACCGCCTTGATGTTAGTTGAGAACGACAGGGTGTTGTCCAGGATCACGCCAAGGTTCTTAGCGCTCTGGGAGGAGGACACAATGGAGTTGTCAACCGTGATGGCGAGATCATGGAACGGGCAGTCCTTCCCGGGAGGAAGAGCAGCTCCGTCTTGCCGAGGTTCAGCTTGAGGTGGTGATCCGTCATCCACACGGATATGTCTGCCAGACATGCAGAGATGCGATTCGCCACCTGGTCATCAGAAGGGGGAAAGGAGAAGATTAATTGTGTGTCGTCTGCATAGCAATGATAGGAGAGACCATGTGAGGTTATGACAGAGCCAAGTGACTTGGTGTATAGCGAGAATAGGAGAGGGCCTAGAACAGAGCCCTGGGGACACCAGTGGTGAGAGCACGTGGTGTGGAGACGGATTCTCGCCACGCCACCTGGTAGGAGCGACCTGTCAGGTAGGACGCAATCCAAGCGTGGGCCGCGCCGGAGATGCCCAACTCGGAGAGGGTGGAGAGGAGGATCTGATGGTTCACAGTATCGAAGGCAGCCGATAGGTCTAGAAGGATGAGAGCAGAGGAGAGAGAGTTAGCTTTAGCAGTGCGGAGCGCCTCCGTGATACAGAGAAGAGCAGTCTCAGTTGAATGACTAGTCTTGAAACCTGACTGATTTGGATCAAGAAGGTCATTCTGAGAGAGATAGCGGGAGAGCTGACCAAGGACGGCACGTTCAAGAGTTTTGGAGAGAAAAGAAAGAAGGGATACTGGTCTGTAGTTGTTGACATCGGAGGGATCGAGTGTAGGTTTTTTCAGAAGGGGTGCAACTCTCGCTCTCTTGAAGACGGAAGGGACGTAGCCAGCGGTCAGGGATGAGTTGATGAGCGAGGTGAGGTAAGGGAGGAGGTCTCCGGAAATGGTCTGGAGAAGAGAGGAGGGGATAGGGTCAAGCGGGCAGGTTGTAGGGCGGCCGGCCGTCACAAGACGCGAGATTTCATCTGGAGAGAGAGGGAGAAAGAGGTCAGAGCACAGGGTAGGGCAGTGTGAGCAGAACCAGCGGTGTCGTTTGACTTAGCAAACGAGGATCGGATGTCGTCGACCTTCTTTTCAAAATGGTTGACGAAGTCATCTGCAGAGAGGGAGGAGGGGGAGGGGGAGGAGGATTCAGGAGGGAGGAGAAGGTTGCAAAGAGCTTCCTAGGGTTAGAGGCAGATGCTTGGAATTTAGAGTGGTAGAAAGTGGCTTTAGCAGCAGAGAGAGAAGAGGAAAATGTAGAGAGGAGGGAGTGAAAGGATGTCAGGTCCGCAGGGAGGCGAGTTTTCCTCCATTTCCGCTCGGCTGCCCGGAGCCCTGTTCTGTGAGCTCGCAATGAGTCGTCGAGCCACGGAGCGGGAGGGGAGGACCGAGCCGGCCTGGAGGATAGGGGACATAGAGAGTCAAAGGATGCAGAAAGGGAGGAGAGGAGGGTTGAGGAGGCAGAATCAGGAGATAGGTTGGAGAAGGTTTGAGCAGAGGGAAGAGATGATAGGATGGAAGAGGAGAGAGTAGCGGGGGAGAGAGAGCGAAGGTTGGGACGGCGCGATACCATCCGAGTAGGGGCAGTGTGGGAAGTGTTGGATGAGAGCGAGAGGGAAAAGGATACAAGGTAGTGGTCGGAGACTTGGAGGGGAGTTGCAACGAGGTTAGTGGAAGAACAGCATCTAGTAAAGATGAGGTCGAGCGTATTTCCTGCCTTGTGAGTAGGGGGAAGGTGAGAGGGTGAGGTCAAAAGAGGAGAGGAGTGGAAAGAAGGAGGCAGAGAGGAATGAGTCAAAGGTAGGCGTGGGGAGGTTAAAGTCGCCCAGAACTGTGAGAGGTGAGCCGTCCTCAGGAAAGGAGCTTATCAAGGCATCAAGCTCATTGATGAACTCTCCGAGGGAACCTGGAGGGCGATAAATGATAAGGATGTTAAGCTTGAAAGGGCTGGTAACTGTGACAGCATGGAATTCAAAGGAGGCGATAGACAGATGGGTAAGGGGAGAAAGAGAGAATGACCACTTGGGAGAGATGAGGATCCCGGTGCCACCACCCCGCTGACCAGAAGCTCTCGGGGTGTGCGAGAACACGTGGGCAGACGAAGAGAGAGCAGTAGGAGTAGCAGTGTTGTCTGTGGTGATCCATGTTTCCGTCAGTGCCAAGAAGTCGAGGGACTGGAGGGAGACATAGGCGGAGATGAACTCTGCCTTGTTGGCCGCAGATCGGCAGTTCCAGAGGCTACCGGAGACCTGGAACTCCACGTGGGTCGTGCGCGCTGGGACCACCAGATTAGGGTGGCCGCGGCCACGCGGTGTGGAGCGTTTGTATGGTCTGTGCAGAGAGGAGAGAACAGGGATAGACAGACACATAGTTGACAGGCTACACAAGAGGCTACGCTAATGCAAAGGAGATTGGAATGACAAGTGGACTACACGTCACGAGTGTTCAGAGAGTTAAGCTTACGTAGCAAGAATCTTATTGACTAAAATGATTAAAATGATACAGTACTGCTGAAGTAGGCTAGCTGGCAGAGGCTGCGTTGTTGACTAAGTAGGCTAGTTGGCATTGGCTGCGTTGTTGACACTACACTAATCAAGTCGTTCCGTTGAGTGTAATAGTTTCTACTGTGCTGCTATTCGGGGCTAGCTGGCTAGCTAGCAGTGTTGATTACGTTACGTTGCGTTAAAAGAACGACAATAGCTGGCTAACTAACCTAGGAAATCGCTCTAGACTACACAATTATCTTTGATACAAAGACGGCTGTGTAGCTAGCTATGTAGCTAGCTACGATCAAACAAATCAAGCCGTTGTACTGTAATGAAATGAAATGAAAAATGTGATACTACCTGTGGAGCGAAGCGAAATGCGACCGGATTGTTGAGTGCAGAAGTTCTGTTCGGTAGACGTTGGCTAGCTGTTGGCTAGCTAGCAGAGTCTCCTATGTTAAGGACGACATAAAACTACACACTCTAAACTACACAATTATCTTGGGTACAAAGACAGCAAAGACAACTATGTAGCTAGCTAACACTACACTAATCAAGTCGTTCAGTTGAGTGTAATAGTTGTGCTGCTAATCGGTAGACGGTGGACTAGCTAACGGTGGACGTTAGCTAGCTGGCTAGCTGCAGGGCAGTGTAGACTGCGTTAGGACGACGAAATACGATAATTACGCAATTATCTATGATACAAAGACGGCTGTGTAGCTAGCTAAGAAGAAATTGATAAGATTAGACAAATCAAACCGTTGTACTATAATGAAATGTAATGAAATGTAATACTACCTGCGGACCGAGTGCAGATGCGACCGCTCGCTCCAACCCGGAAGCGAAGGAAGTCTAATAGAGGGTTGATTATATATCAGCCCAGTGGTAATAGTCTACTAGAGGGTTGATTATATATCAGCCCAGTGGTAATAGTCTAATAGATGGTTGATTATATATTACCCCAGTGGTAATAGTCTACTAGACGGTTGATTATATATCAGTCCAGTGGTAAGTCTAATAGAGGGTTGATTATATATCACCCCAGTGGTAACAGTCCTCTAGAGGGTTGATTATATATCAGTCCAGTGGTAATAGTCCTCTAGAGGGTTGATTATATATCAGCCCAGTGGTAATAGTCCTCTAGAGGGTTGATTATATATCAGCCCAGTGGTAATAGTCTAATAGATGGTTGATTATATATCAGCCCAGTGGTAATAGTCTTCTAGAGGGTTGATTATATATCAGCCCAGTGGTAATAGTCTTCTAGAGGGTTGATTATATATCAGCCCAGTGGTAATAGTCCTCTAGAGGGTTGATTATATATCTGCCCAGTGGTAATAGTCCTCTAGAGGGTTGATTATATATCAGCCCAGTGGTAATAGTTCTCTAGAGGGTTGATTATATATCAGCCCAGTGGTAATAGTCTTCTAGAGGGTTGATTATATATCAGCCCAGTGGTAATAGTTCTCTAGAGGGTTGATTATATATCAGCCCAGTGGTAATAGTCTAATAGAGGGTTGATTATATATCAGCCCAGTGGTAATAGTCCTCTAGAGGGTTGATTATATATCAGCCCAGTGGTAATAGTCCTCTAGAGGGTTGATTATATATCAGCCCAGTGGTAATAGTTCTCTAGAGGGTTGATTATATATCAGCCCAGTGGTAATAGTCTTCTAGAGGGTTGATTATATATCAGCCCAGTGGTAATAGTTTAGTAGAGGGTTGATTATATATCATCCCAGTGTTAATAGTCTAATAGATGGTTGATTATATATCACCCCAGTGGTAATAGTCCTCTAGAGGGTTGATTATATATCAGCCCAGTGGTAATAGTCTAATAGATGGTTGATTATATATCAGCCCAGTGGTAATAATCTAATAGAGGGTTGATTATATATCAGCCCAGTGGTAATAATCTAATAGATGGTTGATTATATATCAGCCCAGTGGTAATAGTCTAATAGATGGTTGATTATATATCACCCCAGGGGTAATAGTCCTTTAGAGGGTTGATTATATATCAGCCCAGTGTTAATAGTCTAATAGATGGTTGATTATATATCAGCCCAGTGGTAATAATCTAATAGAGGGTTGATTATATATCAGCCCAGTGGTAATAATCTAATAGATGGTTGATTATATATCAGCCCAGTGGTAATAGTCTAATAGAGGGTTGATTATATATCAGCCCAGTGGTAATAATCTAATAGAGGGTTTATTATATATCAGCCCAGTGGTAATAGTCTAATAGAGGGTTTATTATATATTAGCCCAGTGGTAATAGTCCTCTAGATGGTTGATTATATATCAGCCCAGTGGTAATAGTCCTCTAGAGGGTTGATTATATATCAGCCCAGTGGTAATAGTCTAATAGATGGTTGATTATATATCACCCCAGCGGTAATAGTCCTCTAGAGGGTTGATTATATATCAGCCCAGTGGTAATAGTCCTCTAGAGGGTTGATTATATATCAGCCCAGTGGTAATAGTCTAATAGATGGTTGATTATATATCAGCCCAGTGGTAATAGTCCTCTAGAGGGTTGATTATATATCAGCCCAGTGGTAATAGTCCTCTAGAGGGTTGATTATATATCAGCCCAGTGGTAATAGTCTAATAGATGGTTGATTATATATCACCCCAGCGGTAATAGTCTAATAGATGGTTGATTATATATCAGCCCAGTGGTAATAGTCCTCTAGAGGGTTGATTATATATCAGCCCAGTGGTAATAGTCTAATAGAGGGTTGATTATATATCACCCCAGTGGTAATAGTTCTCTAGAGGGTTGATTATATATCACCCCAGTGGTAATAGTCCTCTAGATGGATGATTATATATCAGCCCAGTGGTAATAGTCCTCTAGAGGGTTGATTATATATCAGCCCAGTGGTAATAGTCTAATAGATGGTTGATTATATATCAGTCCAGTGGTAATAGTCTAATAGAGGGTTGATTATATATCAGCCCAGTGGTAATAGTCCTCTAGAGGGTTGATTATATATCAGTCCAGTGGTAATAGTCTAATAGATGGTTGATTATATATCACCCCAGTGGTAATAGTCTAATAGAGGGTTGATTATATATCAGCCCAGTGGTAATAGTCTAATAGAGGGTTGATTATATATCAGCCCAGTGTTAATAGTCCTCTAGAGGGTTTATTAAATATTACCCCAGTTGTAATAGTCTACTAGAGGGTTGATTATATATCAGCCCAGTGGTAATAGTCTAATAGATGGTTGATTATATATCAGCCCAGTGGTAATAGTCTAATAGAGGGTTGATTATATATCAGCCCAGTGTTAATAGTCCTCTAGAGGGTTGATTATATATCAGCCCAGTGGTAATAGCCCTCTAGAGGGTTGATTATATATCAGCCCAGTGGTAATAGTCTACTAGAGGGTTGATTATATATCAGTCCAGTGGTATTAGTCTAATAGATGGTTGATTATATATCACCCCAGTGGTAATAGTTCTCTAGAGGGTTGATTATATATCAGCCCAGTGGTAATAGTCTAATAGATGGTTGATTATATATCAGCCCAGTGGTAATAGTCTTCTAGAGGGTTGATTATATATCAGCCCAGTGGTAATAGTCCTCTAGAGGGTTGATTATATATCAGCCCAGTGGTAATAGTCCTCTAGAGGGTTGATTATATATCAGCCCAGTGGTAATAGTTCTCTAGAGGGTTTATTATATATCAGCCCAGTGGTAATAGTCTTCTAGAGGGTTGATTATATATCAGCCCAGTGGTAATAGTCTAGTAGAGGGTTGATTATATATCATCCCAGTGGTAATAGTCTAATAGATGGTTGATTATATATCACCCCAGTGGTAATAGTCCTCTAGAGGGTTGATTATATATCAGCCCAGTGGTAATAGTCTAATAGATGGTTGATTATATATCAGCCCAGTGGTAATAGTCCTCTAGAGGGTTGATTATATATCAGCCCAGTGGTAATAGTCTAATAGATGGTTGATTATATATCAGCCCAGTGGTAATAGTCTAATATATGGTTGATTATATATCAGCCCAGTGGTAATAGTCTAATAGAGGGTTGATTATATATCAGCCCAGTGGTAATAGTCTAATAGAGGGTTGATTATATATCAGCCCAGTGGTAATAGTCCTCTAGAGGGTTGATTATATATCAGCCCAGTGGTAATAGTCCTCTAGAGGGTTGATTATATATCAGCCCAGTGGTAATAGTTCTCTAGAGGGTTGATTATATATCAGCCCAGTGGTAATAGTCTTCTAGAGGGTTGATTATATATCAGCCCAGTGGTAATAGTCTAGTAGAGGGTTGATTATATATCAGCCCAGTGGTAATAGTCTAATAGATGGTTGATTATATATCAGCCCAGTGGTAATAGTCTAATAGATGGTTGATTATATATCAGCCCAGTGGTAATAGTCCTCTAGAGGGTTGATTATATATCAGCCCAGTGGTAATAGTCTAATAGATGGTTGATTATATATCAGCCCAGTGGTAATAGTCTAATAGATGGTTGATTATATATCAGCCCAGTGGTAATAGTCTAATAGAGGGTTGATTATATATCAGCCCAGTGGTAATAGTCTAATAGAGGGTTGATTATATATCAGCCCAGTGGTAATAGTCTAATAGAGGGTTGATTATATATCACCCCACTGGTAATAGTCTAATAGAGGGTTGATTATATATCAGCCCAGTGGTAATAGTCTAATAGAGGGTTGATTATATATCAGCCCAGTGGTAATAATCTAATAGAGGGTTTATTATATATCAGCCCAGTGGTAATAGTCTAATAGAGGGTTTATTATATATCAGCCCAGTGGTAATAGTCCTCTAGATGGTTGATTATATATCAGCCCAGTGGTAATAGTCCTCTAGAGGGTTGATTATATATCAGCCCAGTGGTAATAGTCTAATAGATGGTTGATTATATATCACCCCAGTGGTAATAGTCTAATAGATGGTTGATTATATATCAGCCCAGTGGTAATAGTCCTCTAGATGGTTGATTATATATCAGCCCAGTGGTAATAGTCCTCTAGAGGGTTGATTATATATCAGCCCAGTGGTGATAGTCTAATAGATGGTTGATTATATATCAGCCCAGTGGTAATAGTCTAATATATGGTTGATTATATATCAGCCCAGTGGTAATAGTCTAATAGAGGGTTGATTATATATCAGCCCAGTGGTAATAGTCTAATAGAGGGTTGATTATATATCAGCCCAGTGGTAATAGTCCTCTAGAGGGTTGATTATATATCAGCCCAGTGGTAATAGTCCTCTAGAGGGTTGATTATATATCAGCCCAGTGGTAATAGTTCTCTAGAGGGTTGATTATATATCAGCCCAGTGGTAATAGTCTTCTAGAGGGTTGATTATATATCAGCCCAGTGGTAATAGTCTAGTAGAGGGTTGATTATAGATCAGCCCAGTGGTAATAGTCTAATAGATGGTTGATTATATATCAGCCCAGTGGTAATAGTCTAATAGATGGTTGATTATATATCAGCCCAGTGGTAATAGTCCTCTAGAGGGTTGATTATATATCAGCCCAGTGGTAATAGTCTAATAGATGGTTGATTATATATCAGCCCAGTGGTAATAGTCTAATAGATGGTTGATTATATATCAGCCCAGTGGTAATAGTCTAATAGAGGGTTGATTATATATCAGCCCAGTGGTAATAGTCTAATAGAGGGTTGATTATATATCAGCCCAGTGGTAATAGTCTAATAGAGGGTTGATTATATATCACCCCACTGGTAATAGTCTAATAGAGGGTTGATTATATATCAGCCCAGTGGTAATAGTCTAATAGAGGGTTGATTATATATCAGCCCAGTGGTAATAATCTAATAGAGGGTTTATTATATATCAGCCCAGTGGTAATAGTCTAATAGAGGGTTTATTATATATCAGCCCATTGGTAATAGTCTAATAGATGGTTGATTATATATCACCCCAGTGGTAATAGTCTAATAGATGGTTGATTATATATCAGCCCAGTGGTAATAGTCCTCTAGAGGGTTGATTATATATCAGCCCAGTGGTAATAGTCCTCTAGAGGGTTGATTATATATCAGTCCAGTGGTAATAGTCTAATAGATGGTTGATTATATATCAGCCCAGTGGTAATAGTCCTCTAGAGGGTTGATTATATATCACCCCAGTGGTAATAGTTCTCTAGAGGGTTGATTATATATCACCCCAGTGGTAATAGTCTAATAGATGGTTGATTATATATCACCCCAGTGGTAATAGTCCTCTAGAGGGTTGATTATATATCAGCCCAGTGGTAATAGTCCTCTAGAGGGTTGATTATATATCAGTCCAGTGGTAATAGTCTAATAGATGGTTGATTATATATCACCCCAGTGGTAATAGTCTAATAGATGGTTGATTATATATCAGCCCAGTGGTAATAGTCCTCTAGAGGGTTGATTATATATCAGCCCAGTGGTAATAGTCTAATAGAGGGTTGATTATATATCAGCCCAGTGGTAATAGTCTAATAGAGGGTTGATTATATATCAGCCCAGTGGTAATAGTCCTCTAGAGGGTTTATTAAATATTACCCCAGTTGTAATCGTCTACTAGAGGGTTGATTATATATCAGCCCAGTGGTAATAGTCCTCTAGAGGGTTCATTATATATCAGCCCAGTGGTAATAGTCTTCTAGAGGGTTGATTATATATCAGCCCAGTGGTAATAGTCCTCTAGAGGGTTGATTATATATCAGCCCAGTGGTAATAGTCCTCTAGAGGGTTGATTATATATCATCCCAGTGGTAATAGTCTAATAGATGGTTGATTATATATCACCCCAGTGGTAATAGTCCTCTAGAGGGTTGATTATATATCAGCCCAGTGGTAATAGTCTAATAGATGGTTGATTATATATCAGCCCAGTGGTAATAGTCTAATAGATGGTTGATTATATATCAGCCCAGTGGTAATAGTCCTCTAGAGGGTTGATTATATATCAGCCCAGTGGTAATAGTCTAATAGATGGTTGATTATATATCAGCCCAGTGGTAATAGTCTAATAGAGGGTTGATTATATATCAGCCCAGTGGTAATAGTCTAATAGAGGGTTGATTATATATCACCCCACTGGTAATAGTCTAATAGAGGGTTGATTATATATCATCCCAGTGGTAATAGTCTAATAGATGGTTGATTATATATCGCCCCAGTGGTAATAGTCCTCTAGAGGGTTGATTATATATCAGCCCAGTGGTAATAGTCTAATAGATGGTTGATTATATATCAGCCCAGTGGTAATAGTCTAATAGATGGTTGATTATATATCAGCCCAGTGGTAATAGTCCTCTAGAGGGTTGATTATATATCAGCCCAGTGGTAATAGTCTAATAGATGGTTGATTATATATCAGCCCAGTGGTAATAGTCTAATAGAGGGTTGATTATATATCAGCCCAGTGGTAATAGTCTAATAGAGGGTTGATTATATATCACCCCACTGGTAATAGTCTAATAGAGGGTTGATTATATATCAGCCCAGTGGTAATAGTCTAATAGAGGGTTGATTATATATCAGCCCAGTGGTAATAATCTAATAGAGGGTTTATTATATATCAGCCCAGTGGTAATAGTCTAATAGAGGGTTTATTATATATCAGCCCAGTGGTAATAGTCTAATAGAGGGTTGATTATATATCAGCCCAGTGGTAATAGTCTAATAGAGGGTTGATTATATATCAGCCCAGTGGTAATAGTCTACTAGAGGGTTGATTATATATCAGCCCAGTGGTAATAGTCTAATAGATGGTTGATTATATATCAGCCCAGTGGTAATAGTCTAATAGATGGTTGATTATATATCACCCCAGTGGTAACAGTCCTCTAGAGGGTTGATTATATATCAGTCCAGTGGTAATAGTCCTCTAGAGGGTTGATTATATATCAGCCCAGTGGTAACAGTCCTCTAGATGGTTGATTATATATCAGCCCAGTGGTAATAGTCTAATAGAGGGTTGATTATATATCAGCCCAGTGGTAATAGTCCTCTAGAGGGTTGATTATATATCAGCCCAGTGGTAATAGTCCTCTAGAGGGTTGATTATATATCAGCCCAGTGGTAATAGTCTACTAGAGGGTTGATTATATATTAGTCCAGTGGTAATAGTCTAATAGATGGTTGATTATATATCACCCCAGTGGTAATAGTCCTCTAGAGGATTGATTATATATCAGCCCAGTGGTAATAGTCTAATAGATGGTTGATTATATATCAGCCCAGTGGTAATAGTCTTCTAGAGGGTTGATTATATATCAGCCCAGTGGTAATAGTCTTCTAGAGGGTTGATTATATATCAGCCCAGTGGTAATAGTCCTCTAGAGGGTTGATTATATATCAGCCCAGTGGTAATAGTCCTCTAGAGGGTTGATTATATATCAGCCCAGTGGTAATAGTTCTCTAGAGGGTTGATTATATATCAGCCCAGTGGTAATAGTCTTCTAGAGGGTTGATTATATATCAGCCCAGTGGTAATAGTCCTCTAGAGGGTTGATTATATATCAGCCCAGTGGTAATAGTCTAATAGATGGTTGATTATATATCAGCCCAGTGGTAATAGTCTAATAGATGGTTGATTATATATCAGCCCAGTGGTAATAGTCCTCTAGAGGGTTCATTATATATCAGCCCAGTGGTAATAGTCTAATAGATGGTTGATTATATATCAGCCCAGTGGTAATAGTCTAATAGATGGTTGATTATATATCAGCCCAGTGGTAATAGTCTAATAGAGGGTTGATTATATATCAGCCCAGTGGTAATAGTGTAATAGAGGGTTGATTATATATCACCCCACTGGTAATAGTCTAATAGAGGGTTGATTATATATCAGCCCAGTGGAAATAGTCTAATAGAGGGTTGATTATATATCAGCACAGTGGTAATAGTCTAATAGAGGGTTTATTATATATCAGCCCAGTGGTAATAGTCTAATAGAGGGTTGATTATATATCACCCCAGTGGTAATAGTTCTCTAGAGGGTTGATTATATATCAGTCCAGTGGTAATAGTCCTCTAGAGGGTTGATTATATATCAGCCCAGTGGTAATAGTCTAATAGATGGTTGATTATATATCACCCCAGTGGTAATAGTCTAATAGATGGTTGATTATATATCAGCCCAGTGGTAATAGTCCTCTAGAGGGTTGATTATATATCAGTCCAGTGGTAATAGTCTAATAGATGGTTGATTATATATCACCCCAGTGGTAATAGTCCTCTAGAGGGTTGATTATATATCAGCCCAGTGGTAATAGTCCTCTAGAGGGTTGATTATATATCATCCCAGTGGTAATAGTCTAATAGATGGTTGATTATATATCACCCCAGTGGTAATAGTCCTCTAGAGGGTTGATTATATATCAGCCCAGTGGTAATAGTCTAATAGATGGTTGATTATATATCAGCCCAGTGGTAATAGTCTAATAGATGGTTGATTATATATCAGCCCAGTGGTAATAGTCTAATAGATGGTTGATTATA
>NC_088401.1:12637538-12646395 GCF_034236695.1 Oncorhynchus nerka | reverse complement strand
GTTGATTGCTGCAGGCCCAGACGGCATCCCCAGCCGCGCCCTCAGAGCATGCGCAGACCAGCTGGCCGGTGTGTTTACGGACATATTCAATCAATCCCTATACCAGTCTGCTGTTCCCACATGCTTCAAGAGGGCCACCATTGTTCCTGTTCCCAAGAAAGCTAAGGTAACTGAGCTAAACGACTACCGCCCGTAGCACTCACTTCCGTCATCATGAAGTGCTTTGAGAGACTAGTCAAGGACCATATCACCTCCACCCTACCTGACACCCTAGACCCACTCCAATTTGCTTACCGCCCAAATAGGTCCACAGACGATGCAATCTCAACCACACTGCACACTGCCCTAACCCACCTGGACAAGAGGAATACCTATGTGAGAATGCTGTTCATCGACTACAGCTCGGCATTCAACACCATAGTACCCTCCAAGCTCGTCATCAAGCTCGAGACCCTGGGTCTCGACCCCGCCCTGTGCAACTGGGTACTGGACTTCCTGACGGGCCGCCCCCAGGTGGTGAGGGTAGGCAACAACATCTCCTCCCCGCTGATCCTCAACACGGGGGCCCCACAAGGGTGCGTTCTGAGCCCTCTCCCTGTACTCCCTGTTCACCCACGACTGCGTGGCCACGCACGCCTCCAACTCAAATCAAGTTTGCGGACGACACAACAGTGGTAGGCTTGTGTGGACTTCAGGTAACAGCAGAGGGAACACCCCTATCCACATCGATGGAACAGTAGTGGAGAGGGTAGCAAGTTTTAAGTTCCTCGGCATACACATCACAGACAAACTGAATTGGTCCACTCACACTGACAGCGTCGTGAAGAAGGCGCAGCAGCGCCTCTTCAACCTCAGGAGGCTGAAGAAATTCGGCTTGTCACCAAAAGCACTCACAAACTTCTACAGATGCACAATCGAGAGCATCCTGGTGGGCTGTATCACCGCCTGGTACGGCAACTGCTCCGTCCTCAACCGTAAGGCTCTCCAGAGGGTAGTGAGGTCTGCACAACGCATCACCGGGGGCAAACTACCTGCCCTCCAGGACACCTACACCACCCGATGTTACAGGAAGGCCATAAAGATCATCAAGGACATCAACCACCCGAACCACTGCCTGTTCACCCCGCTATCATCCAGAAGGCGAGGTCAGTACAGGTGCATCAAAGCTGGGACTGAGAGACTGAAAAACAGCTTCTATCTCAAGGCTATCAGACTGTTAAACAGCCACCATTGAGTGGCTGCTGCCAACATACTGTCATTGACACTGACCCAACTCCAGCCACTTTAATAATGGGAATTGATGGGAAATGATGTAAATATATCACTAGCCACTTTAAACAATGCTACCTTATATAATGTTACTTACCCTACATTATTCATCTCATATGCATACGTATATACTGTACTCTACATCATCGACTGCATCCTTATGTAATACATGTATCACTAGCCACTTTAACTATGCCACTTTGTTTACTTTGTCTACATACTCATCTCATATGTATATACTGTACTCGATACCATCTACTGTATGCTGCTCTGTACCATCACTTACTCATATATCCTTATGTACATATTCTTTATCCCCTTACACTGTGTATAAGACAGTAGTTTTAGAATTGTTAGTTAGATTACTTGTTGGTTATCACTGCATTGTCGGAACTAGAAGCACAAGCATTTCGCTACACTCGCATTAACATCTGCTAACCATGTGTATGTGACAAATAAAATGTGATTTGATTTGATTTGATTTGATTATATATCAGCCCAGTGGTAATAGTCTAATAGAGGGTTGATTATATATCAGCCCAGTGGTATTAGTCCTCTAGAGGGTTGATTATATATCATCCCAGTGGTAATAGTCTAATAGATGGTTGATTATATATCACCCCAGTGGTAATAGTCTAATAGATGGTTTATTATATATCAGCCCAGTGGTAATAGTCCTCTAGAGGCTTGATTATATATCAGCCCAGTGGTAATAGTCCTCTAGATGGTTGATTATATATCAGCCCAGTGGTAATAGTCTTCTAGAGGGTTGATTATATATCAGCCCAGTGGTAATAGTCTAATAGAGGGTTGATTATATATCAGCCCAGTGGTAATAGTCCTCTAGAGGGTTGATTATATATCAGCCCAGTGGTAATAGTCCTCTAGAGGGTTGATTATATATCAGCCCAGTGGTAATAGTCCTTTAGATGGTTGATTATATATCACCCCAGTGGTAATAGTCTAATAGATGGTTGACTATATATCAGCCCAGTGGTAATAGTCTAATAGATGGTTGATTATATATCAGCCCAGTGGTAATAGTCCTCTAGAGAGTTGATTATATATCAGCCCAGTGGTAATAGACCTCTAGAGGGTTGATTATATATCAGCCCAGTGGTAATAGTATAATAGATGGTTGATTATATATCAGCCCAGTGGTAATAGTCTAATAGAGGGTTGATTATATATCAGCCAGGTGGTAATAGTCTACTAGAGGGTTGATTATATATCAGCCCAGTGGTAATAGTCTAATAGATGGTTGATTATATATCAGCCCAGTGATAATAGTCTAATAGAGGGTTGATTATATATCAGCCCAGTGGTAATAGTCTAATAGAGGGTTGATTATATATCAGCCCAGTGGAAATAGTCTAATAGAGGGTTGATTATATATCAGCCCAGTGGTAATAGTCCTCTAGAGGGTTGATTATATATCAGCCCAGTGGTAATAGTCTACTAGAGGGTTGATTATATATCAGTCCAGTGGTAACAGTCCTCTAGAGGGTTGATTATATATCAGCCCAGTGGTAATAGTCTAATAGAGGGTTGATTATATATCAGTCCAGTGGTAACAGTCCTCTAGAGGGTTGATTATATATCAGCCCAGTGGTAATAGTCTAATAGAGGGTTGATTATATATCAGCCCAGTGGTAATAGTCCTCTAGAGGGTTGATTATATATCAGCCCAGTGGTAATAGTCTAATAGAGTGTTGATTATATATCAGCCCAGTGGTAATAGTCTAATAGAGGGTTGATTATATATCAGCCCAGTGGTAATAGTCTAATAGAGGGTTGATTATATATCAGCCCAGTGGTAATAGTCCTCTAGAGGGTTGATTATATATCAGCCCAGTGGTAATAGTCTAATAGAGTGTTGATTATATATCAGCCCAGTGGTAATAGTCCTCTAGAGGGTTGATTATATATCACCTCAGTGGTAATAGTCTAATAGAGGGTTGATTATATATCAGCCCAGTGGTAATAGTCCTCTAGAGGGTTGATTATATATCACCTCAGTGGTAATAGTCTAATAGATGGTTGATTATATATCAGCCCAGTGGTAATAGTCCTCTAGAGGGTTGATTATATATCACCTCAGTGGTAATAGTCTAATAGAGGGTTGATTATATATCGGCCCAGTGGTAATAGTCTAATAGAGGGTTGATTATATATCACCCCAGTGGTAATAGTCTAATAGAGGGTTGATTATATATCGGCCCAGTGGTAATAGTCCTCTAGAAAGTTTACAGACTTTCATATGTTCTGAGCCTGCTGGGCCATTTGATTGTGGGCAGAGGCTCACCAGGATCTTTTACGCACACCCACACACATATGCAACCACACACACACACACACAGACATCCACACACACACACACTTATGCACACACACACATATGCACACTGATATGCACACACACATATGCACACACACATATGCACACATATGCACACACACACACACACACACACACGCACGCACGCACGCACGCACGCACGCACGCACGCACGCACGCACGCACGCACGCACGCACGCACACACACACACACACACACACACACACACACACACACACACACACACACACACACACACACACACAGTGCTTGGGCCTGTGCTCACCTGAGGAGCTGAGCATCTCTCTCTCTGGGAGGTCAGTTGAGGCTTGATGACTTCAGCCTTCTCAGCATCTGCTTTACCTGGCTGAATCAGCAAGGTAGGTGTGGTGCAACTGTGTGTGTGTGTACCTGTGTACCTGTGTACGTGTGTGTATTTCTGCATACAGGATACAAATGGTTATAAAATACTTTTCTGTTCATCATCTACACTTGGGACCTGATGCAGCCCTGGCCCTATTCATGTCTCCTCCAGTGTCCTTTAGCCCTGGCCCTATCATGTCTCCTCTAGTGTCCTTTAGCCCCGGCCCTATTCATGTCTCCTCTAGTGTCCTTTAGCCCCGGCCCTATTCATGTCTCTGCCATTGTCCTTTAGCCCCGGCCCTATTCATGTCTCCTCCAGTGTCCTTTAGCCCTGGCCCTATTCATGTCTCCTCTAGTGTCCTTTAGCCCCGGCCCTATTCATGTCTCCTCTAGTGTCCTTTAGCCCCGGCCCTATTCATGTCTCTGCCATTGTCCTTTAGCCCCGGCCCTATTCATGTCTCCTCTAGTGTCCTTTAGCCCTGGCCCTATTCATGTCTCCTCCAGTGTCCTTTAGCCCTGGCCCTATTCATGTCTCCTCTAGTGTCCTTTAGCCCCGGCCCTATTCATGTCTCCTCTAGTGTCCTTTATCCCCGGCCCTATTCATGTCTCTGCCATTGTCCTTTAGCCCCGGCCCTATTCATGTCTCCTCCAGTGTCCTTTAGCCCTGGCCCTATTCATGTCTCCGCTAGTGTCCTTTAGCCCCGGCCCTATTCATGTCTCCTCTAGTGTCCTTTAGCCCCGGCCCTATTCATGTCTCTGCCATTGTCCTTTAGCCCCGGCCCTATTCATGTCTCCTCTAGTGTCCTTTAGCCCCGGCCCTATTCATGTCTCTGCCATTGTCCTTTAGCCCTGGCCCTATTCATGTCTCTGCCATTGTCCTTTAGCCCTGGCCCTATTCATGTCTCCTCTAGTGTCCTTTAGCCCTGGCTCTATTCATGTCTCCTCTAGTGTCCTTTAGCCCCGGCCCTATTCATGTCTCCTCTAGTGTCCTTTAGCCCCGGCCCTATTAATGTCTCCTCTAGTGTCCTTTAGCCCCGGCCCTATTCATGTCTCCTCTAGTGTCCTTTAGCCCCGGCCCTATTCATGTCTCCTCTAGTGTCCTTTAGCCCCGGCCCTATTCATGTCTCCTCTAGTGTCCTTTATCCCCGGCCCTATTCATGTCTCCTCTAGTGTCCTTTAGCCCTGGCCCTATTCATGTCTCCTCTAGTGTCCTTTAGCCCCGGCCCTATTCATGTCTCCTCTAGTGTCCTTTATCCCCGGCCCTATTCATGTCTCCTCCAGTGTCCTTTTGTCCCGGCCCTATTCATGTCTCCTCCAGTGTCCTTTAGCCCCGGCCCTATTCATGTCTCCTCTAGTGTCCTTTAGCCCCGGCCCTATTCATGTCTCTGCCATTGTCCTTTAGCCCCGGCCCTATTCATGTCTCTGCCATTGTCCTTTAGCCCTGGCCCTATTCATGTCTCCTCTAGTGTCCTTTAGCCCTGGCTCTATTCATGTCTCCTCTAGTGTCCTTTAGCCCCGGCCCTATTCATGTCTCTGCCATTGTCCTTTAGCCCTGGCCCTATTCATGTCTCTGCCATTGTCCTTTAGCCCTGGCCCTATTCATGTCTCCTCTAGTGTCCTTTAGCCCTGTCTCTATTCATGTCTCCTCTAGTGTCCTTTAGCCCCGGCCCTATTCATGTCTCCTCTAGTGTCCTTTAGCCCCGGCCCTATTAATGTCTCCTCTAGTGTCCTTTAGCCCCGGCCCTATTCATGTCTCCTCTAGTGTCCTTTAGCCCCGGCCCTATTCATGTCTCCTCTAGTGTCCTTTATCCCCGGCCCTATTCATGTCTCCTCTAGTGTCCTTTATCCCCGGCCCTATTCATGTCTCCTCTAGTGTCCTTTAGCCCTGGCCCTATTCATGTCTCCTCTAGTGTCCTTTAGCCCTGGCTCTATTCATGTCTCCTCCAGTGTCCTTTAGCCCCGGGCCCTATTCATGTCTCCTCCAGTGTCCTTTAGCCCCGGCCCTATTCATGTCTCCTCTAGTGTCCTTTAGCCCCGGCCCTATTCATGTCTCTGCCATTGTCCTTTAGCCCCGGCCCTATTCATGTCTCCTCTAGTGTCCTTTAGCCCTGGCCCTATTCATGTCTCCTCCAGTGTCCTTTAGCCCTGGCCCTATTCATGTCTCCTCTAGTGTCCTTTAGCCCCGGCCCTATTCATGTCTCCTCTAGTGTCCTTTATCCCCGGCCCTATTCATGTCTCTGCCATTGTCCTTTAGCCCCGGCCCTATTCATGTCTCCTCCAGTGTCCTTTAGCCCTGGCCCTATTCATGTCTCCGCTAGTGTCCTTTAGCCCCGGCCCTATTCATGTCTCCTCTAGTGTCCTTTAGCCCCGGCCCTATTCATGTCTCTGCCATTGTCCTTTAGCCCCGGCCCTATTCATGTCTCCTCTAGTGTCCTTTAGCCCCGGCCCTATTCATGTCTCTGCCATTGTCCTTTAGCCCTGGCCCTATTCATGTCTCTGCCATTGTCCTTTAGCCCTGGCCCTATTCATGTCTCCTCTAGTGTCCTTTAGCCCTGGCTCTATTCATGTCTCCTCTAGTGTCCTTTAGCCCCGGCCCTATTCATGTCTCCTCTAGTGTCCTTTAGCCCCGGCCCTATTAATGTCTCCTCTAGTGTCCTTTAGCCCCGGCCCTATTCATGTCTCCTCTAGTGTCCTTTAGCCCCGGCCCTATTCATGTCTCCTCTAGTGTCCTTTAGCCCCGGCCCTATTCATGTCTCCTCTAGTGTCCTTTATCCCCGGCCCTATTCATGTCTCCTCTAGTGTCCTTTAGCCCTGGCCCTATTCATGTCTCCTCTAGTGTCCTTTAGCCCCGGCCCTATTCATGTCTCCTCTAGTGTCCTTTATCCCCGGCCCTATTCATGTCTCCTCCAGTGTCCTTTTGTCCCGGCCCTATTCATGTCTCCTCCAGTGTCCTTTAGCCCCGGCCCTATTCATGTCTCCTCTAGTGTCCTTTAGCCCCGGCCCTATTCATGTCTCTGCCATTGTCCTTTAGCCCCGGCCCTATTCATGTCTCTGCCATTGTCCTTTAGCCCTGGCCCTATTCATGTCTCCTCTAGTGTCCTTTAGCCCTGGCTCTATTCATGTCTCCTCTAGTGTCCTTTAGCCCCGGCCCTATTCATGTCTCTGCCATTGTCCTTTAGCCCTGGCCCTATTCATGTCTCTGCCATTGTCCTTTAGCCCTGGCCCTATTCATGTCTCCTCTAGTGTCCTTTAGCCCTGTCTCTATTCATGTCTCCTCTAGTGTCCTTTAGCCCCGGCCCTATTCATGTCTCCTCTAGTGTCCTTTAGCCCCGGCCCTATTAATGTCTCCTCTAGTGTCCTTTAGCCCCGCCCTATTCATGTCTCCTCTAGTGTCCTTTAGCCCCGGCCCTATTCATGTCTCCTCTAGTGTCCTTTATCCCCGGCCCTATTCATGTCTCCTCTAGTGTCCTTTATCCCCGGCCCTATTCATGTCTCCTCTAGTGTCCTTTAGCCCTGGCCCTATTCATGTCTCCTCTAGTGTCCTTTAGCCCTGGCTCTATTCATGTCTCCTCCAGTGTCCTTTAGCCCCGGGCCCTATTCATGTCTCCTCCAGTGTCCTTTAGCCCCGGCCCTATTCATGTCTCCTCTAGTGTCCTTTAGCCCCGGCCCTATTCATGTCTCTGCCATTGTCCTTTAGCCCTGGCCCTATTCATGTCTCTGCCATTGTCCTTTAGCCCTGGCCCTATTCATGTCTCCTCTAGTGTCCTTTAGCCCTGGCTCTATTCATGTCTCCTCTAGTGTCCTTTAGCCCCGGCCCTATTCATGTCTCCTCTAGTGTCCTTTAGCCCTGGCCCTATTAATGTCTCCTCTAGTGTCCTTTAGCCCCCCCCTATTCATGTCTCCTCTAGTGTCCTTTAGCCCCGGCCCTATTCATGTCTCCTCTAGTGTCCTTTAGCCCCGGCCCTATTCATGTCTCCTCTAGTGTCCTTTATCCCCGGCCCTATTCATGTCTCCTCTAGTGTCCTTTAGCCCTGGCCCTATTCATGTCTCCTCTAGTGTCCTTTAGCCCCGGCCCTATTCATGTCTCCTCTAGTGTCCTTTATCCCCGGCCCTATTCATGTCTCCTCTAGTGTCCTTTTGTCCCGGCCCTATTCATGTCTCCTCCAGTGTCCTTTAGCCCCGGCCCTATTCATGTCTCCTCTAGTGTCCTTTAGCCCCGGCCCTATTCATGTCTCTGCCATTGTCCTTTAGCCCCGGCCCTATTCATGTCTCTGCCATTGTCCTTTAGCCCTGGCCCTATTCATGTCTCCTCTAGTGTCCTTTAGCCCTGGCTCTATTCATGTCTCCTCTAGTGTCCTTTAGCCCCGGCCCTATTCATGTCTCTGCCATTGTCCTTTAGGCCTGGCCCTATTCATGTCTCTGCCATTGTCCTTTAGCCCTGGCCCTATTCATGTCTCCTCTAGTGTCCTTTAGCCCTGGCTCTATTCATGTCTCCTCTAGTGTCCTTTAGCCCCGGCCCTATTCATGTCTCCTCTAGTGTCCTTTAGCCCCGGCCCTATTAATGTCTCCTCTAGTGTCCTTTAGCCCCGGCCCTATTCATGTCTCCTCTAGTGTCCTTTAGCCCCGGCCCTATTCATGTCTCCTCTAGTGTCCTTTATCCCCGGCCCTATTCATGTCTCCTCTAGTGTCCTTTAGCCCTGGCCCTATTCATGTCTCCTCTAGTGTCCTTTAGCCCTGGCTCTATTCATGTCTCCTCCAGTGTCCTTTAGCCCCGGGCCCTATTCATGTCTCCTCCAGTGTCCTTTAGCCCCGGCCCTATTCATGTCTCCTCCAGTGTCCTTTAGCCCCGGCCCTATTCATGTCTCCTCCAGTGTCCTTTAGCCCTG
>NC_088401.1:12550038-12632538 GCF_034236695.1 Oncorhynchus nerka | reverse complement strand
ACACCTTTCTAACAATCACACACCTTTCTAACAATCACACACCTTTCTAACAATCACACTTGACTCTTCCGCCTTACTAGCTCTGACATTGCTGATAGCTACTTTATGGAGGAAAAATGTACTTACTAGGACTGAGATATGTTGTTGTACCACCTAGCTATCTTAAGATAAGGGCACTAAATGTAAGTCTTTCATTACACACACCTGTCCCCTATTTCCACTGATTAGCACTTGTATAAGTGTGCCCTTTGGTTTAAACTGGGCCGTTGATTATTGTTACAATGTCCGTTGGTTGTGTGAGTACGTGTGCTGTATCGTTTCGGCTTTCGTGCCGCTTGTATCGCACAGATGATTCGGCTTTCGTCTCATGTGGAATCATTGTGTGTGTGTATGTTGCAGGTCTCGTCCCATGTGGAATCATTGTGTGTGTATGTTGCAGGTCTCGTCCCATGTGGATTCATTGTGTGTGTATGTTGCAGGTCTTGTCCCGTGTGGAATCATTGTGTGTGTATGTTGCAGGTCTCGTCCCATGTGGAATCATTGTGTGTGTGTATGTTGCAGGTCTCGTCATGTGTGGAATCATTGTGTGTGTATGTTGCAGGTCTCGTCCCATGTGGATTCATTGTGTGTGTATGTTGCAGGTCTCGTCCCGTGTGGATTCATTGTGTGTGTGTATGTTGCAGGTCTCTTTCCATGTAGAATCATTGTGTGTGTGTATGCTGCAGGTCTCCTCCCATGTGGATTCATTGTGTGTATATGTTGCAGGTCTCGTTCCATGTGGAATCATTGTGTGTGTGTATGTTGCAGGTCTCTTTCCATGTAGAATCATTGTGTGTGTGTATGCTGCAGGTCTCCTCCCATGTGGAATCATTGTGTGTGTATGTTGCAGGTCTCGTCCCATGTGGAATCATTGTGTGTGTATGTTGCAGGTCTCGTTCCGTGTGGAATCATTGTGTGTGTATGTTGCAGGTCTCGTCCCGTGTATTTATTTGAGGTAGTCCTCGCTCTTTTGTTTGCATTTCAACCCTGTGTTTTGTATATGTGTTTGCTTGGTCTTCGTCCCCGTGCCTTTGCATGGCATGCTGTAATTTGGGTCAATAAAAACCCCTATTACCCATTCCTGTGCCTGTCTCCCAATCTTTTTTATACCAACGTGATATTCGCTCTGGATAGGAGTGCTAAATGACTAAAATGTAAATGAGTAGAGGGTTTAGGAAAGAGTGGAATGGGTTTGTTACCTTGCAGTGGATAGGGTTTGTTATTTGCAGTGGATAGGGTTTGTTTATTTGCAGTGGATAGTTTGTTTATTTGCAGTGGATAGGGTTTGTTATTTGCAGTGGATAGGGTTTGTTTATTTGCAGTGGATAGGTTTGTTTATTTGCAGTGGATAGGGTTTGTTTATTTGCAGTGGATAGGGTTTGTTTATTTGCAGTGGATAGGGTTTGTTATTTGCAGTGGATAGGGTTTGTTTATTTGCAGTGGATAGGGTTTGTTATTTGCAGTGGATAGGGTTTGTTTATTTGCAATGGATAGGGTTTGTTTACTTGCAGTGGATAGGTTTGTTTACTTGCAGTGGATGGGTTTGTTTACTTGCAGTGGATAGAGTTTGTTTACTTTCAGTGGATAGGTTTGTTTATTTGCAGTGGATATGTTTGTTTACTTGCAGTGGATAGGTTTGTTTACTTGCAGTGGATAGGTTTGTTTACTTGCAGTGGATGGGTTTGTTTACTTGCAGTGGATAGAGTTTGTTTACTTTCAGTGGATAGTTTGTTTACTTGCAGTGGATAGGCTTGTTTACTTGTAGTGGATAGGTTTGTTTACTTGCAGTGGATAGAGTTTGTTTACTTTCAGGGGATAGGTTTGTTTATTTGCAGTGGATAGGCTTGTTTACTTGTAGTGGATAGGTTTGTTTACTTGCAGTGGATAGAGTTTGTTTACTTTCAGGGGATAGGTTTGTTTATTTGCAGTGGATAGGCTTGTTTACTTGCAGTGGATAGTTTGTTTACTTGCAGTGGATAGGCTTGTTTACTTGTAGTGGATAGGTTTGTTTACTTGCAGTGGATAGAGTTTGTTTACTTTCAGGGGATAGGTTTGTTTACTTGCAGTGGATAGTTTGTTTACTTGCAGTGGATAGTTTGTTTATTTGCAGTGGATAGTTTGTTTACTTGCAGTGGATAGTTTGTTTACTTGCAGTGGATAGTTTGTTTACTTGCAGTGGATAGTTTGTTTACTTGCAGTGGATAGTTTGTTTACTTGCAGTGGATAGTTTGTTTACTTGTAGTGGATAGGTTTGTTTACTTGCATGTACGCAAACACGCACACTCTCTTTCTGAGCCAAAGTGAGCTGCTTTGAAAGGCAGCAGAGTCTGAAACAATTGAGAGAAACAATTAATTCTCAAACAATCTTCCTGTTTTTGTGAGTATTGAGGACACAGCTATACTGTACCATACAATAGAGAAGACATAATGTGTTTTTCTGTGCATTGATTCGCTCTCTGAATGCAGCCATTGTCATCTCCTAAGGGTAATTGACTTGGCGTTCCTTTCCTCCTGTCGTTACAATGTCACAGCTCTTAATATAATCCTTAGACAAGCATCACTTTACATTTGACATTGTCCTTTGTTGCGATGCCCATGCACTGCGCGGTTTAAATAGGCTCTCAATGTATGTGACAGAATGAGATACCACACATTGATTTTTTATAATCCCCCTCTGAAATGAATGGCTTTCGTTTGTTTGAGAGAGAGTGAGAGTGAGAGTGAGAGTGAGAGTGAGAGAGAGATTTATCTCTTCGAGATAATGTTTTGTGGTGGCATGTAGCCTAGTGGTTAGAGCGTTGAATCCCTGAGCTTACTAGGTAACAATCTGTTGTTCTGCCCCTGAACAAGGCAGTTAACCCACTGTTCCTAGGCCGTCATTGTAAATACGAATTTGTTTTTAACTGACTTGCCTAGTGTCATGTGCTGACCTTAGTTCCTTTGTTATGTCTTTGTTTTAGGTTGATCAGGGCGTGAGTTGGGGTGGGTAGTCTATGTTATTTTTTCTATGTGTTTGGCCTAGTAAGGTTCTCAATCAGAGGCAGGTGTCATTCGTTGTCTCTGATTGAGAATCATACTTAGGTAGCCTGGTGTTCTCTGATTGAGAATCATACTTAGGTAGCCTGGTTGTCTCTGATTGAGAATCATACTTAGGTAGCCTGGTTGTCTCTGATTGAGAATCATACTTAGGTAGCCTGGTTGTCTCTGATTGAGAATCATACTTAGGTAGCCTGGTTGTCTCTGATTGAGAATCATACTTAGGCAGCCTTTTCGCAGCTGTGTTTGGTGGGTGATTATTTTCTGTTTTGTGTCTTCACCAGACAGAACTGTTTCGGGGTTGTTTCGTTCTTTCACTTTGTTTTGTTATTCAGTGTTCAGTTCATTTATTAAATAGTAACATGGACACATACCACGCTGCGCATTGGTCCGATCTTGACTACTCCTCGTCAGATGACGAGGAGAATCGTTACACCTAGGTAAATAAAATAAATTCAATAGCCTTTTTTTAACTCCTAGCAACCAGACATTTCATTAATATGCCACTGTGTGCAGCTGTGTGTGTGTCTGTGTGTGTCATTATAATGATTAAATATGTTAACTGTCCAACTGTCCACTGTCCAATCACTGGCATGTAGGAGTAAATGATGCTTGACCCTACAGTAGATGCTGTTGATGACACTCAACATGTTGATGACATTGGTGTAATACTCTGCATCTGAAAAACGGCATATTTTCTCATGTGTGTTAGTAGCGAGGGTAAGGGTTGAGTTGTGTGGTAGTAGAGAGGGTAAGGGTTGAGTTGTGTGTTTGTACAGAGGGTAAGGGTTGAGTTGTGTGTTTACTAGAGAGAGTTAGAGTTGAGTTGTGTGTTTGTACAGAGGGTTGAGTTGTGTGTTTGTACAGAGGTTTAGGGTTGAGTTTGTGCTTTGTATTAGTGCAAAGTTAACGTCTCAGAGGAGATATGTGTGGCTGGCTACATCCAAGATTCACATCACTGATGTTATCCAGGTTATCAACACACCCACACGTGCACACGCACACAGACAGACACACACGCAGAGTCACAGCGTTTTGTTTTGGGTTTTCTGATTTGGACTCAGGCTCTCATTAAGAACCCAGAAATCCCACAAAGAATATCAAAGAGAGAGAGATTGTGTCAATACCTCCATAGTGTGTAACCAGGAATGCTAACCATAAATTAGAGGTAGACAGATACACAGAGACTCACAAAGGGAGGAACAAATAGACACAGGAACAGAGAGTCAGACAGACAGATTAACAGACTTTCACAGATGTTGTAGAATCTTAATCTTTACACCACTTCACCTCATTTTACCCTGCCTGCAACCCTGCCTGCAACCCTGCCTGCAACCCTGCCTGCAACCCTGCCTGCAACCCTGCCTGCAACCCTGCAGCACAGCAAAGAAGTGTCACTTCCATTGCCAAAGCAGGACAATTACCCATAAACAACTGTTAACTTAAGATTGTAGCAGACTCACTTATCCAGAGCGATTTACAGTAGTGAGTGCAATTTATATTCATATTTTGGTCCTGGCATTGGAAGTGCAATGCTCTACCGACTGAGTCACACAGGACCACAGCTTTGATAACTCAAGACCGCTGCTTTATACCACAGTGAACCCAACGGGACACTTGCTCTGAGGCCATGCTGCACGCTTCTCTCCACTATTACATATGGAGTAGCAGGCTCTAATTCATTAACGACCCTTATTCCTGTGCCATTGATTTAAATGGGCCAAGTAATAGAAGTTATCAGTCAAAGGAAAATCTACAGAGTGGCCAACCAACTACACTACCAGAACAGAGAGTGGTTGGCCAACCAACTACTCTACCAGAACAGAGAGTGGTTGGCCAACCAACTACTCTACCAGAACAGAGAGTGGTTGGCCAACCAGCTACTCTACCAGAACAGAGAGTGGTTGAACAACCAGCTACTCTACCAGAACAGAGAGTGGTTGGTCACCGTGGTTGCGTTCACGGTGAAAGAGACTAAGCTGCAATAACGAAGCAACGGTTGTGATTGTTGTTTCTCCCGATAATGTTTTTTCCTGATAATGGTTTCTCCCGATAATGGTTTCTCCCGATAATGGTTTTTCCTGATAATGGTTTTTCGTGATAATGGTTTCCCCTGATAATGTTTTTTCCTGATAATGGTTTCTCCTGGTAATGGTTTCTCCTGATAATGGTTTCTCCTGATAATGGTTTCTCCCGATAATGGTTTCTCCCGATAATGGTCTCTCCCGATAATGGTTTCTCCCGATAATGGTTTCTCCTGATAATGTTTTTTCCTGATAATGGTTTCTCCTGGTAATGGTTTCTCCTGATAATGGTTTATCCCGATAATGGATTTTCCCGATAATGTTTTTTCCTGATAATGTTTTCTCCTGATAATGTTTTTTCCTGATAATGGTTTCTCCTGTTAATGGTTTCTCCTGATAATGGTTTCTTCTCCTCCTTGGTTCACAGCAACGTATTATATTCCAAGCCAATCTTAGACTATTAGCTATTAAAATTGTTCACACTTAAATGCTTTTTAATTAATTCAGCCACTTGACAAAATACAAAAGCCATGAAATTGCTAAAGAGTTTTATGGGAGAATCTCCGGAGAGGATCTTTACTGTTCACAGGGTTGAATTGACTGTGAACCAAATTGAAAAATACCCCAATACTGGGTCCACGGGATGTTTCTTATTTGGTTTAATGACTCAAACACAGACTCAAACTATTTCACAACCAAGTTCAAGTGTTTTCTACTGCAATAATTAAGGAAGGACAGCAGGAGCATGGCTTGAACCAATGACCCTCTGGTTCTGGAGGAAGTATACTACCAGCTGTACCATAAAGATCCATGTTACAGTGTCATCATGTTCCTATCCACAACATTATATTTTTTCTGGAGTGCATTTTGAGTGTACATGTTTTGAAGCCAAAGAGCCACACACTATAATATGAATAGATGTGCAGAGTCAGTAGATCGATCAGGACAACGTGTTTTACACAATAATTCTCTGGGTGCTTGGGATGTTTTTAAAGCTGTTGTAATGGACGGAAATGTGTCTTTTGCAAAGCCGCCTCCTGCCATCGATCGGAGTAAAAACAGAACACTCTTTGTCTGTAATCAATCCATCCATTGTCACCTCAGCTGAGCACAAGCAGACGTCATCATCTTATGTCCTGCCTCCCTGGTCACGAAGAGGATTCTCTGTAAAGAGTGCTCTAGGATAACATCTGATATGTGGTGCTGCTGAGTTGCGTGTTCAGTCTTCTCTCAGAGATGAGAGAGTGTAAATGTCACGTTCTGACCTTAGTTCCTTTGAATGGTCTTTTTTTTAGTATGGTGAGGGCGTGAGTTGGGGTGGGTTGTCTACGTTAGTTTGTCTATGATTTTCTATTTCTGTGTTTGGCCTGGTATGGTTCTCAATCAGAGGCAGCTGTCAATCGTTGACCCTGATTGAGAACCATATTTAGGTAGCCTGTTTTCCATTGTGTTTTGTGGGTTATTCTCAGTCTTTGTGTGTCTGCACCAGACAGAACTGTTTTTTTATTTTTTAAATTCAGTGTTCAGTTGACTTAAAAAGATGAACATGTATCACGCTGCGCATTGGTCCTCACCTTCTTCCCACGACGACAGACTTTACAGTAAATGCTCATCTTCACATCGGAAATGTCAAATGTCTTTTTGTCTTATGTGTCTTCTTTTTCTTTGTAACTGCTTGACTAGCAAATAGCCATTGGCATGAGCCACATCGATGAATACCAAGACAGGTATAGAATAATTGTTTGAATAATAGAATAATTGTTTGTTGTTGCTCTTGTACCAATCTACTTCTATCTATACTGAACAAAAATATAAACACAAACGTGAAGAATTTATTTGGGCTGCAATTTCTGAGGCTTGTAACTCTAATGAACTTATCCTCTGCATCATAGGTAACTCTGGGTCTTCCTTTCCTGTGGCGGTCCTCATGAGAGCCAGTTTCAACATAGCGCTTGATGTTTTTTTTGACTGGACTTGAAGAAACATTCAAAGTTCTTGACATTTTCCTGATCTTCATGTCTTCACACCACTCAGCTGTCGAAGGCACTACATTTCAGTACTTGATGCGTCACTACAGACACCCTGGTTCGAATCCAGGCTGTACCACAACCGGCCGTGATTAGGAGTCCCACAGCGTGGCGCACAATTGGCTCAGCGTTGTTCGGGTTTGGCCGGTGTAGGCCGTCATTGTAAATAAGAATTTGTTCTTAACTGACTTGACGAGTTAAATAAAATACAAATATATATATATATTTAAAGTAATGATGGACTGTCATTTCACTTTGCTTATTTGAGCTGTTCTTGCCATAATATGTACTTGGTCTTTTCCCAAATAGGGCTGTCTTCTGTACACCACCCCTACCTTGTCACAACACAACTGATTGGCTCAAACGCATTAAGAAAGAAAGAAATTCCACAAATGAACTTTTAACAAGGCACACCTGTTAATTGAAAAGCATTCCAGATGACTACCTCATGAAGCTGGTTGGGAGAATGTCAAGAGTGTGCCAAGCTGTCATCAAGGCAAAGGGAGGCTACTTTGAAGAATCTCAAATATAAAATGTATTTTTTTTAATAATGTTGATTGTGACTCACCACCTGGACTCGGTCTTATGTAGCAACATTTGAAATGTTGTTTTTTACATTGGATAAAAGTAGAGACTCAGAGCTACGAAATGGTAAATCGTACACTGCATTTGAGGAACAATGGGAAAGTAATTCTGCATTGAAAGTTGATCAACTTGTAAACTCACTTTTGAGAAAATGGCCTTTGAATGTTTTGGTATCTAGTAAAGAGCTCTTCTTTGTATACACCCATTCAGCATCGTTCACACCCTCTTAATTAAGCTTTAGCCCCACCCATCGCGTTTTGTTCTCGGAGCGCACACTTGACGCTCTGGCCGATGATTTGTTTACCTCCGGATAACATGAAAACAGCCTAACAAGCTCTGCTGGAACAATTTCATTATGCTTTTCTGTCAAAATTAGAAATGTGCAATATCTGAAAATGTAGCTAACTAATGCTAGACTATCTTACCTGTACACATTATCATGCGTTGTGTGTTCGCGTCTCCCTGTCAGGAATGCTATACCATGGTTGCCCTTAGTTTGAAGATGTAATCCGGAGACAGGTGTTTTCTCCATCTCTTTAGCTATCGTACTCTAATCCCACTGATTTAAAAACTTGATCCTCCAGAAAGTGGAGAGCAACACGTATGCAGCTCCACTACACAACACATTAAAGAACACGCTGCGTTCGACGGGATCACCAACACAGACTGATGAGCTCAAAAAGACGGAAGCCTTGGCAGACCAATTCTAACTCACCTCTTGACATGTCCAGCCCACTCATTATCTCAGCCAATCATGGCTAGCGGTAAAGGTTGATGACTTTTTCTCTGTCTTAACCAACAAGTCTCATAATTTAACAATTGTATTTATATTTACAGGTGGAATGTAAGTTTGTTATTATTAAAGCACTTGAAATTTCACATGTTCGAGAAGGCATTTCTGTCAAAAAGTTAATTTTGATTTAAAAATAAATTACGTTCAAATGGCTCTCCTGTGAAGTAATGACCCGCGACATCGGTCTAGTTTCCTGAATCAGCTCACAAATGAACTTTTAACAAGGCACACCTGTTAATTGAAATGCATTCCAGGTGTCTTCCTCATGAATCTGGATGAGGGAACTCCAAGAGTGTGCAAAGCTGTCATCAAGGCAAAGGGTGGCTACTTTGAAGAATCTTTTGACTTGGTGAAAACTTTTTGGGTTACTACATATGTGTTATTTCGTAGTTTGATATCTTCTACAATGTAAAACATAGCAAAAATAAAGAAAAACCCTTGAAAGAAGAGATGTGTCCAACTTTTGGCTGGTACTGTAATTGCAATGATTATAGCGAATATGCTCCTCGATAATCAAAAACAAATTCTAAAACACAAATCAAAATATCACATCATATTCAGGAAGGAGCTAAAGCGCAGCCAATCACAGCCTTGATAAATCTGCTCTCCTGTAAAGAATGATGATGTGAAATAAAAAATACCCTGCTTTCAAATTAAGATAATTTTTTCATGTAATGCAAGAAAATCCACCAAACATCATCTCCTCTATCCTCTAGTCGAAGGATCAAAGCCTGCAGCAAATTAAAGAATATTCTCCTGAATCCGGGCACTGAGCCAGAGACTGTGTCTGCTGGCACTGCCAACCTGGAGGATTCCAGCTATTTACTTTTGTTCTTTTTTTGTTTGGCTCGTAGGAGACACAGAAAGGAAATGTATTCAGGAATAGGCAGAGGGAGGTCAACACCTACAAACACAGCAATTAAACCTACAGTCAAAGATTTACGTTTCGGATATTTGGATCGCAAAGAAAAGAACAAGTCCTAGTCAGTACTCAATCGTAGTTTTAGAAATAAACTTATTAAAAGGCAAGAAGTTATTCATTTTCCAGCACACAAGGCCTATTCACCACCTTGCTCTCCAAGGAGGCTGGGTGTTTAAATGTATTTTAGTAGACATTCTTATCCAGAGCGACTTACAGGACCAATGAGGGTTAAGTGACTTGCTCAAAGGCACAGCAACAGATTATTCACCTAGGGGATTCAAACCAAATAGCTTTTTGTTACTGGCCCAATGCTGTTAACTGCTAGGCTACCTACCAACCTGTTGAGTGTAAAACCGCTGCATTAAATCAGTCAGCTGTCTGCTCTGCCCCATGCCAGCAGCAGCACAGGTGTCTTACAGTGTTACAGTACATAGTAGCAGTTGTTGTTCTGTAACTGTAGGCCTACATAACTCACTGCCGACTAATTGGTGTTAGATCCTTTACGGATGAGGATACATTCTGGCCTAAACAGCAACCTTCTGGGATGTAGAAAACAAGTGAAGAAGAATAGAGTTTCAATATGTGGACACTGCAAAGTGCTAATATATTATTGTACAAGGTAATTAGTTCACACCTGCCACCTTTTATTGTTAAATCTACATAACACTAAAGTGACGAAAGACCACCAGTATGTATTACAGCCACCTCTCAGACACAACTACAAGATCAGCTAGCGTACATCTGCTGCCCTTGCTACATCTACATAATAAACAGTAGGGGTCCTCACCCAAGAAGTATGTATCCAGGATTACCCAGAGGACACCTCCGCAGTCCCTCTCTCCCTGTCTGATTAATGATGTTGTTTCTGGAAAACACTGGAGCATCTGGTGCCTTCTGTCTTCCTCAAGACTATTATCCCTCCCATGGGACCCAGCCAACCATGACACCACACAGACTGACCTCTCCAGAGGGCAGAGCCAGCCAGCCACAGCGATGACACCACACAGACTGACCTCTCCAGAGGGCAGAGCCAGCCAGCCACAGCCATGACACCACACAGACTGACCTCTCCAGTGGGCAGAGCTAGCCAGCCACAGCCATGACACCACACAGACTGACCTCTCCAGTGGGCAGAGCCAGCCACAACCATGACACCACACAGACTGACATCAACGGAGGGCCGAGCCAGCCACAACCATGACACCACACAGACTGACCTCTCCAGTGGGCAGAGCCAGCCAGCCACAACCATGACACCACACAGACTGACCTCTCCAGAGGGCCGAGCCAGCCAGCCACAACCATGACACCACACAGACTGACCTCTCCAGAGGGCAGAGCCAGCCACAACCATGACACCACACAGACTGACCTCTCCAGAGGGCCGAGCCAGCCAGCCACAACCATGACACCACACAGACTGACCTCTCCAGTGGGCAGAGCCAGCCACAACCATGACACCACACAGACTGACCTCACCGGAGGGCGGAGGTCAAAGATTATATGTACCTACCAGAGCGTCATGCTCAGTGGGGTTTTCTGTTGCACCCATCCCTGCTGCACTGTATGACACTGTCATGAACCTGCTGTGTAAAAAAAAACAGGCCAGGAAGTAAAAGACTGTTCCTAAGAATGGGGGACGAGAATTATGTAGGCTGTCAATCAGGAGAGAAAGGGGGAATAGTTATTAAAGGAGGATAGGATGGAAAGGAATGTCATGACTCTCCTGTGAAGATCTGAAGGATCAGGTCACAGTGGGTCCGCTCTACAGCGCCCTCTCTCTCCCTCAGAGGTGGAGGGGACCACTCTACAGCGCCCTCTCTCTCCCTCAGAGGTGGAGGGGACCACTCTACAGCGCCCTCTCTCTCCCTCAGAGGTGGAGGGGGCCACTCTACAGCGCCCTCTCTCTCCCTCAGAGGTGGAGGGGGCCATTCTACAGCGCCCTCTCTCTCCCTCAGAGGTGGAGGGGGCCACTCTACAGCGCCCTCTCTCTCCCTCAGAGGTGGAGGGGGCCACTCTACAGCGCCCTCTCTCTCCCTCAGAGGTGGAGGGGGCCACTCTACAGCGACCTCTCTCTCCCTCAGAGGTGGAGGGGGCCATTCTACAGCGCCCTCTCTCTCCCTCAGAGGTGGAGGGGGCCACTCTACAGCGCCCTCTCTCTCCCTCAGAGGTGGAGGGGGCCACTCTACAGCGCCCTCTCTCTCCCTCAGAGGTGGAGGGGGCCACTTTATGGCGGTCGTAAAATACTCTGCTTCTGGGCTCTGTAGTATCAAGATCAGAATGTGACTGTTGAACACACAGACAGTTGGACATCAAAAGGTTGAATAATTGAACAGTATTTCTGTATTGGAGTGGTCCGTGGACACTTAATAAGGAACATTCATATCGATTTTGTTTCATTTGGTGACCTCATGAAGGACAGGACACACACATTACTGTTTCTTTGTATATACTTCTCAATTATGGGGTTTGCATCTGAATGTTATATAAAATAAATGATTAAGCATAAGAATACTTTTGGAAAGGTATGTGATGTTAGTTTTCTCAGTGAGAATTGTTTGTCATGGTAACTTGTGATCAGTCAGAGGCCACGCCCCTGTGACCACAGAGATTATGCGGCATTGTGGAACGCCCGCTTTTCTACTAAAGGTATAAAACCCACTTCTGACAAAATTTACATTAGACCAGAAAACATGGAAACTGACGCTACATGTTGAAATGCTTGGCAACTCTACCAAAGGACAAGACCAGAGAACGTGGAGATCATTCCCACGTTGAAATGGCTAAGAAATCTACAAACTAAAGAACAATTATTCAGGCTTCAGCTGTTTAAGTACTTTAGTCTGGTAAAAGCAACCGGTCGAACGAACGAATGGTACTCTGACGTATCCATTATAACAAGCTATACATACGAAAGACTTTGATCTCTGGTGGACAAACCAGAGACATTTTGTCGACTGACTATCCAGCAGACGGACCGGCGATCGCAGAGAGGGACAACAAAGGCATACACTCGTAAATATGTAAATTGCAATTTCTTTTCGAATGAGCAGTTGTTCATGTTCAAAATATTAGCATTTCCATTAGTTTATTTAACAACTCTAAATTTCCCACTCTTGAGCTGTCCCCACCCCTTTCCAATGTCTACCAAGCCGTCATATCGGTTTTGTCCACTAGGGACTTTTCTTTGTGTCATGTCAGTAACCAATGTATAACTATTGCCTGTGTGTGTTCATGTAATTATGTGATTAATTAGTTAGTTATAAATAAATAATTAAGCCAATTTGTATAACACTGATTCATGATGGATTTGCGCAGATATCCAAGGGTTTGCAACATTCACAAATGATACTGATGAGGTAGCAACACGTTAATAGAAGACTGTAATCGATAAGATAATGAAATATCTGAAGAGTTATTTTCGGGAAATTGCAAGTCTATAAACCACAGTTTCCCGTGGTGCCCCGACTTCCTAGTTAATTACTATTCCGTGATTTCTTTAATCACTGAATAATTACACACAGAGAATTTATTTTATCGTATAACACATCTTCACATTTGATGACAGCAAATGTGTCAATTACTGTACATTTAGCTTGCATACATAACATTTAAAAAAAAAATATTGATAATCTGGGTTATGGAAAAGCTATTAATTTCTGGAAAATATTAAAAAGAAGAGTCACAATGAGTTTATTTAATCATAATTGTAAGCTGAAATGGAGTTGACCCCTACCCTGACTGGAGCATGTTTAGGAGACCTTTAGACATTCAGCAGTACAAGACAATCTGAAATTGTTTAATTTTTTTATTTTTACCCTCAACGGTCAACAGTAAAACGTACTTTTAGCCTTCATCATTTTCAAGATAAGATTCTGCCTTACTTCAGATGTGGAAGGGCAGAGCGGTCATCAGTAAAACATACTTTTAGCCTTCATCATTTTCAAGATAAGATTCTGCCTTACTTCAGATGTGGAAGGGCAGAGCGGTCATCAGTAAAACGTACTTTTAGCCTTCATCATTTTCAAGATAAGATTCTGCCTTACTTCAGATGTGGAAGGGCAGAGCGGTCATCAGTAAAACATACTTTTAGCCTTCATCATTTTCAAGATAAGATTCTGCCTTACTTCAGATGTGGAAGGGCAGAGCAGTCAACAGTAAAACATACTTTTAGCCTTCATCATTTTCAAGATAAGATTCTGCCTTACTTCAGATGTGGAAGGGCAGAGCGGTCAACAGTAAAACGTACTTTTAGCCTTCATCATTTTCAAGATAAGATTCTGCCTTACTTCAGATGTGGAAGGGCAGAGCGGTCATCAGTAAAACGTACTTTTAGCCTTCATCATTTTCAAAATAAGATTCTGCCTTACTTCAGATGTGGAAGGGCAGAGCGGTCATCAGTAAAACGTACTTTTAGCCTTCATCATTTTCAAAATAAGATTCTGCCTTACTTCAGATGTGGAAGGGCAGAGCGGTCATCAGTAAAACGTACTTTTAGCCTTCATAATTTTCAAGATAAGATTCTGCCTTACTTCAGATGTGGAAGGGCAGAGCGGTCATCAGTAAAACGTACTTTTAGCCTTCATCATTTTCAAAATAAGATTCTGCCTTCAGATGTGGAAGGGCAGAGCGGTCATCAGTAAAACGTACTTTTAGCCTTCATCATTTTCAAAATAAGATTCTGCCTTACTTCAGATGTGGAAGGGCAGAGCGGTCATCAGTAAAACGTACTTTTAGCCTTCACCATTTTCAAGATAAGATTCTGCCTTACTTCAGATGTGGAAGCTCAGATACCCAAACAACACATGACCGTAGTCAGAACAAAACATCCCTATTATCAGATATTTTCTTTGATTCTCTTCCTCCTCAGGATGTCAGCATCAAGTCGCTTGTCTCCTCATTCCACAACACCGTTGCTGTCGCAGGTTGATGTTTATTGTCATGTATCTTGTCCTGGAGGCAGAACTGAGCAATTTCCCTTAGACGGGTCGTATCATTTTCTTGAGAGCATAATTTAATCCACTGACCTGAAATTGTATGGAATAAATTTAGCTCACATTCCAATGAGAGGGTGAAGCAATGGTGTGCCTGTGGCATTGGTGTTTGCAAACATGAAATAGTCATATTCAGGGATGAATAATGTGATGTGTCAGAGCTATAGTAAGTGTCTAGAAAGCTCACTGTACTGGACAACCGTGTTTAGATAATGTAAGGTATGGAGAGAGTTGAAGGACAGAGGAAGAGAGGGATGAAGAGAGAGAGAGACAAAGAGAGAGAGAGTGTTGTGTAGATAGGGAGGGAGAGAGAGCAAGGAATAGATATGGAGAGAAAGAGAGAGAGACAAAGAGAGAGAGTGTTGTGGAGATAGGGAGGGAGAGAGAGCAATGAATAGATATGGAGAGAAAGAGAGAGAGACAAAGAGTGAGAGTGTTGTGGAGATAGGGAGGGAGAGAGAGCAAGGAATAGATATGGAGAGAAAGAGAGAGAGAGACAAAGAGAGAGAGTGTTGTGGAGATAGGGAGGGAGAGAGAGCAAGGAATAGATATGGAGAGAAAGAGAGAGAGACAAAGAGAGAGAGTGTTGTGGAGATAGGGAGGGAGAGAGAGCAAGGAATAGATATGGAGAGAAAGAGAGAGAGACAAAGAGTGAGAGTGTTGTGGAGATAGGGAGGGAGAGAGAGCAAGGAATAGATATGGAGAGAAAGAGAGAGAGAGACAAAGAGAGAGAGTGTTGTGGAGATAGGGAGGGAGAGAGAGAGCAAGGAATAGATATGGAGAGAAAGAGAGAGAGACAAAGAGAGAGAGTATTGTGGAGATAGGGAGGGAGAGAGAGCAAGGAATAGATATGGAGAGAAAGAGAGAGAGAGACAAAGAGAGAGTGTTGTGGAGATAGGGAGGGAGAGAGAGAGCAAGGAATAGATACGGAGAGAAAGAGAGAGGGGGTGACAGAAAGACGCACAGAGAGAGAGAGAGATCATGCTCGCTCTAGCAGAGAGAGTATCGACCACAGCAGGTTTCTATGGGTACTGCTCTATAGGATCGTTCTCCAGGAGAGAGAGGTGTCTACTGTACAACGAGTGGGTGGACACACACGGCTTGAGACTGCATTCAACATAATTGACTGGAATTGAAAGGGACAGCGTTAAAACTCATGTGATCCCTGTCTGAACCACACTGTGTCCTCATGTGTGACTGTTAGCTGTTTAATACTCTGTATATTTGTTTAATACAAAGAGTGCAGAGTGGGCTACATGAAGGTCTTTAATAGGGCAATTAGAAATTGTGCAAATAAGTAGTTTCATAGCACCCCTCTAAAAAGTTCCAAGAACCTCATCCAACACAATATCTGCAATATTGAAGCTGATTTATAAAGGCCGGAATGTACAGTACCAGTCCATCGTTTGGACACAACTCCTCATCTCAAGGTTTTTCTTTATTTTTACTAAAAATTGTCATCAAGGCAACAAAGAAATTAGGGTGGCTCGTTTGAAGAATCTAAAAATCTAAATTATATTTTGATTTGTTTAACACTTTGTTTTGCTTACGGCATGATTCCCATATGTATTATTTCATAGTTTCGATGTGTGGTAGCAGAATTACAAGATGATGTTATGCTTATGTTCACCAGCATAGCACCACACACCATCACACCTCCTCCTCCATGTTTCACAGTGGGAACCTCTGTGGTAGCAGAATTACAAGATGATGTTATGTTTATGTACCAGCATAGCACCACACACCATCACACCTCCTCCTCCATGTTTCACAGTGGGAACCTCTGTGGTAGCAGAATTACAAGATGATGTTATGTTTATGTTCACCAGCATAGCACCACACACCATCACACCTCCTCCTCCATGTTTCACAGTGGGAACCTCTGTGGTAGCAGAATTACAAGATGATGTTATGTTTATGCACCAGCATAGCACCACACACCATCACACCTCCTCCTCCATGTTTCACAGTGGGAACCTCTGTGGTAGCAGGATTACAAGATGATGTTATGCTTATGTTCACCAGCATAGCACCACACACCATCACACCTCCTCCTCCATGTTTCACAGTGGGAACCTCTGTGGTAGCAGGATTACAAGATGATGTTATGTTTATGCACCAGCATAGCACCACACACCATCACACCTCCATGTTTCACAGTGGGAACCTCTGTGGTAGCAGGATTACAAGATGATGTTATGTTTATGTTCACCAGCATAGCACCACACACCATCACACCTCCTCCTCCATGTTTCACAGTGGGAACCTCTGTGGTAGCAGAATTACAAGATGATGTTATGTTTATGTTCACCAGCATTTTGAAAAGAAGGTCGACGACATCCGATCCTCGTTTGCTAAGTCAAACGACACCGCTGGTTCTGCTCACACTGCCCTACCCTGTGCTCTGACCTCTTTCTCCCCTCTCTCTCCAGATGACATCTCGCGTCTTGTGACGGCCGGCCGCCCAACAACCTGCCCGCTTGACCCTATCCCCTCCTCTCTTCTCCAGACCATCTCCGGTGACCTTCTCCCTTACCTCACCTCGCTCATCAACTCATCCCTGACCGCTGGCTACGTCCCTCCCGTCTTCAAGAGAGCGAGAGTTGCACCCCTTCTGAAAAAACCTACACTCGATCCCTCCGATGTCAACAACTACAGACCAGTATCCCTTCTTTCTTTTCTCTCCAAAACTCTTGAACGTGCCATCCTTGGCCAGCTCTCCCGCTATCTCTCTCAGAATGACCTTCTTGATCCAAATCAGTCAGGTTTCAAGACTAGTCATTCAACTGAGACTGCTCTTCTCTGTATCACGGAGGCACTCCGCACTGCTAAAGCTAACTCTCTCTCCTCTGCTCTCATCCTTCTAGACCTATCGGCTGCCTTCGATACTGTGAACCATCAGATCCTCCTCTCCACCCTCTCCGAGTTGGGCATCTCCGGCGCGGCCCATGCTTGGATTGCGTCCTACCTGACAGGTCGCTCCTACCAGGTGGCGTGGCGAGAATCTGTCTCCTCACCACGCGCTCTCACCACTGGTGTCCCCCAGGGCTCTGTTCTAGGCCCTCTCCTATTCTCGCTATACACCAAGTCACTTGGCTCTGTCATAACCTCACATGGTCTCTCCTATCATTGCTATGCAGACGACACACAATTAATCTTCTCCTTTCCCCCCTCTGATGACCAGGTGGCGAAACGCATCTCTGCATGTCTGGCAGACATATCAGTGTGGATGACGGATCACCACCTCAAGCTGAACCTCGGCAAGACGGAGCTGCTCTTCCTCCCGGGGAAGGACTGCCCGTTCCATGATCTCGCCATCACGGTTGACAACTCCATCGTGTCCTCCTCCCAGAGCGCTAAGAACCTTGGCGTGATCCTGGACAACACCCTGTCGTTCTCAACTAACATCAAGGCGGTGGCCCGTTCCTGTAGGTTCATGCTCTACAACATCCGCAGAGTACGACCCTGCCTCACACAGGAAGCGGCGCAGGTCCTAATCCAGGCACTTGTCATCTCCCGTCTGGATTACTGCAACTCGCTGTTGGCTGGGCTCCCTGCCTGTGCCATTAAACCCCTACAACTCATCCAGAACGCCGCAGCCCGTCTGGTGTTCAACCTTCCCAAGTTCTCTCACGTCACCCCGCTCCTCCGCTCTCTCCACTGGCTTCCAGTTGAAGCTCGCATCCGCTACAAGACCATGGTGCTTGCCTACGGAGCTGTGAGGGGAACGGCACCTCAGTACCTCCAGGCTCTGATCAGGCCCTACACCCAAACAAGGGCACTGCGTTCATCCACCTCTGGCCTGCTCGCCTCCCTACCACTGAGGAAGTACAGTTCCCGCTCAGCCCAGTCAAAACTGTTCGCTGCTCTGTTCCCCCAATGGTGGAACAAACTCCCTCACGACGCCAGGACAGCGGAGTCAATCACCACCTTCCGGAGACACCTGAAACCCCACCTCTTTAAGGAATACCTAGGATAGGATAAAGTAATCCTTCTCACCCCCCCCCTTAAAAGACCTAGATGCACTATTGTAAAGTGGCTGTTCCACTGGATGTCATAAGGTGAAAGCACCAATTTGTAAGTCGCTCTGGATAAGAGCGTCTGCTAAATGACTTAAATGTAATGTAAATGTAATGCATAGCACCACACACCATCACACCTCCTCCTCCATGTTTCACAGTGGGAACCTCTGTGGTAGCAGGATTACAAGATTATGTTATGTTTATGCACCAAATGCTTGTTTAATGAAATAGAGTAAGGTTCTTAGAACCCTCTCTCTCACTTTCTGAGTGAGAGGAGTCTTTATGAAGCTTGGGCTGGCAACTGATTAAGTGATGGCTTGGTGATAAGATAGAGTAAGGTTCTTATAACTCTCTATCTCCCTGTCTGAGTGAGAGGTGTCTTTATGAAGCTTGGGCTGGCAACTGAGATGAGATGGTTTCTGCTTCCTGCGGTTAGTCTGGGAGTAGGGTGAAGGAAATGGGTTTTACTAGATAGCTTGGACTGACAATGACTTGTTGATAAATACCGTACCTAAAGCTAGCATTCTATAGACAAGACGTGGTGTGTGTGACTCGAGATAGAGATAGCCTAGAAGAGTCTAGAACAATGCCTAATTTTCTAATTTTCCTGGCATCTGGGAAACTAAGCCGGGTTGGGGGTAAAACATCATCCTGTGTAGATAACCAAAGTGGTTTATGGGAGATGGAACCAGCCTGACTAAGCATTTTTAGGTCCTATATAAAATCTGTTTTTTCATTATCAGAAAAACACTGGGCAACACATTATTGTGGTGGAATATTCTATTTTAAAAAAAGTGAGAGACTTTGTCATTATTGCAATAATTAATCGATATTGAATAAAGATGATTTTTTAAAAATAAATTACAAAGTCTCTTTCACTTGAAAAGAATATTCCACCACACATTTCTTCACTATTGTTCTACAAGGCAAGTGGTGCCGGAACGGTACCAGAACACCAAGTTTAGGTTCAAAAGGCTTCTTAGCAGCTTCTACCCCCAAACCGTAGGACTGCTGAACAGCTAATCAAAGGGCTACCCAGACCCCTCTTTTACTCTGATGCTATTCTCTGTTTATTACATATGTATAGTCACTTGAATAACTCTACCTACATGTACATACTACCTCAATTACCTCGACACCGGTGCCCCTACACATTGACTCTGTACCAGTACCCCCTGTATACAGTCTCACTATTGTTATTTACTGCTGCTCTTTAATTATTTGTGATTCTTATCTGTTGATTTTTTTTGTGGTATTTTCTTAAAACTGCATTGTTGGTAAATGGGGCGGCAGGTAGCCTAGTGGTTAGAGAGTTGGGCCAGTAACCAGCAGGTAGCCTAGTGGTTAGAGAGTTGGGCCAGTAACCAGCAGGTAGCCTAGTGGTTAGAGAGTTGGGCCAGTAACCAGCAGGTAGCCTAGTGGTTAGAGAGTTGGGCCAGTAACCAGCAGGTAGCCTAGTGGTTAGAGAGTTGGGCCAGTAACCAGCAGGTAGCCTAGTGGTTAGAGAGTTGGGCCAGTAACCAGCAGGTAGCCTAGTGGTTAGAGAGTTGGGCCAGTAACCAGCAGGTAGCCTAGTGGTTAGAGAGTTGGGCCAGTAACCAGCAGGTAGCCTAGTGGTTAGAGAGTTGGGCCAGTAACCAGCAGGTAGCCTAGTGGTTAGAGAGTTGGGCCAGTAACCAGCAGGTAGCCTAGTGGTTAGAGAGTTGGGCCAGTAACCAGCAGGTAGCCTAGTGGTTAGAGAGTTGGGCCAGTAACCAGCAGGTAGCCTAGTGGTTAGAGAGTTGGGCCAGTAACCAGCAGGTAGCCTAGTGGTTAGAGAGTTGGGCCAGTAACCAGCAGGTAGCCTAGTGGTTAGAGAGTTGGGCCAGTAACCAGCAGGTAGCCTAGTGGTTAGAGAGTTGGGCCAGTAACCAGCAGGTAGCCTAGTGGTTAGAGAGTTGGGCCAGTAACCAGCAGGTAGCCTAGTGGTTAGAGAGTTGGGCCAGTAACCAGCAGGTAGCCTAGTGGTTAGAGAGTTGGGCCAGTAACCAGCAGGTAGCCTAGTGGTTAGAGAGTTGGGCCAGTAACCAGCAGGTAGCCTAGTGGTTAGAGAGTTGGGCCAGTAACCAGCAGGTAGCCTAGTGGTTAGAGAGTTGGGCCAGTAACCAGCAGGTAGCCTAGTGGTTAGAGAGTTGGGCCAGTAACCAGCAGGTAGCCTAGTGGTTAGAGAGTTGGGCCAGTAACCAGCAGGTAGCCTAGTGGTTAGAGAGTTGGGCCAGTAACCAGCAGGTAGCCTAGTGGTTAGAGAGTTGGGCCAGTAACCAGCAGGTAGCCTAGTGGTTAGAGAGTTGGGCCTAGTGCCTAGTGGTTAGAGAGTTGGGCCAGTAACCAGCAGGTAGCCTAGTGGTTAGAGAGTTGGGCCAGTAACCAGCAGGTAGCCTAGTGGTTAGAGCGTTGGGCCAGTAACCAGCAGGTAGCCTAGTGGTTAGAGCGTTGGGCCAGTAACCAGCAGGTAGCCTAGTGGTTAGAGCGTTGGGCCAGTAACCAGCAGGTAGCCTAGTGGTTAGAGAGTTGGGCCAGTAACCAGCAGGTAGCCTAGTGGTTAGAGAGTTGGGCCAGTAACCAAAAGGTTGCTGGATCAAATCCCCGAGCTGACAAGGTAAAATTCTGTCATTCTACCCTTGAACAAGGCAGTTAACTCACTGTTCCCTGGTGTGGCATCATTATAAAGAAGAATTTGTTCTTAACTGATGTGAAAAAAATGGCTTGTAAGCACCTCTTGTATTTGGCCCATGTGAGAAATGTGATTTGTGTCCAAACTTTTAGTTCAACATCTGTTTTCACATTATGCCTACACAGTGGATATCGCAGCCTCTCGTTCGTCCTTACCTGACATTGACTGGACTAAATATAAACAGCCATACAGTATTATTGCAGGTAGCCCTCATAAAGTGTCATAAGACGGCTGAGTATAGGGAATAGCTGACAAACGCTCTTTATCACACGTCTCCCTCTCTTCCTTCCTCTCCCTCACCTTGTCACCCTAGCCTGGTAGTGAGAAGGTATTTAAAGGTTATCATTATGTAGAACGTACATAGAGAGAGGGAAGATCTCAGTTGCATTCTCCCCTCTCTCCTCTCTCCCCTCTCTAGCTCCCCTCTCTCCTGTCTACTCTCTCCTCTCCCCTCTCTCCTTTCCCCTCTCCACTCTCTCTCCTCGTCTCCTCATCTCCTTCTCAAAAGACTCATTTTCATAAGTATCATAGCGATAATACTGAAAAACAACCATTTTGAATAGAATGTTGTATCATTTTAAATACAACCATTACACTGTATGATAGATTTACCAGACTTGAAGTGGTCATGTGACTTACGCTACCTGTGTACAGTAAATACTGTAGCCTACATTTCTAAAGGCCTAACACCATGGAAATCATCCGTATCCTTATCCTTACGCTACCTGTGTACAGTAAATATGTAGCCTACATTTCTAAAGGCCTAACACCATGGAAATCATCCTTATCCTTATCCTTACGCTACCTGTGTACAGTAAATACTGTAGCCTACATTTCTAAAGCCCTAACACCATGGAAACCATCAGTATCCTTATCCTTATGCTACCTGTATACAGTAAATACTGTAGCCTACATTTCTAAAGCCCTAACACCATGGAAACCATCAGTATCCTTATCCTTATGCTACCTGTGTACAGTAAATACTGTAGCCTACATTTCTAAAGGCCTAACACCATGGAAACCATCAGTATCCTTATCCTTATGCTACCTGTGTACAGTAAATACTGTAGCCTACATTTCTAAAGGCCTAACACCATGGAAACCATCAGTATCCTTATCCTTATGCTACCTGTGTACAGTAAATACTGTAGCCTACATTTCTAAAGGCCATGGAAACCATCCGTATCCACATACATGTTGCAGTACATATATGACAACGATTGACTGAGAAACAAAAGTGTTCCCAGCCGCCAGCAGGATTATTCGCTTAACAAACGTCTCTCCACACGACATCAGACCACAGTTTGGGTTTATTTTTTTGAACTTGTTTTTAGTTCCGATAGTTCACATCCCATTTAGATCCAACTCTAAAAGTGAAGGTGGAATGAAGTGGAAAGAGAGAGCGCTCTCTCACCTTTCAGGTTTCAGCCAAGGCTTTGTAGTGAGATTGACATGATTTTTTAAGCACTTACGCTGCAGGAGTTGTTTTCAGTGAATGAGAGAGAAGTGGCCTTTAAAAAAACAATACAAAATCCTGCCCGAACCTCCTTGCAGTGAGTAATGTGAAGAGATAGCACTTGGCTTCTGGAAATTGTTGTTTGGCTCGATCCACTTGGGCCAATCATATCCCTGAAAATTAGCTGTTGGCTACCTTTTCTCTCTATTGTTTAGTGCTGGCAACCTTAAATAAAGTTTTTTTTTTTTTAACTAGGCGAGTCAGTTAAGAACAAATTCTTATTTATAATAACGGCCTATCCCAGCCCAAAGAAACTGGGCCAATGGTGCACTGCCCTATGAGACACCCAATCACAGCCAAATGTGATACAGCCTGGGTTTGAACCAGTGACTGTAGTGATGCCTTTTTGCACTGAGATGCAGTGCCTTAGACCACTGCAACACTCGGCAGCCTGGTGCTTTATCTATTTTCTTTCATGATGACATAATGATTCCCCTGTCAAAGATCTATACACAACCAATGACCTTGAGCAGTAGCTGTTTGCTGTAAGTGTCCTATGTTAAAAGAGCCCGTATACGTTAGTCAACAGTGTAACAGGACAAGTCCTCGTTGGAGCACATTTCCACATAGCCTTATTACTCTCCAGAGGTCAGTTTAAATGGCCGAGGTCTTGTTGCATACCAACGCCATCCTTTCATCATACACACACACACACACACACACACACACACACACACACACACACACACACACACACACACACATACACACACACACACACACACACACACGCATGCACACGCACACACGCTACAGCCCCCATCAATGTCTCCCAAACTCCTAAGAGGTGTGTATTTCTTATGACCCTTCATAATTAACAGATAGGATGAATTATGCATAGTTGGAAAATATTAAAACATGCAAAGCCTGAGCCATTTCATGCCAGATCCGTGACATTAAACATTACTCTCCCGTACTGTGGGACCTTTAAGGTTTTTCAGCCAGTTTAATATTTCAATAGCTCATTTGAGCCACTGCAAAGCCGGCGGATCATTTCTAACACTCCCTGTGACATTTACCCCTCTGCCCGGCTTCACAATAGGATAAAAGTGTGGATATTAGCCTGAACAACCTGCATGGGAAAGGGCTAGAGAGCACTACGCTGGTGAGAGGCAGGAAGGACACTGAGGATAAGACAAGCATGGTGTTTTCATGATTTCTTCCCGCCCTGGTAAAGATTAGGCAGCAGACACGGCTCTAAGAAATGATCTCTATAGTTAGTTTTCAGATTAGTTTTAATTCATTCCTGTGTTCAGGTTTTGTTTGAGTTAAGTTCTTATAGCTAAGGCCAATGTATTGGTTCAAAATGTGTATGATTTTGATCTCTGAATGAAATGTCCAACACATTGTGTCATACCATCAGATTTCATGATACAGTGATGTAAACCTACACAAGACCTTGAATGCTGAAGAAGACTATTGGGGGGAGGTTGGTCGCCAACAGATACTATAGGAAAACAAAGGCAATGTCACGCCCTGGTCGAAGTATTTTGTGTTTTTCTTCATGTATTTGGTCAGGCCAGGGTGTGACATTGGTTTTTGTATGTGATGTGTAGCTTAGTGGGATTGTAGCTTAGTGGGGTGTTCTAGGAAAGTCTAGTTAAATAAACATGGATCGCAATCGACACGCTGCAGTTTGGTCCGACTCTCCTTCACCATATGAAAACCGTGACAGAATCACCCACCACAGGACCAAGCAGCGTGTCAACAGGCAGGAGCAGCCCAAAGAGGAGAAGCGCAATAAGGATTTCTGGACATGGGAGGAAATCCTCGACCGGAGAGGACCCTGGTATGAGGAGGCAGCACGGCGACGTGGATGGAAGCCCGGGAATCAGCCCCAAAAATGTATTGGGGGGGGACTTACAGGGAGAATGGCTACGCCAGGTAGGAGACCTGCGCAAACTCCCTGTGCTTACTGGGGGACTAGAGAGACCGGGCAGGCACCGTGTTATGCAGTGGTGCGCACAGTGTCCCCAGTGCGGGTGCATATGGTCCCCAGTGCGTCTCCTTGGGCCGGCTTACATGGCACCAGCCTTGCGCTCAGTGTCTCCGGTTCGCCTACATAGTCCAGTGCGGGCTATTCCACCTCGCAGCATTGGCAGGGCGACCGAGAGTATTCAACCAGGTAAGGTTGGGCAGGCTCGGTGCTCAAGAGCTCCAGTGCACCTGCACGGTCCGGTCTATCCAGTACCACCTCCACACCCCAGCCCTCCGGTAGCAGCTCCCCGCACCAGGCTTCCTGTGCGTGTCCTCGGCCCAATACCACCAGTGCCAGCACCACGCATCAGGCCTACAGTGTGCCTCGCCTCTCCTGCGCTGTCGGAGTCTCCCGCCTCTCCTGCGCTGTCGAAGTCTCCCGCCTCTCCTGCGCTACCGGAGTCTCCTGTCTGTTCAGTGCAGTCAGAGCTGTCAGCCTGCATGGAGCAGTCAGAGCTGTCAGCCTGCATGGAGCAGTCAGAGCTGTCAGCCTGCATGAAGCAGCCAGAGATGTCAGTCTGCAAGGAGCTGTCAGTCTGCAAGGAGCTGCCAGCCTGCATGGAGCAGCCAGAGCTGCCAGCCTGCATGGAGCAGCCAGAGCTGCCAGCCTGCATGGAGCAGTCAGAGCTGTCAGTCTGCATGGAGCAGCCAGAGCTGTCAGTCTGCATGAAGCAGCCAGAGATGTCAGTCTGCAAGGAGCTGCCAGTCTGCAAGGAGCTGCCAGTCTGCAAGGAGCTGCCAGTCTGCAAGGAGCTGCCAGTCTGCAAGGAGCTGCCAGTCTGCACGGAGCCGCCAGAGCTGCTAGTCTGTAAGAAGCCGCCAGAGCTGTCAGCCTACATGGAGCAGCCAGAGCCGCCAGTCAGCATGGAGCAGTCAGAGCCGCCAGTCAGCATGGGTCAGACAGATTCTTCCAGATCTGCCAGTCAACCAGGCTCTTCCAGATCTGCCAGTCAGCCAGAGTCTTCCAGATCTGCCAGTCAGCCGGGATCTGCCAGAACTGCCAGTCAGCCAGGATCTGCCAGTCAGCCAGGATCTGGTGGATCCATCAACCTGCCTGAGCTTCCTTTCACTCCTGAGCTTCCTTTCACTCCCAAGCTTCCTTTCACTCCCGAGCTTCCTTTCACTCCAGAGCTTCCTTTCACTCCCGAGCTTCCTTTCACTCCCGAGCTTCCTTTCACTCCCGAGCTTCCCCTCAGTCCCGAGCTTCCCCTCAGTCCCGAGCTTCCCCTCAGTCCCGAGCTTCACCTCAGTCCCAATCTGCTCCTCAGTCTAGTGGGGTTCTGGGTGAGGACTACTAGCCCATGGTTGGCGGCGAGGGTGGACTATCTAGGGACGCAAGGAGAGGGGACTAAGACATTTACTGAGTGGGGTCCACGTCCCGCGCCGGAGCCGCCACCATGGACAGACGCCCACCCGGACCCTCCCTATTGATTTGAGGTGCGTTCGGGAGTCCGCACCTTAGGGGGGGGGGGGTTCTGTCACGCCCTGGTCGAAGTATTTTGTGTTTTTCTTCATGTATTTGGTCAGGCCAGGGTGTGACATTGGTTTTTGTATGTGGTGTGTAGCTTAGTGGGATTGTAGCTTAGTGGGGTGTTCTAGGAAAGTCTATGGCTGTCTGAAGTGGTTCTAAATCAGAGGCAGGTGTTTATCGTTGTCTCTGATTGGGAACCATATTTAGGCAGCCATATTCTTTGGTTGTATTGTCGGTGATTGTCCTGAGTGTCTCGATGTCCTTGTTTGATGTTAGTTGACACAAGTATAGGCTGTTTTCGGTTTTCGTTTCGTTTATTGTTTTGTAGTGTTCGTGTTTAGTCGTGTTTACGTTTGTTTAAATAAACATGGATCGCAATCGACACGCTGCAGTTTGGTCCGACTCTCCTTCACCATATGAAAACTGGCAGGCAATGCAACAGAAACATGCAACACGACAGATAAATAGTTCAAAACACACAACGACAACAGATTAACAGTTGCGTTTATGACACACACATGTTACAGACTGCCATGAATAGTTCATGTTGAGAAGAAATGTTATAACATTTTATAAAATGGCCTTTTAGCTTGAGACGAAGATATTTTAGGTAGAAATGGACATCCTCATTTAAGGTTAGTGCTTTAATCAATAGTACTTATGTCTTAAAATGCAGGTACTTCAACCCCCCATCAAAGCTTTTGAGAGAATGGGCTTGCTGAAGCTTGCATTTAAAAACCTTCTGACTACGGGAGAAATAAGAACAGGGAAAAAAAAGCTATTTCAGGTCTAGGAGCTTTGACTTCTTCTGTTTAGAACATACCGAGCATTTCTACTGCATTCAAAATGAACATCCCAATAAAGGAATCAAAGAAACTGCGATATTGCGTTGAAAGGCAAACCCAATGAATAGTCACACCCTTTTACTTTTTACAACTTATTGTTGTGCTACAGCCTGAATTTCAATTGAGATGTGTCACTGACCTACACACAATACCCCATAATGTCAAAGTATATATATTTTTTAAAGTTCTTTTAAACAAAACTAATATTAAAATGAAAAGCTAAACTGTCTTGAGTCAATAAGTGTTCAAACCCTTTGTTATGGCAAACCTAAATAAGTTCAGGAGTAAAACATTTGCTTAACAAGTCACATAATAAGTTGCATGAACTCAATTGGTCTGCAACAATAGTGTTTAACATGAGTTTTGAATGCTTACCTCATCTCTCTACCCCACTCATACAATTATCTGTAAAGTCCCTCAGTCAAGCAGGGAATTTCAATTGGTGCATTTATTGGGGAAGCATGGCTTTCCTTGGCAACCATAAATACACAACACTGTTACAGAGTTTAATGGCTCTGATAGGATAAAACTGGATGGATCAGCAATATTGTAGTTACTCCACAATACGGTATAATAACTACAATGTTGACAGATACTAACTTATGTTAGAAGGTGAAAAGAAGGAAGCATGCACAGAATAAAAATATTCCCAAACATGCATCCTATCCTATATCATGTTTAGGGAAGACCCAGATGCAGACAGTGTCGAAGTTACAAAAGTGTATTACTAGAACAGGGGGCAGGCACAATGCAAGGTCAAGGGCAGGCAGAGGTCAGTAATCCAGATCAGAGTCCAAAAGGTACAGAACGGCAGGCAGTCTCAGGGTCAGGGCGGGCAGAGGTCAGTAATCCAGATCAGAGTCCAAAAGGTACAGAACGGCAGGCAGTCTCAGGGTCAGGGCAGGCAGAGCGAGGTCAATAATCCAGTTTGGTGGGGCATGGTACAGTGCGCCAGGCAGGCTCAGGGTCAGGGCAGGCAGGCTCAGGGTCAGGGCAGGCAGGCTCAGGGTCAGGTCAGGCAGGCTCAGGGTCAGGGCAGGCTCAGGGTCAGGGCAGGCAGTCTCAGGATCAGGGCAGCCAGGCTCAGGGTCAGGACAGCCAGGTTCAGGGTCAGGGCAGGCAGGCTCAGGGTCAGGGCAGGCAGGCTCATGGTCAGGACAGCCAGGCTCAGGGTCAGGGCAGGCAAAATGGTCAAAACCGTGAAAACTAGAAAACAGGAACTATAGAAAAGACAGGAGCAAGGGGGGAAAACGCTGGTAGGCTTGAAGAACAAAATCAACTGGCAACAGACAAACAGAGAACACAGGTATAAATACACTGGTGATAGTGAGGGGAGATGGGAAACACCTGGTGGGAGTTGGAGACAAGCACAAAGACAGGTGAAACAGAGCAGGGTGTCACATCCTGCTTGCAATAAGTCACTAAAATGTTGCAAAGAAATGTACTTTGTCCTAAATACAAGGAGTTAAGTTTAGGGAAAATCCAACACATCACTGAGTACCACTATTCAAATGTTTAGGCATGATGGTGACTGCATCATGTTATGGGTATGATTGTCATCAGCAAGGACTAGTGTGTTTTATTAGGATAAAAAGAAACAGAATAGAGCTAAGTGGAGGCAAAATCCTGGAAGAAAATCTAGTTCAGTCTGCTTTCCACCAGACACTGGGAGACAAATTCACCTTACAGCAGGACACCTTAAACACAAGGCCAAATATATGCTGGAGTTGCTTATCAAGATGACATTGAACTTCCCGACTGGCCTAGTTACAGTTTTTACTTAAATCGGCTTGAACATCTACAGCAAGACGTGAAAATGGCTGTAATATGCATAACTTGTACAATCCAGGTGTGAAAGCTCTTAGAGATTTACCCAAGAAAGACTCACAGCTGTAACCACTGACAAAGGTGATTCTAACATGTTTTGACAAAGGGGTGTATTTATTTTTCAATAAATTTGCACAAATCTATTTTTTTTCACTTGGTCCATTATGGGGTATTATGTGTCAATGGATAACAAAAAAAAAAATATATATATTTAATCAATTTGGAATTCAGGCTGTAAAAACAAAATGTGGAGTAAGTCAAGGGGTATGAATACTTTCTGAAGGAACTGTTACTGGCAACATCAAATAGGTCAATCAGATATCAATGCAGACATAGAACACCCACTGAGGGCATTATCCTTCAACGGCTTCTGAATCACCACATCAAGTCTGCACGTTATTGCAGACATTCTTATTGCAGACATTCTTATTGCAGACATTCTTATTGCAGACATTCTTATTGCCAGACATTCTGATTGCCAGACATTCTTATTGCAGACATTCTTATCGCCAGACATTCTTATTGCCAGACATTCTTATTGCAGACATTCATATTGGCAGACATTCTTATTGCCAGACATTTTTATTGCCAGACTTTCTTATTGCCAGACATTCTTATTGCAGACATTCTTATTGCCAGACATTCTTATTGCAGACATTCTTATAGCCAGACATTTTTATTGCCAGACATTCTTATTGCAGACATTCTTATTGCCAGACATTCTTATTGCAGACATTCTTATTGCCAGATATTCTTATTGCCAGACATTCTTATTGCCAGATATTCTTATTGCCAGATATTTTTATTGCCAGACCTTCTTATTGCCAGATATTCTTATTGCAGACATGAAATGTGCAGAGATAGTGATGTCACAACGTAATTTCCATTGGTCATTTTTTTATGAGCTGATTTTCACTTTCCAAAGCTTTTTTAAATTTTGGTTTGTTTATGAAGTATTTGTCTATTGACAGAGAATGTTATAAAGTATATACTGTATGGTGTTTTAAAGTCTGATTTTATATAGGATCAATGACTTGTGCAAAGTAATGTAGGGTAAGACTGGCGTTTTACGGCTTTACAATTATTTGAGGTTACTGGGAGTCAGTCTGAATGCATTTGATTTCTCTCTCTGTCTCTCTATCCCTCTCTCTCTCTCTCTCTCTCTCTCTCTCTCTCTCTCTGTCTCTCTCCCTTTCTCTCTCTCCCCCTTTCTCTCTCTCTCCCTTTCTCTCTCTCTCCCTTTCTCTCTCTCTCTCTCTCTCTCTGTCTATGTCTCTCCCTCTCTCTCTGACTCTCTCTCTCTCTCTCTCTCTCTCTCTCTCTGTCATCTCGCTCCCTTTCTCTCTCTCTCCCTCTCTCTCTCTCTCTCTCTCTCTGTCTATGTCTCTCCCTCTCTCTCTGACTCTCTCTCTCGCTCTCTCTCTCTGTGATCTCGCTCTCTTTCTCTGTCTCTCTATCTCGCTCTCTCTGTCTCGCTCTCTGTCTCTCTCTCTTTGTCTGTCTGTCTCACTCCTTCCCTCTGTTAGCCAGCAGTCAGCAGTCAGCACCCTGAGCAATGTTCATTTAGATTGGTACTGGAGTATCATTGACATTAGGGTTAAACCATCCATATAACTGTAAGTAGCAATTAACAACAGAGAAGTGTTATGCAGACGATGGGGAACAGAGAGAGGAGGAAGCAAGAACTGAAGAAAAACAGTGTTTTAAGAGGGCCAGTCATCCAGGAAGTGGCCCTGCACAGTTGAACAGCTGAGATGATCCTTTAAGCAGATGCCAGCCTGTCAAATGCTCACAGCGGATGTCAGCTGACGGCTGAGTCACACACATTGATAGAGAGAAGTGGGTGTCAGACAAGAGAAAGACAAATAAAATAATGAGGAGGAAATGTCTTTTACTGTCAGTCACTGTTTTTTCTCTTCTTTATTTGTCAACGATCTACACAAAATACTTTGCAACGTCAAAGTGGCAGAAAAATTCTAACATTAGTAAAAATCTTAAAATTCTGTCAAGTTGGTTGTTGATCATTGCTAGACAATCATTTTCAAGTCTTACCATAGATTTTCAAGCCAATTTCAATCAAAACTCTAGCTAGGCCACTCAGGAACATTTAATGTCATCTTGGTAAGCAACTCAAGTGTATATTTGTCGTTGTGTTTTTGGTTATTGTCCTGCTGAAAGGTGAATTTGTCTCCCAGTGTCTGGTGGAAAGCAGACTGAACCACGTTTTCCTTTAAGATTTTGCCTGTGCTAAGCTCTATTACATATATTTTATCCTAAAAACTCCCTAGTCCTTGCCGATGACAAGCATACCCATAACATGATGTAGCCACGACCATGCTTGAAAATATGAAGAGTAGTACTCAGTGAAGTATTTTGTTGGTGTAACGCTCCGGGTGTCGTGGGAGTGGAGTCAGACGCAGGAAACATAGAGTGCGATGCTGTGCTCTTTAATGCACAAAACTCAACCCAGGGTGCTCACAACCAAAATGCACGACCAGGAACAAACACGTTCCTCTACTACAAAACAGAAGGTCACAATAATCAATCCCGCACAAAGTACCAGGCTGACTAATAAAGCCTCACTAATTATACCCAACTCAAAACAGGTGTACTAAATAAACACATAAGGAGGGGGAGGAAAGAATCAGTGGCAGCTAGTAGACTGGCGATGACGACCGCCGAGCGCCACCTGAACGGGAAGGGGAGCTACCTTCGGTCGGAGTCGTGACAGTTGGATTTGCACAAAACACAACACTTTATAGTCAGGACAAAAAGTTAATTTCTTTGCCATATTTTTTGCAGTTTTATATATTGCAAACAGGATGCATGTTTTGGAATATTTTTATTCTGTAGAGGCTTCCTTCTTTTCACTCTGTTATTGATGGTAGTATTGTGGAGTTAATACAATGTTGTTGATCCATCCTCAGTCAACATTGGCCTCATGATGAAATCCCTTAGAGGTTTCCTTCCTCTCCGGCAACTTAGTTAGGAAGGACACCTTTATCTTTGTAGTGACTGGGGAGATTGATACACCATCCAAAGTGTAATTAATAACTACACTAAGCTCAAAGGGATATTCAATGTCAGCTTTTTTAATCTGCACCCATCAACCAATAGGAACCCTTCTTTGCGAGGAACTGGAAAATCTCCCTCATCTTTGTGGTTGTATCTGTGTTTGAAATGTACTGGTCCACTGATGGTCTTGACAGATACTTGTATGTGTGGAGTACAGAGACTAGGTAGTCATTGAGAATACATGATAAACCCTACTTTGGCACACAGAGTTAGACCATGCAACTTATTATGTGACTTGTTAAGCACCTTTTTACTCCTGAACTTATTTACGCTTGTCATAACAAATGGATTGAATACTTTGAATTGATTTGGAAAAAAACAAACAAACACAAATGACTAAATTCTACTTTTACATTATGGGGTATTGTGTGTAGGCCTGTGACACATAATCTAAATGTGATACATTATATACTTGACTTTTACATTATGGGGTATTGTGTGTAGGCCTGTGACACAATCTAAATGTGATACATTATATAATTGAAATGTAGGTTGTAACACAGCTTTCTGAATGCACTGTACATGTTTCTCTATAAATAATTGTAATTTTGAAAACAAAGAGAAAAAAATCAACAACGAAAAATACATCTTATTTCAAAGGGCCCCCATTGGAGTTGTTGATTAACTTTGGGCTGAGATCCCGCTAATGGGATCGATATGACAACAGCCAGTGAAAGTGCAGGGCGCCAAATTCAAACAACAGAAATCTCATAATAAAAATTCCTCAAACATACAAGTATTTCACACCATTTTAAAGATACACTTCTTGTTAATCCCACCACAGTGTCCGATTTCAAAAGGCTTTACGGCGAAAGCACCACAAACGATTATGTTAGGTCAGAGCCAAGTCACAGAAAAACAAAGCCATTTTTTCCAGCCAAAGAGAGTCACAAAAATCAGAAATAGAGATAGAATTCATCACTAACCTTTGATGATCTTCTTCAGATGACACTCATAGGACTTCATGTTACACAAAACATGTATGTTTTGTTCGATAAAGTTCATATTTATATCCAAAAATCTCAGTATACAATTGGCGCGTTATGTTTAGTAGTTCCAAAAACATCTGGTGATTTTGCAGAGAGCCACATCAATTTACAGAAATACTCATCATAAATGTTGATGAAAATAAAAGTGTTATGCATGGAACTTTAGATCCACTTCTCCTTAATGCAACCGCTGTGTCAGATTTCAAAAATACTTTACGGAAAAAGCACACCAAGCAATAATCCGAGTACGGCGCTCAGAGACCAAAACAACCCAAACGCCATGTTGTGTAGTCAACTGAAGTCAGAAATAGCATTATAAATATTCAGTTACCTTTGATGATTTTCATCAGAATGCACTCCCAGGAATCCCAGTTCCACAATAAATGTTTGATTTGTTCGATAAAGTTAATCTTTATGTCCAAATACCTCCAAATACCTCCAAATTCATGACGCACGAGCAGATGAAAAGCCAAAAGGTTCCGTTACAGTCCGTAGAAACATGTCAAATGAAGTATAGAATCCATCTTTAGGATGTTTTCAACATAAATCTTCAATACTGTTCCAACTGGAGAATTCCTTGCAATGGAATGGAACAGAGCTCGCTCTCACGTGAACGAGTGTCACGAGCTCATGGCACTCTGCCAGACACCTGACTCAAACAGCCCTTATGAGCCCCCACTTCACAGTAGAAGCACCAAACAAGGTTCTAAAGACGGTTGACATCTAGGGGAAGCCTTAGGAAGTGCAACATGACCAATATCCCACTGTATCTTCAATAGGGAATGAGGTGAAAAAATACAAACCTCAGATTTCCAACTTCCTGGTTGAATTATTTTCTCAGGTTTTTGCCTGTCATATGAGTTCTCTTATACTCACAGACATCATTCAGTTTTTAGAAACATCAGAGTGTTTTCTATCCAAATAATATGCATATCTTAGCTTCTGGGATTGAGTAGCAGGCAGTTTACACTGGGCACCTCTGGGCACCTTATTCATCCAAGCTACTCAATACTAATTGAACCACATTGTTACAAGGTATATTGAGAGTAAACATCTTTTACAGCAAAGACCTGGGGAAGAGTGGCAGGGGAGAAAATAATGTGCCTATTTGAAAGCAAAATAAATTAGTATCTCGCTAGGTTTCATATTTTTTTCATACTCATCCTAGAAAAAGTTACAGACCTCTGCGCTAGAGAGACAGGGAGAAAGAGGTAGAGACGGAGAGAAAGAGGTGAGATGGAGAGAAAGAGGTGAGACGGAGAGAGAGAGAGGTGAGATGGAGAGGAAGAGGTGAGACGGAGAGAAAGAGGTGAGAAGTGGAGCAAGAGGTAGAGACAGGGAGCAAGAGGTAGAGACAGGGAGCAAGAGGTGGAGACAGGGAGCAAGAGCTAGAAACAGGGAGCAAGAGCTAGAGACAGGGAGCAAGAGGTAGAGACAGGGAGCAAGAGGTAGAGACAGGGAGCAAGAGCTAGAGACAGGGAGCAAGACGTAGAGACAGGGAGCAAGAGCTAGAGACAGGGAGCAAGAGCTAGAGACAGGGAGCAAGAGGTAGAGACAGGGAGCAAGAGGTAGAGACAGGGAGCAAGAGGTAGAGACAGGGAGCAAGAGGTAGGCAGAGATGCTTTGAATAATACATGCCTGTGCACAGTGCTGTACATAGGTTTGTTTCCCAAACACAGTGCCCTGGCTGGCAGACAGCCTAAATAAGCATCGTAGTTAGGTGGGATGGCCAGGTTAATGGAAAGTATCTGCCGCCTGGCATCAGTGGAGTCGCTCTCTCCTCAAACTGCCGTCTCTCCATTACAGAGATGCAGCATGCACTGCAAAACAACCGCCAATCATCTTCACTGACACATTTAATATGGTATGATGGGTTTGAGATCATCCTTGGAGAGGGCTATAGATACATGTGTTTTAGGATAGTGTTGTTCACTCTGGTGGTGTTTTTTAATACATCAATCATCCACATAAACTCCTGGCTTTTTAAGGACAGAGTTTGGGGAAGGGTATACCTAGTCAATTGCACAATTTAATGTATTTCACCTAACCCCTCTGAATCAGACATGTGCAGGGGATGCCTTAATAAAAGTCATCGGCACCCAGGGAGCAGTTGTTATTGTTTTGCTCAAGGGCAAAACAGCTCACAAATTCAAACAAGCAACCCCCCCACACCGGGGATTTGAACAAGCAAACCTTTAGATTACTGTCCCAACGCTCTAATCGCTAGGCTACATGCTGCCCAAGTTTGGAAAAATAATGAAGTAGTGATTGGGCTGAGGGTATTTAATCGACTCTAAAAGGCTAATCAATGGAGCCCCACAGTGGAAGTGTCATAATACCCATGAAACCGAGCGGTCAAACAGGGACATTTTTCCATTTGTTTTCCACCATTCATTTTTCCCATAGGGGATTTTAGAAACACGTAAACTAAGGGCTGTGTTTTGTGACGTTTTGATAACCATGTATATCTCTCAGACAAGGTGACTTTTATCTATAAGTTTGGCACTCATTTGAAAATGACAATTAGCAACAAAGTAGACTTCATGCAAAACTACAAATCCCTGCAAGTACCTGTACGTCATCTCTGGCTGACACCTTTGCTAACAGGTATTGATTGGGTCAATTAAACATTTGTACAAGACAGCTCAAAGAATTGTCAATTTAAAGGAATGTAGCCAATTTATTAAACGTCCTGTTTACAGACATAAATTGCAAGATAGTAGAAATCTGCCAAGATGTCAAAAGACTGCCACTATTAAAACCTGTTGAGTGTAGGGGGCAGTATTTTGATGTTTGGATGAAAAACGTACCCAAATGAAACTGGCTATTTCTCAGGCCCAGAATCTAGAATATGCATATGATTGTCAGATCAGGATAGAAAACACTCTAAGGTTTCCAAAACTGTCAAAATATTGTCTGTGAGTATAACAAAACTGATATTACAGGTGAAAACCTGAAGAAAATCCAACCCGGAAGTGCTGTATTTCCTGAAAGCTCTCTGTTCCATTGCCTGCTTTCGCTCCATTTAAAGGGATATCAACCACACTAATTTTCCTATGGCTTCCACATGTTGTGAACAGTTTTTAGACATAGTTTCAGGATTTTATTTGGAAAAATAAGCGAGAAAGATCACATCGTGTCATTGTATGGCTGGGTGCAAGCAGCGTTTTGTATGCACAACAGTCTGGACCAGACATTTTCTCTCTCTCTCCTATTGAAGAAGGTACAGTCCGGTTGAAATATTATCGATTATATATTGTAAAAACAACCTGAGGATTGATTATAATTTTTTTTGACATGTTTCTACGAACTTTACGGATAATATTTGGAATTTTCGTCTTCGCCGTCGTGACCACTCGAGCCTGCGGTTTTCTGAACATAAAGCACCAATCAAATGGAGGTATTTTGGATATAAAAATAATCTTTATTGAACAAAAGGAACATTTGTTGTGTAACTGGGAGTCTCGTGAGTGCAAACATCCGAAGATCATCAAAGGTAAGCGATTCATTTGATTGCTTTTCTGACTTTCGTGACCAATCTACTTGGCTGCTAGCTGTTTGTAATGTTTTGTCTGCTGAGAGAGATTTCCTTACATAAACATTTGGTATGCTCTCTCCGAAAAGCTTTTTTGAAATCTGACACGCCAGGTGGATTAACAACAAAATAAGCTGTGTTTTGCTATATTGTACTTGTGATTTCATGAAAATGTTATATTTGTAATAATTTAATTTGAATTTGGCGCTCTGCAATTCAGTGGATGTTGATGAAAATGATCCCGCTAACGGGATGGGTGCATCAAGAAGTTAAGGAGAGGTATATCTATATTTCCATGTCTAACAAATTAATTTTCATCGACATTTATAATGAGTATTTCTGTAAAATGATGTGGCTTTCTGCAATATCACCGGATGTTTTTGGAACTAGTGAACGTAACGCGCCAATGTATACGGAGATTTTTTCATATAAATATCAACTTTATCAAACAAAACATATATGTATTGTGTAACATGAAATCCTATGAGTGTCATCTGATGAAGATCATCAAAGGTTAGTGATTCATTTGATTTTGATTTGATCATTTGATTTCATTTGATTTGTGCTTTTTGTGACTCCTCTCTTTGGCGATGTCTTTCTGTGGCTTGGTGGTGACCTAACATAATCGTTTGTGGTGTTTTCGCTGTAAAGCCTGTTTGAAATCGGACACTGTGGTGGGATTAACAAGATTACCTTTTAAAACGGTATAAGATACATGTATGTTTGAGGAATTTTGATTATGAGATTTCTGTTGTTTTGAATTTGGCGCCGTGCACGTTCACTGGCTGTTGTCATATCGATCCCGTTAACGGGATTGCAGCACTAAGAAGTTTTAACTAACCTCCTGACAAGCTTCAATGCCATACAACTCTCCTTCCGTGGCCTCCAACTGCTCTTAAATGCAAGTAAAACTAAATGCATGCTCTTCAACCGATCACTGCCCCCACCTGCCCACCCGTCCAGTATTACTACGCTGAACGGTTCTGACTTAGAATACGTGGACAACTACAAATACCTAGGTGTCTGGTTAGACTGTAAACTCTCCTTCCAGACTCACATTAACCATGTCTAATCCCAATTTTTTATGTAGAATTGGCTTTCTATTTCGGAACAAATCATTCTTCACTCAGGCTGCCAAACATTCCCTTGTAAAACTGACCATCCTACTAATCCTCGACTTCGGTGATGTCATTTACAAAATAGCCTCCAACACTCTACGCAACAAATTGGATGCAGTCTATCACAGTGCCATCCGTTTTGTCGCCAAAGCCCCATACTACCCACCACTGCGAACTGTACGCTCTCGTTTGCTGGCCCTCGCTTCATACTCGTCACCAAACCCACTGGCTCCAGGTCATCTAGGTAAAGCCCCGTCTAATCTCAGCTCACTGGTCACCATACCACCTGTAGCACGCGCTCCAGCAGGTACATCTCACTAGTCACCCCCAAAGCCAATTCTTCCTTTGGCCGTCTTTCCTTCCAATTCTCTGCTGCCAATGACTGAAACGAACTGCAAAAATCACTGAAGCTGGAGACTCATATCTCCCTCACTAGCTTTAATCATCAGCTGTCAGAGCTGCTCACAGATCACTGCACCTGTGCATAGCCCATCTGTAAATTACCCATCCAACTACCTCATCCCCATACTGTATTTATGTATTTATCTTGCTCCTTTGCACCCCAGTATCGCTACTTGCACATTCATCTTCTGCACATCTACCATTCCAGTGTTTAATTGCTATATTGTAATTACTCCGCCACAATGGCCTATTCATTGCCTTACCTCCCTTATCCTACCTCATTTGCACATGCTGTATTTTTCTACTGTATTATTGACTGTTTTGTTTATCCCATGTGAAACTCTGTGTTGTTGTATGTGTCGAACTGCTTTGCTTTATCTTGGCCAGGTCGAAGTTGTAAATGAGAACTTGTTCTCAACTGGCCTACCTGGTTAAATAAAGGTTAAATATTTTTATATTTTTAAAGTCAGATCAATAGCCAAGCCATGAGGTCAAAGAATTTGTCCGTAGAGATCTGAGACAGGATTGTGTCGAGGCACAGATCTGGGAAAGGTTACCGGAAAATGTCTGCAGCATTGAAGGTCCCCAAGAACACAGTGGCCTCCATCATTCTTAAATGGAAGACGTTTTGAATCACCAACATTCTTCCTAGAGCTGCAAGCTCGGCCAAACTGAGAAATCGGGGGAGAAGGGCTTTGGTCAGGGACGTGACCAAGAACCTGATGGTCACTCTGACAGAGCTCCAGAGCTCCCCTTTGGAAATGGTAGAACCTTCCAGAGGACAATAATCTCTGCGGCGCTCCACCAAACAGAACTTTATGGTAGAATGGCCAGACTGAAGCCACTCCTGAGTTAAAGGCACATGACAGCCCACTTGGAGTTTGCCAAAAGGAACCTAAAGGACTCAGATCATGAGAAACAAGATTCTCTTGTCTGATGAAACCAAGATTGAACTTTTTGGACTGAATGCATCACGTCTGGAGGAAAGCTGGCATCATCCCTACGGTGAAGCATGGTGGTGGCAGAATCATGCTGTGGGGATGTTTTTCAGCGGCAGGGACTGGGAGACTAGTCAGGATCGATGGAAAGATGAACAGAGCAAAGTACAGAGAGATTCTTGATGAAAATCTGCTCCAGAGCTTCAGGACATCAGACTGGGGCAAAGGTTCACCTTCCAGAAGGACAACGATTCTAAACACAATGCCACTATAATGCAGGAGTGGCTGTGGCATTCGGGACAAGTCTCTGAATGTCCTTGAGTTGCCCAGCCAGACCCTGGACATGAAGCCGATCGAGCATCTCTGGAGAGACCTGAAAATAGCTGTGCAGCAACGCTCTCCATCCAACCTGACAGACCTGGAGAGGATCTGCTGAGAAGAATGGGAGAAACTCCCCGAATACAGGTGTTCCAAGCTTGTAGCGTCATACCCAAGAAGACTCTAGGCTGTAATCGCTGCCAAAGGTGCTTCAACAAAGTACTGAGTAAAGGGTCTGAATACTTAAGTTCGATTTTTCAGTTTGTATTTTCATAAATGTGCAAAAAAAAGAGTTTCCTTCCCCATTATGCGGTATTGTGCGTAGTTTGAAAAAACAAACAATTTAACTAATTTTAGAATAAGGCTGTAACGTAACAAAATGTGGAAAAAGGGAAGGGGTCTGAATACTTTCCAAATACACTGTATGCGTGTATTTGAATATATATATATATATATATATATATATATATATATATATATATATATATATATATATGTATATATATATATGTATATGTATATGTGTATATATATATATGTATATATATATGTGTATATATATATATGTATATATATATATATATATATATATATATACAGTGCCTTGCGAAAGTATTCGGCCCCCTTGAACTTTGCGACCTTTTGCCACATTTCAGGCTTCAAACATAAAGATATAAAACTGTATTTTTTTGTGAAGAATCAACAACAAGTGGGACACAATCATGAAGTGGAACGACATTTATTGGATATTTCAAACTTTTTTAACAAATCAAAAACTGAAAAATTGGGCGTGCAAAATTAGAGAGACATACATACAGATGAATAGACAGACACATAGAGAGACATACATACAGACAAATAGACAGACACATAGAGAGACATACATACAGATGAATAGACAGACACATAGAGAGACATACATACAGATACATAGACAGGCAAATAGACAGGTAAATAGACAGATACATAGAGAGACATACATACAGATAAATAGACATTTACATTTACATTTAGGTCATTTAGCAGACGCTCTTATCCAGAGCGACTTACAAATTGGTGCATTCACCTTATGACCTCCAGTGGAACAGTAGTGCATCTAAATCTTTTCAGGGGGAGGGGGGGTGAGAGGGATTACTTTATCCTATCCTAGGTATTCCTTAAAGAGGTGGGGTTTCAGGTGTCTCCGGAAGGTGGTGATTGACTCCGCTGTCCTGGCGTCGTGAGGGAGTTTGTTCCACCATTGGGGGGCCAGAGCAGCGAACAGTTTTGACTGGGCTGAGCGGGAACTGTACTTCCTCAGTGGTAGGGAGGCGAGCAGGCCAGAGGTGGATGAACGCAGTGCCCTTGTTTGGGTGTAGGGCCTGATCAGAGCCTGGAGGTACTGAGGTGCCGTTCCCCTCACAGCTCCGTAGGCAAGCACCATGGTCTTGTAGCGGATGCGAGCTTCAACTGGAAGCCAGTGGAGGGAGCGGAGGAGCGGGGTGACGTGAGAGAACTTGGGAAGGTTGAACACCAGACGGGCTGCGGCGTTCTGGATGAGTTGTAGGGGTTTAATGGCACAGGCAGGGAGCCCAGCCAACAGCGAGTTGCAGTAATCCAGACGGGAGATGACAAGTGCCTGGATTAGGACCTGCGCCGCTTCCTGTGTGAGGCAGGGTCGTACTCTGCGGATGTTGTAGAGCATGAACCTACAGGAACGGGCCACCGCCTTGATGTTAGTTGAGAACGACAGGGTGTTGTCCAGGATCACGCCAAGGTTCTTAGCGCTCTGGGAGGAGGACACAATGGAGTTGTCAACCGTGATGGCGAGATCATGGAACGGGCAGTCCTTCCCGGGAGGAAGAGCAGCTCCGTCTTGCCGAGGTTCAGCTTGAGGTGGTGATCCGTCATCCACACGGATATGTCTGCCAGACATGCAGAGATGCGATTCGCCACCTGGTCATCAGAAGGGGGAAAGGAGAAGATTAATTGTGTGTCGTCTGCATAGCAATGATAGGAGAGACCATGTGAGGTTATGACAGAGCCAAGTGACTTGGTGTATAGCGAGAATAGGAGAGGGCCTAGAACAGAGCCCTGGGGGACACCAGTGGTGAGAGCACGTGGTGTGGAGACGGATTCTCGCCACGCCACCTGGTAGGAGCGACCTGTCAGGTAGGACGCAATCCAAGCGTGGGCCGCGCCGGAGATGCCCAACTCGGAGAGGGTGGAGAGGAGGATCTGATGGTTCACAGTATCGAAGGCAGCCGATAGGTCTAGAAGGATGAGAGCAGAGGAGAGAGAGTTAGCTTTAGCAGTGCGGAGCGCCTCCGTGATACAGAGAAGAGCAGTCTCAGTTGAATGACTAGTCTTGAAACCTGACTGATTTGGATCAAGAAGGTCATTCTGAGAGAGATAGCGGGAGAGCTGGCCAAGGACGGCACGTTCAAGAGTTTTGGAGAGAAAAGAAAGAAGGGATACTGGTCTGTAGTTGTTGACATCGGAGGGATCGAGTGTAGGTTTTTTCAGAAGGGGTGCAACTCTCGCTCTCTTGAAGACGGAAGGGACGTAGCCAGCGGTCAGGGATGAGTTGATGAGCGAGGTGAGGTAAGGGAGGAGGTCTCCGGAAATGGTCTGGAGAAGAGAGGAGGGGATAGGGTCAAGCGGGCAGGTTGTAGGGCGGCCGGCCGTCACAAGACGCGAGATTTCATCTGGAGAGAGAGGGAGAAAGAGGTCAGAGCACAGGGTAGGGCAGTGTGAGCAGAACCAGCGGTGTCGTTTGACTTAGCAAACGAGGATCGGATGTCGTCGACCTTCTTTTCAAAATGGTTGACGAAGTCATCTGCAGAGAGGGAGGAGGGGGGGAGGGGGAGGAGGATTCAGGAGGGAGGAGAAGGTTGCAAAGAGCTTCCTAGGGTTAGAGGCAGATGCTTGGAATTTAGAGTGGTAGAAAGTGGCTTTACCAGCAGAGAGAGAAGAGGAAAATGTAGAGAGGAGGGAGTGAAAGGATGTCAGGTCCGCAGGGAGGGCGAGTTTTCCTCCATTTCCGCTCGGCTGCCCGGAGCCCTGTTCTGTGAGCTCGCAATGAGTCGTCGAGCCACGGAGCGGGAGGGGAGGACCGAGCCGGCCTGGAGGATAGGGGACATAGAGAGTCAAAGGATGCAGAAAGGGAGGAGAGGAGGGTTGAGGAGGCAGAATCAGGAGATAGGTTGGAGAAGGTTTGAGCAGAGGGAAGAGATGATAGGATGGAAGAGGAGAGAGTAGCGGGGAGAGAGAGCGAAGGTTGGGACGGCGCGATACCATCCGAGTAGGGGCAGTGTGGGAAGTGTTGGATGAGAGCGAGAGGGAAAAGGATACAAGGTAGTGGTCGGAGACTTGGAGGGGAGTTGCAACGAGGTTAGTGGAAGAACAGCATCTAGTAAAGATGAGGTCGAGCGTATTTCCTGCCTTGTGAGTAGGGGGGAAGGTGAGAGGGTGAGGTCAAAAGAGGAGAGGAGTGGAAAGAAGGAGGCAGAGAGGAATGAGTCAAAGGTAGGCGTGGGGAGGTTAAAGTCGCCCAGAACTGTGAGAGGTGAGCCGTCCTCAGGAAAGGAGCTTATCAAGGCATCAAGCTCATTGATGAACTCTCCGAGGGAACCTGGAGGGCGATAAATGATAAGGATGTTAAGCTTGAAAGGGCTGGTAACTGTGACAGCATGGAATTCAAAGGAGGCGATAGACAGATGGGTAAGGGGAGAAAGAGAGAATGACCACTTGGGAGAGATGAGGATCCCGGTGCCACCACCCCGCTGACCAGAAGCTCTCGGGGTGTGCGAGAACACGTGGGCAGACGAAGAGAGAGCAGTAGGAGTAGCAGTGTTGTCTGTGGTGATCCATGTTTCCGTCAGTGCCAAGAAGTCGAGGGACTGGAGGGAGACATAGGCGGAGATGAACTCTGCCTTGTTGGCCGCAGATCGGCAGTTCCAGAGGCTACCGGAGACCTGGAACTCCACGTGGGTCGTGCGCGCTGGGACCACCAGATTAGGGTGGCCGCGGCCACGCGGTGTGGAGCGTTTGTATGGTCTGTGCAGAGAGGAGAGAACAGGGATAGACAGACACATAGTTGACAGGCTACACAAGAGGCTACGCTAATGCAAAGGAGATTGGAATGACAAGTGGACTACACGTCACGAGTGTTCAGAGAGTTAAGCTTACGTAGCAAGAATCTTATTGACTAAAATGATTAAAATGATACAGTACTGCTGAAGTAGGCTAGCTGGCAGAGGCTGCGTTGTTGACTAAGTAGGCTAGTTGGCATTGGCTGGGTTGTTGACACTACACTAATCAAGTCGTTCCGTTGAGTGTAATAGTTTCTACTGTGCTGCTATTCGGGGCTAGCTGGCTAGCTAGCAGTGTTGATTACGTTACGTTGCGTTAAAAGAACGACAATAGCTGGCTGGCTAACCTAGGAAATCGCTCTAGACTACACAATTATATTTGATACAAAGACGGCTATGTAGCTAGCTATGTAGCTAGCTACGATCAAACAAATCAAGCCGTTGTACTGTAATGAAATGAAATGAAAAATGTGATACTACCTGTGGAGCGAAGCGAAATGCGACCGGATTGTTGAGTGCAGAAGTTCTGTTCGGTAGACGTTGGCTAGCTGTTGGCTAGCTAGCAGAGTCTCCTATGTTAAGGACGACATAAAACTACACACTCTAAACTACACAATTATCTTGGGTACGAAGACAGCAAAGACAACTATGTAGCTAGCTAACACTACACTAATCAAGTCGTTCAGTTGAGTGTAATAGTTGTGCTGCTAATCGGTAGACGGTGGACTAGCTAACGGTGGACGTTAGCTAGCTGGCTAGCTGCAGGGCAGTGTAGACTGCGTTAGGACGACGAAATACGATAATTACGCAATTATCTATGATACAAAGACGGCTGTGTAGCTAGCTAAGAAGAAATTGCTAAGATTAGACAAATCAAACCGTTGTACTATAATGAAATGTAATGAAATGTAATACTACCTGCGGACCGAGTGCAGATGCGACCGCTCGCTCCAACCCGGAAGTAGACAGTAGACAGATACATAGACAGATGAATAGACAGACACATAGACAGGTAAATAGACAGACACATAGACAGACACATAGACAGACACATAGACAGACATACATACAGATAAATAGACAGATACATAGACAGACACAGTGCCTACACTATTAACATTTCATACACTATATACTATATACAATACAGTGCCTTGCAAAAGTTTTCACCCCCCTTGGCATTTTTCCTATTTTGTTCCATTACAACCTGTAATTTAAACAAATTTTTATTTCGATTTCATGTAATGGACATACACAAAATAGACCTAATTGATGAAGTGAAATGATAAAAATAACTTGTTTTAAAAAAAAAAGATACAAATGTAAAGCTGAAAAGTGGTGGCTGCATATCTGTTCACCCCTTTTGCTATAAACCCCCTAAATAAGATCTGGTTCAACCAATTACCTTCAGAAGTCCACCTGTGTGCAGTCTAAGTGTCACATGATCTCTGAAATTCTGCATCACCACTAAGCAAGGGACACCACAAGGCAAGCAGCACTATGAAGACCAAGGAGCTCTCCAAACAAGTCAGGGACAAAGTTGTGGAGAAGTACAGATCAGGGTTGGGTTATAAAAAAATATCAGAAACTCTGAACATCCCAAAGAGCACCATTATATCCATTACATCCAGTATGACTTAAAGATTGCTGTGCATCAGCGGAACCCATCCAACTTGAAGGAGCTGGAGCAGTTTTTCCTTGAAGAATGGGCAAAAAACCCAGGGGCCAGATGTGCCAAGCTTATCGAGACATTCCCCAAGAGACTTGCAGCTGTAATTGCTGCAAAAGGTGGCTCTACAAAGTATTGACTTTGGGGGCTGAATAGTCATGCACGCTCAAGTTTTATGTTTTTTTGTCTTATTTATTGTTTGTTTCACAAAAAACATATTTTGCATCTTCAAAGTGTTGTGCTTGTTGTTAAGATTAATAAATAGATTTGTAGACAGACAGATGGACAGACCGACAGACTTACAGACAGACTGCCTGACTGACTGCCTGACTGACTGCCTGACTGACTTTGGGGGGTGAATAGTTATGCATGCTGAAGTTTTCTGCTTTTTTGTCTTATTTCTTGTTTGTTTCACAAAAAAAACATTTGCATCTTCAAAGTGGTAGGCATGTTGTGTAAATCAATACAGACAGACAGACAGACAGACAGACAGACAGACAGACAGACAGACAGACAGACAGACAGACAGACAGACAGACAGACAGACAGACAGACAGACAGACAGACAGACAGACAGACAGACAGACAGACAAATAGGTTCTCAGTAATATCATCTTTTCCACACAGCTCATTCCTAATAGTTCTAAGAAGAAAAACAGTTGGAACGTCTCTAAATCTCATTCATTCATTTGGTTGGGGGGAAAAGCGAGGTGGAATGTATTCTTCATTTCAAAGATGTATACCTTCATGGATTCAATTAACACACAGGCTTAAAATAATATGGGGCTTGTGGTTTGAGATAAGGGAAATAGCATATGTAAAGGGCCATGTAAAATTAGTATTTAAAGTACCGTTTTTTAACGTTTTTTAACAGACTACTGGCTAAGCTCTGTGATTTTGACAGAAACTGAGAAGCTAATGATGAATGAATTGGATCCCCTTAGGTCCTAAGCGGATATTTTGTCAACTAACTTCAAATGTTGAAGGCTGGTATCCACTGCCAGCATTGTCTTCCCGAACTATAAAGGATGTCTGTAATGTACATAGTTAGTGTATTATCAACTGTAAAACAAGTAAACTTGTTATATTCGTGCATTGTGGGAAAAAAAATGTGTGGGCGGTGAAATAATTGCTATATTATTGATATTATTTATAACTGACTTGCCTAGTTAAATAAAGGTACAAAAATAAAAAAAAGGTGACATGTTCCAAACCAAGAGTTATTGCATACTGTCAAGTAAAGTTACAAATTGGTTTGTGGAATAGAAGATTTATGTCTGTCCCTTACTGCCAAAATGGCAGAATGGACCTCTGATGGTCTAAAATGTTGTGAAGAGTCACTGACAATCACACCACAATGACCCCCAGACTGAATGTTGTTGAACAACCACCCTGCAGTCACCCTGATAGGGTCAACGCATGGCAGGCCACACAGTTAGAATGCATGGCGCTGACATACAGCGGGGAAAAAAAGTATTTAGTCAGCCACCAATTGTGCAAGTTCTCCCACTTACATTTACATTACATTTAAGTAATTTAGCAGACGCTCTTATCCAGAGCGACTTACAAATTGGTGCATTCACCTTATGACATCCAGTGGAACAGTAGTGCATCTAAATCTTTTAAGGGGGTGAGAGGGATTACTTTATCCTATCCTAGGTATTCCTTAAAGAGGTGGGGTTTCAGGTGTCTCCGGAAGGTGGTGATTGACTCCGCTGTCCTGGCGTCGTGAGGGAGTTTATTCCACCATTGGGGGGCCAGAGCAGCGAACAGTTTTGACTGGGCTGAGCGGGAACTGTACTTCCTCAGTGGTAGGGAGGTGAGCAGGCCAGAGGTGGATGAACGCAGTGCCCTTGTTTGGGTGTAGGGCCTGATCAGAGCCTGGAGGTACTGAGGTGCCGTTCCCCTCACAGCTCCGTAGGCAAGAACCATGGTCTTGTAGCGGATGCGAGCTTCAACTGGAAGCCAGTGGAGAGAGCGGAGGAGCGGGGTGACGTGAGAGAACTTGGGAAGGTTGAACACCAGACGGGCTGCGGCGTTCTGGATGAGTTGTAGGGGTTTAATGGCACAGGCAGGGAGCCCAGCCAACAGCGAGTTGCAGTAATCCAGACGGGAGATGACAAGTGCCTGGATTAGGACCTGCGCCGCTTCCTGTGTGAGGCAGGGTCGTACTCTGCGGATGTTGTAGAGCATGAACCTACAGGAACGGGCCACCGCCTTGATGTTAGTTGAGAACGACAGGGTGTTGTCCAGGATCACGCCAAGGTTCTTAGCGCTCTGGGAGGAGGACACAATGGAGTTGTCAACCGTGATGGCGAGATCATGGAACGGGCAGTCCTTCCCGGGAGGAAGAGCAGCTCCGTCTTGCCGAGGTTCAGCTTGAGGTGGTGATCCGTCATCCACACTGATATGTCTGCCAGACTTGCAGAGATGCGATTCGCCACCTGGTCATCAGAAGGGGGAAAGGAGAAGATTAATTGTGTGTCGTCTGCATAGCAATGATAGGAGAGACCATGTGAGGTTATGACAGAGCCAAGTGACTTGGTGTATAGCGAGAATAGGAGAGGGCCTAGAACAGAGCCCTGGGGGACACCAGTGGTGAGAGCACGTGGTGTGGAGACGGATTCTCGCCACGCCACCTGGTAGGAGCGACCTGTCAGGTAGGACGCAATCCAAGCGTGGGCCGCGCCGGAGATGCCCAACTCGGAGAGGGTGGAGAGGAGGATCTGATGGTTCACAGTATCGAAGGCAGCCGATAGGTCTAGAAGGATGAGAGCAGAGGAGAGAGAGTTAGCTTTAGCAGTGCGGAGCGCCTCCGTGATACAGAGAAGAGCAGTCTCAGTTGAATGACTAGTCTTGAAACCTGACTGATATGGATCAAGAAGGTCATTCTGAGAGAGATAGCGGGAGAGCTGGCCAAGGACGTAACGTTCAAGAGTTTTGGAGAGAAAAGAAAGAAGGGATACTGGTCTGTAGTTGTTGACATCGGAGGGATCGAGTGTAGGTTTTTTCAGAAGGGGTGCAACTCTCGCTCTCTTGAAGACGGAAGGGACGTAGCCAGCGGTCAGGGATGAGTTGATGAGCGAGGTGAGGTAAGGTAGAAGGTCTCCGGAAATGGTCTGGAGAAGAGAGGAGGGGATAGGGTCAAGCGGGCAGGTTGTTGGGCGGCCGGCCATCACAAGACGCGACATTTCATCTGGAGAGAGAGGGGAGAAAGAGGTCAGAGCACAGGGTAGGGCAGTGTGAGCAGAACCAGCGGTGTCGTTTGACTTAGCAAACGAGGATCGGATGTCGTCGACCTTCTTTTCAAAATGGTTGACGAAGTCATCTGCAGAGAGGGAGGAGGGGGGGAGGAGGATTCAGGAGGGAGGAGAAGGTGGCAAAAAGCTTCCTAGGGTTAGAGGCAGATGCTTGGAATTTAGAGTGGTAGAAAGTGGCTTTAGCAGCAGAGAGAGAAGAGGAAAATGTAGAGAGGAGGGAGTGAAAGGATGCCAGGTCCGCAGGGAGGCGAGTTTTCCTCCATTTCCGCTCGGCTGCCCGGAGCCCTGTTCTGTGAGCTCGCAATGAGTCGTCGAGCCACGGAGCGGGAGGGGAGGACCGAGCCGGCCTGGAGGATAGGGGACATAGAGAGTCAAAGGATGCAGAAAGGGAGGAGAGGAGGGTTGAGGAGGCAGAATCAGGAGATAGGTTGGAGAAGGTTTGAGCAGAGGGAAGAGATGATAGGATGGAAGAGGAGAGAGTAGCGGGGGAGAGAGAGCGAAGGTTGGGACGGCGCGATACCATCCGAGTAGGGGCAGTGTGGGAAGTGTTGGATGAGAGCGAGAGGCAAAAGGATACAAGGTAGTGGTCGGAGACTTGGAGGGGAGTTGCAATGAGGTTAGTGGAAGAACAGCATCTAGTAAAGATGAGGTCGAGCGTATTTCCTGCCTTGTGAGTAGGGGGGGAAGGTGAGAGGGTGAGGTCAAAAGAGGAGAGGAGTGGAAAGAAGGAGGCAGAGAGGAATGAGTCAAAGGTAGACGTGGGGAGGTTAAAGTCGCCCAGAACTGTGAGAGGTGAGCCGTCCTCAGGAAAGGAGCTTATCAAGGCATCAAGCTCATTGATGAACTCTCCGAGGGAACCTGGAGGGCGATAAATGATAAGGATGTTAAGCTTGAAAGGGCTGGTAACTGTGACAGCATGGAATTCAAAGGAGGCGATAGACAGATGGGTAAGGGGAGAAAGAGAGAATGACCACTTGGGAGAGGCCTGTACTTTTCATCATAGGTATACTTCAACTATGACAGACATAATGAGAAAAGAAATTCCAGAAAATCACATTCTAGGATTTTTTATGAATTTATTTGCAAATTATGGTGGAAAATAAGTATTTGGTCACCTACAAACAAGCAAGATTTCTGGCTCTCACAGACCTGTAACTTCTTCTTTAAGAGGCTCCTCTGTCCTCCACTCGTTACCTGTATTAATTCATTTCCCATGAATGTGCATGTGTGCTTCTACACCTGCATTGCTTGCTGTTTGGGGATTTAGGCTGGGTTTCTGTACAGCACTTTGAGATATCAGCTGATGTAAGAAGGGCTTTATAAATACATTTGATTTGATGTGTTAAAGAGGCAAAGGGCCAAATACCGTATCACAGCATATTACAGGCCTTCCCCTGGGTTCAGAGTACTGTATCACAGCATATTACAGGCCGTCCCCTGGGTTCAGAGTACTGTATCACAGCATATTACAGGCCGTCCCCTGGGTTCAGAGTACTGTATCACAGCATATTACAGGCCGTCCCCTGGGTTCAGAGTACTGTATCACAGCATATTACAGGCCGTCCCCTGGGTTCAGAGTACTGTATCACAGCATATTACAGGCCGTCCCCTGGGTTCAGAGTTCTGTATCACAGCATATTACAGGCCGTCCCCTGGGTTCAGAGTACTGTATCACAGCATATTACAGGCCGTCCCCCTGGGTTCAGAGTACTGTATCACAGCATATTACAGGCCGTCCCCTGGGTTCAGAGTACTGTATCACAGCATATTACAGGCCGTCCCCCTGGGTTCAGAGTACTGTATCACAGCATATTACAGGCCGTTCTCTCTCTTCTGATACTAAGTTAACATACGCTAATCATATTTATGTTGCTTTAGTACAGAAAGAGAGAGAATGATATAATTGTGTCCTGATTCACTCCATTACATTTCTACCTCATTTCCCTGTGCAATGTTTGCATAATCTGTGTGGAAGTGTGGAATCAATTTGCCTTGGAGGGAGTTGGGATAAAAGCTTTCTGTCAGCAGGGCTGGCTGTACGTAGAGGCAAGGGGATGCGGATGGTAATATAGACACCATCTGGACCATCACGACCGACTTGTTGTAGGACAAAGTCAGTATGCCAGAAAGCCACCTTGCAAGCCAGCAAACCAGCAAGCCAGCAAACCAGCAAGCCAGCAAACCAGTAAACCAGCAAACCAGCAAGCCAGTAAACCAGCAAACCAGCAAGCCAGAAAACCAGGAAACCAGCAAGCCAGCAAACCAGTAAACCAGTAAACCAGCAAACCAGCAAACCAGTAAACCAGCAAGCCAGAAAACCAGTTAACCAGCAAGCCAGAAAACCAGCAAGCCAGCAAACCAGTAAACCAGTAAACCAGCAAGCCAGCAAACCAGTAAACCAGTAAACCAGCAAGCCAGAAAACCAGCAAGCCAGCAAACCAGTAAACCAGTAAACCAGCAAGCCAGCAAACCAGTAAACCAGCAAGCCAGCAAACCAGTAAACCAGCAAGCCAGAAAACCAGTAAACCAGCAAGCCAGAAAACCAGCAAGCCAGCAAACCAGTAAACCAGCAAACCAGCAAGCCAGCAAACCAGTAAACCAGTAAACTAGTAAACCAGCAAGCCAGCAAACCAGTAAACCAGCAAGCCAGCAAGCCAGCAAACCAGTAAACCAGCAAACCAGTAAACCGGTAAACCAGAAAACCAGCAAGCCAGCAAACCAGTAAACCAGCAAGCCAGCAAACCAGTAAACCAGCAAGCCAGAAAACCAGGAAACCAGCAAGCCAGAAAACCAGGGAACGAGCAAGCCAGAAAACCAGTAAGCCAGTAAAGCAGTACACCGGCAAGCCAGCGAACTAGTAAACCAGTAAACCAAAAACCAAAACAGGATAATACAACTGTTGAATCAGCATTGTGAAGGTACAACTACCAAAGGCATTACATTGACATCTGCAGCTGAGGCACTCAGGTTCCTCTTATGCACAGACGTCCAGAAGTGTGTCATTAACCATCAGGAAGAAAACGTAAACCGGCCTGCAGACTGGACTGAGGCCTAACTGTATTAATATTGTCGTACTGTGAAAAAAAACTATTCATTATCACATTGTCCACTGAATGAGAAAATAACCTAGCACTACATTTGCTGGTTGACACACACACACACACACACACACACACACACACACACACACACACACACACACACACACACACACACACACACACACACACACACACACACACACACACAGACACACACACACACACACACACACAGACACACACAGAAACACACACACACAGAGCAGTGCGGTAGAGTGCGACTGTGCGATGGTGGCTTCCCAGTGAGACCTGGAGAGCTCTGCACCACTAAGCCCCGTGTGAGAGAAAGCCGGAATCAACACATTAAATATGGGCTGTAGCCTAACGCAAGAGAACAACATCAAGTGCTGAGAGCATCATCCATTATAGCCTACGTCGGCTTTAAAGTTGACTTAGTGCTCTGTTCCCCAAAACAGAGGGGGAATCATGGAGTAGAGCGAATCTCCTCAGATACCTAGAAGGACAATATTTGTTTAAAGACACGTTTGATTTGTTGTGGAAATGATCCCTGAACATGGGAAGGATGGGGTAATACAGTACTGTAGTCACGTAACGTCTACAGATGGAATATAACAGCACAGAAATGTACTGTAGTCACGTAACGTCTACAGATGGAATATAACAGCACAGAAATGTACTGTAGTCACGTAACGTCTACAGATGGAAAATAACAGCACAGAAATGTACTGTAGTCACGTAACGTCTACAGATGGAAAATAACAGCACAGAAATGTACTGTAGTCAACTAACGTCTACAGATGGAAAATAACAGCACAGAAATGTACTGTAGTCACGTAACGTCTACAGATGGCAATATAACAGCACAGAAATGTACTGTAGTCAGGTAACGTCTACAGATGGCAATATAACAGCACGGAAATGTACTGTAGCCTGGTGCTCAACCCCCTCATCTACTCTGTCCTGTAGACTTTGCTGACCTAGGCACAGGAAATTCCTGAGGTGAACGCTACCATCTCACTCCATCCGAAGGTCTGCATACTCAATCAAAACCATAGTTGGTAAGCATAGCTCAAAACAGGTACGAAACATCAGCTGTAACTCATCAATTCACATCTTGAAACATTGCTCTGCTCTTTAGACAGAAAAGACAAAGGAACAGAGGGAGAGATGAGGGAAGGCAGAGGAAGAAATTAGGGAAGATAGATGGAGAGATCAGGGAAGACAGAGGAAGAGAGGAGTATGTACTGTGTATGTTATCCCCTGCTAAGAGAAAAAATGATGAAATAAGTTGTGGTGTTGATGTGGACATGACAGAACATTCCGGACAGGTATGAGCCGTCTTCACCTCTGCATCCTCCGCTGGTTTGTGGCGGGGAAATGGGTAACTGTGCAGAATAGAATGCATGAATGTAAACAAATAATTCAGTGTTCCAGAGATGTAAACAATTTTGGCATTATATTTAGTTTCATCCATGTCTGAGCTGAGATGTTCACCATTTATTGTTTCAAAATGTTTTCTCAATGTCTTCTAAAAATGCTTCCCATGAAACTCTTTGAAACCAATTTGCACAGTCTTGAATATTCTATCCAAATAATTAAACTCTCGCCGTTTATCCACAGATGACGCAATCCCCATTGTGCTGCACAGGTCGTTCTCCCACCTGGACAAGAGAAATACCTATGTAAGAATGCTCTTCATCAAATACAGCTCAGCTTTCAACACCATAGTTCCATCCAAGCTCATCACTAAGCTCAGGGCCCTGGGTCTGAACCCCATCCTGTGCAACTGGGTCCTAGACTTTTGACGGGCCGACCCCAGGTGGTGAAGGTAGGCAACAACAACTACGTCACGCTGATCCTCAGCACAGGAGCCCAACAGGGGTGCGTGCACAGCCCCGTCCTGTACTCCCTGTTCACCCATGTCTGAGTGCCCATGCAGGTCTCCAACTCCATCATCCAGTTTGCTGACGACAAACCAGTGGTAGACCTGATTACCAACAATGACGAGACAGCCTCCAGGGAGAAGGTGAACGACCCTGGCAGAGTGGTGTGAGGAAAATAACCTCTCCCTTAATGTCAACAAAACAATGGAGCTGGTCATGGACTAGAGGAGACAGACAAGAGAGCACGACGCGATCCACATCGACAGGGACTCAGTGGAGTGGGTAAAAAGCGTCAGGTCCTTGGCGTGCACATCATTGAGGACCTGGAATGGTCCCTGGGACTCATGTGGCGGCAAGGAGCCAAGTGGTTGAGAACTTGGGCCAGTAACCAACATTTAACAGGTTCAAATCCCCTAGGTTATATACAGTTGAAGTCAGAAGTTTACATACACCTAATCCAAATACATTTAAACTCAGTTTTTCACAATTCCCAACATTTAATCCTAGTAAAAATTCCCTTATTTTAAGAATGTGAAATATCAGAATAATAGTAGAGTAGATTTATTTCAGCTTTTATTTATTTCATCACGTTCCCAGTGGGTCAGAATTTTACATACACTCAATTAGTTTTTGGTTGCATTGCCTATAAATTGTTTAACTGTTTAATTGTTTAATTGTTTAATTGTTTTGGGTAGCCTTGCACAAGCTTCCCACAATAAGTTGGCTTTTTCTGTTCCTCCCACACATTTTCTATAGGATTGAGGTCAGGGCTTTGTGATGCCACTCCAATACCTTGACTTTGTTGTCCTTTAGCCATTTTGCCACAACTTTGGAAGTATGCTTGGGGTCATTGTCCATTTGGAAGACCCAAGCTTTAACTTACTGACTGATATCTTGAGATTTTGCATCAATATATCCACATAGTTTTCCATCCTCATGATGCCATCTATTTTGTGAAGTTCACCAGTCCCTCCTGCAGCAAAGCACCCACACACCATGATGCTGCCACATCCGGGCATCACGGTTGGGATGGTGTTCTTCGGGTTGCAAGCCTCCCCCTTTTTCCTGCAAACATATTGATGGTCATTATGGCCAAACAGTTCTATTTTTGTTTCATCAGACCAGAGGACATTTCTCCAAAAAGTATGATCTTAGTCCCCATGTGCAGGTGCAAACCGTAGTCCGGCTTTTTTATGGCGGTTTTGGAACAGGAGTTTCCTCCTTGCTCAGCGGCATTTTAGGTTGTTTTAGGTTATAGGACTCGTTTGACTGTGGATATAGATACTTTTGTACCGGGTTCCTCCAGCATCTTCACAAGGTCCTTTGCTGTTGTTCTGGGATTGTTTTGCACTTTTTGCACCAAAGTACGTTCATCTCCAGGAGACAGAATGCGTCTCCTTCCTGAGCGGTATGACGGCTGCGTGGTACCATGGTGTTTATACCTGTGTACTATTGTGTGTACAGATGAACGTGGTACCTTCAGGTGTTTGGAAATTGCTCCCAATGATGAACCAGTCTTGTGGAGGTCTACAATTTCTTTCTGAGGTCTTGGCTGATTTCTTTTGATTTTCCCATGAAGTCAAGCAAAGAGGCACTGAATTTGACGGTAGGCCTTGAAATACATCCACAGGTACACCTCCACTTTACTCAAATGATGTCAATTAGCCTATCAGAAGCTTCTAAAGCCATGACATAATTTTCTGGAATTTTCCAAGCTGTGTAAAGACATAGTCAACTTAGTGTATGTAAACTTCTGACCCACTGGAATTGTGATACAGTGAATTATAAGTGAAATAATCTGTTTGTAACCGACTTGCCCAAACTATAGTTTGTTAACAAGAAATTTGTGGAGTGTATGAAAAAAATAGTTTTCATGACTCCAACCTAAGTTTATGTAAACTTCCCGACTTCAACTTGAGCAAGCACTTAACTCTAATTGCACCTGTAAGTCACTCTGGATCAGAGTGTCTGTAAAATGTGGTCCACCAATGCTTTCTTGGGGCCATCCTCTCTCTTCGTCCTGGGTTTTGGCAACTCTACGCAACTGGAGACTTTAACAGATTCTGTAAATGACGATACTGTTGGACCCTGATCAGTTTCACCTGCCCTTGTGATTGTCGTCACCACCTTCAGGTGTCGCTTATTTCCCCTGGTGTATTGATCCCTGTGGTTCCTGTCTCTCTGTGCCAGTTCATCTTGTATGTCTTCCTGGTCAACCAGCAGGTTTTCCCTGTGCTCCTGCTTCTATTCTCTTTTTGCTCATCCGGTTTTGACCCTTGCCTGTTTTCTGGACTCCGAACCCACCTACCTGACCATTCTGCCTACTCTGACCTCGAGCCTGCCTGCCATTCTGTATCTCCTAGACTCTGTAGCCACCTGCCTGACCATTCAGCCTACTCTGACCTCGAGCCTGCCTGCCACTCTGTACCTCCTAGACTCTGTACCCACCTGCCTGACCATTCGGCCTACTCTGACCTCGAGCCTGCCTGCCACACTGTACCTCCTGGACTCCGCACCCACCTGCCTGACCATTCGGCCTGCCCTGACCTCGAGCCTGCCTGCCCTGACCTCGAGACTGCCTGCCACACTGTACCTCCTGGACTCCGCACCCACCTGCCTGACCATTCGGCCTGCCCTGACCTCGAGCCTGCCTGCCCTGACGTCGAGACTGCCTGCCACTCTGTACCTTCTATACTCCGCACCCACCTGCCTGACCATTCTGCCTGCCCTGACCTCGAGCCTGCCTGCCTGCCCTGACCTTGAGACTGCCTGTCACACTGTACCTCCTGGACTCCGCACCCACCTGCCTGACCATTCGGCCTTCCCTGACCTCGAGCCTGCCTGCCACTCTGTACCTCCTGGACTCTGTACCCACCTGCCTTACCATTCGGCCTTCCCTGACCTCGAGCCTGCCTGCCACTCTGTACCTCCTGGACTCTGTACCCACCTGCCTTACCATTCGGCCTACTCTGACCTCGAGCCTGCCTGCCCTGACCTCGAGACTGCCTGCAACTCTGTACCTCCTAGACTCTGAACTGGTTTCGACCTTTTGCCTGTCCATTACTATTCTCTTGCCTACCCTTTTGGATGGATTAATAAATATTAAAGACTCAAACCATCTGCCTACTGTGTCCGCATCTGGGTCTCGTCTTGTGTCCTTATAGGTACATTGGTACTTCAGCCTGTTCTGTTACATTGTGAGGAAAATAAAAGTGACCTCTGAACGCTTAAAAGTATATGAAGCATTTAACATTACATTGGGACAGATTTATTGTTGCGCTACATCCTTAAACATAATACGACTGGGCAGCTGCAATGCACAGTGTTCACTGTTGTTATAGAGCTTCCTATTATGTTTTATTCTAGAGCTTCAAACATTCTGTTTTAATTCTAGAGCTTCATACATTCTGTTTTAATTCTAGAGCTTCATACATTCTGTTTTAATTCTAGAGCTTCAAACATTCTGTTTTATTCTAGAGCTGTATACATTGTTTTATTCTAGAGTTGTATACATTATGTTTTATTCTAGAGTTGTATACATTATGTTTTATTCTAGAGTTGTATACATTATGTTGTATTCTAGAGTTGTATTATGTTTTATTCTAGAGTTTTATACATTATGTTTTATTCTAGAGTTTTATACATTATGTTTTATTCTAGAGTTGTATACATTATGTTTTATTCTAGAGTTGTATACATTGTTTTATTCCAGAGTTTTATACATTATGTTGTATTCTAGAGTTGTATTATGTTTTATTCTAGAGTTGTATACATTATGTTTTATTCTAGAGTTGTATACATTATGTTGTATTCTAGAGTTGTATTATGTTTTATTCTAGAGTTTTATACATTATGTTTTATTCTAGAGTTTTATACATTATGTTTTATTCTAGAGTTGTATACATTATGTTTTATTCTAGAGTTGTATACATTGTTTTATTCCAGAGTTTTATACATTATGTTTTATTCTAGAGTTGTATACATTGTTTTATTCCAGAGTTTTATACATTATGTTTTATTCTAGAGTTTTATACCTTATGTTTTATTCTAGAGCCTTATACATTATGTTTTATTCTAGAGTTTTATACCTTATGTTTTATTCTAGAGCCTTATACATTATGTTTTATTCCGAGTTTTATACATTATGTTTTATTCTAGAGTTTTATACCTTATGTTTTATTCTAGAGCCTTATACATTATGTTTTATTCCGAGTTTTATACATTGTTTTATTCTAGAGCTGTATACATTATGTTTTATTCTAGAGCTGTATACATTATGTTTTAATTCTAGAGCTAAATACATTATGTTTTATTCTAGAGCTGTATACATTATTTTATTCTAGAGCTGTATACATGATGTTTTATTCTAGAGCTGTATACATTGTTTTATTCTAGAGCTGTATACATTATGTTTTATTCTAGAGCTGTATACATTATGTTTTATTCTAGAGCTGTATACATTTTTTTATTCTAGAGCTTTATACATTATGTTTTAATTCTAGAGCTAAATACATTATGCTTTATTCCAGAGCTTTATACATTGTTTTAATTCCAGAGCTTTATACATTGTTTTAATTCTAGAGCTAAATACATTTTTTTATTCTAGAGCTTTTTACAATATGTTTTAATACCGGACTGTCATTGAAGATATCATCAGTTGCCTAGCTAACTTGCTAGACTATCTGGATTGAAACAATGCAGAGCTGTTTGTTTTGTTTAAATCTGCTGGGAATGATAACAACAACTGCATGCGTAGTCCAGGGATGGCAGAGAAGGCTAAGGGACTGTTTCCAACCACTGTCGATGTGTGGTGGCGTTTGAGCGTGGGGTGTCACATTACCGCAATGGCCGACATGTACTTGCAAAAAAGCAGTTCCTGTGGAGGAAGTGAACTGAACATCGGAGAAGCAGGTGTGGTGCACTGACAAAGAGCTCCGGGCCTATTTATCAGATTGTCTTTGTTCATTCCCTGGCAGTACCTTCGATGCCCCCTCCACTCAAGCTATACGCTACTGCCTTTCCAGCCCACTGACACAACTCACCATCCATCATCCAGAACCGACTACTAGAGAGACTTGTCAATCTCCATCTTCATCAAGAGGACCACATTGGAAATGAGTGTCAGCTTTTTTTTTTGTGATATCCCTTTCACGCGATATATCTGTCACGCTTTCTAAAAATGTAAGTCCTGTGTGTGTAGCTGGCAAATTAAAACATTCAATCAATCAATCAAACAACCTATAAAAGACCTGTGTTTACCAGTCGAGACATTATGACAAGATGAAAAGTTATCCCTATCGTCTTTAAGGCGATCATCATTAAGTTGTGTGCTCACCAAGATGTTGAATTTTTTGAACACTGCTTTTATGCGAAGTTAAGAGAAAACAACCTCTTAAGTCACAGCAGGGGAAAGCCATTCATTTTAGTGATCCAGGAAGTGAGTGATGGCGAGGCCTGAAAGTAGAGCTCTTTCATTATACAAACTCTACATGTGGTAAGAAAGAAAGGGAGCAGTCTTGCCAACTTGCCGCTGACTGTGTCCATTAGTGTGGAATGTCAAACCTTGTTTAATGTTTCTCCCTATCAATTCTCAGTTGAGTTGTAAAAAAAGACATGAATCAAGCTGTGCTCCCCCGAGGATGTGACAGACACTTGAAACAGGGGAAATGCATTAGATCAGGATGAGTGCCTAATGCAGTGAAATGGATTATACTTGACCTTTCACATTCATTTCATTGCATTGTGTGTGTGTGTGTGTGTGTGTGTGTGTGTGTGTGTAAATTTGGGTGGCCGGCAAGATAGTAGTCGGTTTGGGTGTCTGGCCAGTCGGCCATATAGCATTCGTTCAGATGGCTAGCCAGGTAGGATAAGTTCGGCCGGCCGACCATATAGCATTCGTTCAGGTGGCTAGCCATATCGTAGTCGGTTTGGGTGGCTGTCCAGTCGGCCATATAGCCGGCTAGCCAGATAGGACAAATTTGTCCAGATAGGACAAATGATCCTGGTAAGTTCGGCCACCTGGCTATAGGATAAGTCGGCCAGATAGGACAAGTTAGCGAGAAAGCATAATTTCGGTCTGATAGGACAAGTCGGCCATACAGCATAAGTTCTGTCGGCCAGATAAGACAAGTTTGGCCGGCCAGATAAAGCATGTCGGCCAGATAAGAAGGGTCGGACAGATAGGACAAGTTTGTTTGGCCGGCCAGATAGGATATGTTTGGCCAGATGGGACAAGTTGGCCTGATAGGATAAGTCGACCAGATAGGGCAAGTCAGCTGGCCGGCCAGATTTGATACATTCGGAAGGCTGGCCAGATAGGACAAGTTCAGCCGGCTGGCCAGATAGGACAAGTTCAGGTGGCTGGCCAGATGGGACACATTTGGCCGGATGGGACAAGTCGGGATGATGGGATAAGTCGGCCAGATATGGCAAGTTTGGCTGGCCGGTGAGATAAGAAAAGTCGTCCAGAATGGGTAAATTGGCGAGACAGGATACGTTTAACCAGATAGGTTAAGTTCGGGCAGCTACCAAGATAGGTTAAGTTTGACTGGCCGGCTGGATAGAATACGTTTGACTGGCAGGTCAGATAGGAAAAGTCATCCAGATTGGCCAATTCGTCCAGACTGGACAAGTCGGCTAGATAGGACAAGTCAGCCAAATAGGAAAAGTTGGCCATACAGGATATGTTCTGCTGGACTGTAGAACAGGATAACTTTGGCCAGGCGGCCATACAGGAAAAGTTCAGCTGGCCAGTCAGATAGAACAAGAGAGTTAAACAGGTCAAGTTGGCCAGATAGGACATGTCAGATCATTTCTGCCTGGTTCTCATTCATCCCTTCTGAAATTGTACTGGGGTGCAAAATAACCTGTGTTTTCCCATATAAGACACCTCTAGTAGCCTGAGGCCTACTAGCCTAGGGTGCTAGTCCCTATTGTTTATAATGTTTGCTACTACCTACAGCCTGTTGCCTGCTAGCCTAGCGTGCTAGCCACTATTGTTTATAATGTTTGCTACTTACTACCTACAGTCTGTTGCCTGCTAGCCTAGTGTGCTAGCCACTATTGTTTATAATGTTTGCTACTACCCACAGCCTGTGGCCTGCAACTTTGCATGCTAGCCTCCCTTGTTTATACAGTCTGCTACTAATAGCCAATGGCCTAGCTTAGAATACTTTCATGTGCAGTATTTTAGCCCATTGCTGCTAGCATCCATGTATGTTTATAGTGGTGACATTGCCTACTTCTAGCCTATCCAATACTTTAGCCACTGCATTGTGTCTGCAAACAATAGAAAGCCCAACCCCCCATTACCTCTGCTCTCTGCAGAGTAGTAATGTTTCTCAGAGTTTGAGAGTTAGAGAAGACTGCGGGAAGTACTCATGGGTAACTGTAAGGGTTTTCTATAATATGAGTTTGTCTGTCTTTATATGAGCTTCAGTACCTAACCCTTTATAAGAGTCCAGTACCTAACCCTACCCTTTATAAGAGTCCAGTACCTAACCCTTTATAAGAGTCCAGTACCTAACCCTACCCTTTGTAAGAGTCCAGTACCTAACCCTACCGTTTATAAGAGTCCAGTACCTAACCCTACCCTTTATAAGAGTCCAGTACCTAACCCTACCCTTTATAAGAGTCCAGTACCTAACCCTACCCTTTATACGAGTCCAGTACCTAACCCTACCCTTTGTAAGAGTCCAGTACCTAGCCCTACCCTTTGAAATAGTCCAGTACCTAACCCTACCCTTTATAAGAGTCCAGTACCTAACCCTACCCTTTGTAAGAGTCCAGTACCTAACCCTACCCTTTGAAATAGTCCAGTACCTAACCCTTTATAAGAGTCCAGTACCTAACCCTACCCTTTGTAAGAGTCCAGTACCTAAGCCTTTATAAGAGTCCAGTACCTAACCCTACCCTTTATAAGAGTCCAGTACCTAACCCTACCCTTTATAAGAGTCCAGTACCTAACCCTACCCTTTATAACATTTAACATTTTACATTTAAGTCATTTAGCAGACGCTCTTATCCAGAGCGACTTACAAATTGGTGCATTCACCTTATGACATCCAGTGGAACAGTAGTGCATCTAAATCTTTTAAGGGGGGGGGTGAGAGGGATTACTTTATCCTATCCTAGGTATTCCTTAAAGAGGTGGGGTTTCAGGTGTCTCCGGAAGGTGGTGATTGACTCCGCTGTCCTGGCGTCGTGAGGGAGTTTGTTCCACCATTGGGGGCCAGAGCAGCCAGTTTTGACTGGGCTGAGCGGGAACTGTACTTCCTCAGTGGTAGGGAGGCGAGCAGGCCAGAGGTGGATGAACGCAGTGCCCTTGTTTGGGTAAGGTAGGGCCTGATCAGAGCCTGGAGGTACTGAGGTGCCGTACCCCTCACAGCTTCGTAGGCAAGCACCATGGTCTTGTAGCGGATGCGAGCTTCAACTGGAAGCCAGTGGAGAGAGCGGAGGAGCGGGGTGACGTGAGAGAATTTGGGAAGGTTGAACACCAGACTGGCTGCGGCGTTCTGGATGAGTTGTAGGGGTTTAATGGCACAGGCAGGGAGCCCAGCCAACAGCGAGTTGCAGTAATCCAGACGGGAGATGACAAGTGCCTGGATTAGGACCTGCACCGCTTCCTGTGTGAGGCAGGGTCGTACACTGCGGATGTTGTAGAGCATGAACCTACAGGAACGGGCCACTGCCTTGATGTTAGTAAGAGTCCTTGATGTTATAAGAGTCCAGTACCTAACCCTACCCTTTATAATAGTCCAGTACCTAACCCTACCCTTTATAATAGTCCAGTACCTAACCCTACACTTTATAAGAGTCCAGTACCTAACCCTACCCTTTATAAGAGTCCAGTACCTAACCCTACCCTTTATAAGAGTCCAGTACCTAACCCTTTATAAGAGTCCAGTACCTAACCCTACCCTTTATAAGAGTCCAGTACCTAACCCTACCCTTTGAAATAGTCCAGTACCTCACCCTACCCTTTATAAGAGTCCAGTACCTAACCCTACCCTTTGTAAGAGTCCAGTACCTAACCCTACCCTTTGAAATAGTCCAGTACCTAACCCTACCCTTTATAATAGTCCAGTACCTAACCCTACACTTTATAAGAGTCCAGTACCTAACCCTACCCTTTATAAGAGTCCAGTACCTAACCCTACCCTTTATAAGAGTCCAGTACCTAACCCTTTATAAGAGTCCAGTACCTAACCCTACCCTTTATAAGAGTCCAGTACCTAACCCTACCCTTTGAAATAGTCCAGTACCTCACCCTACCCTTTATAAGAGTCCAGTACCTAACCCTACCCTTTGTAAGAGTCCAGTACCTAACCCTACCCTTTATAAGATTACAGTACCTAACCCTACCCTTTAAAAGAGTCCAGTACCTAACCCTTTATAAGAGTCCAGTACCTAACCCTTTATAAGAGTCCAGTACCTAACCCTACCCTTTATAAGAGTCCAGTACCTATAACCCTTTATAAGAGTCCAGTACCTAACCCTACCCTTTATAAGAGTCCAGTACCTAACCCTACCCTTTATAAGAGTCCAGTACCTAACCCTACCCTTTGTAAGAGTCCAGTACCTAACCCTACTCTTTGAAATAGTCCAGTACCTAACCCTACCCTTTATAAGAGTCCAGTACCTAACCCTACCCTTTGTAAGAGTCCAGTACCTAACCCTACCCTTTGAAATAGTCCAGTACCTAACCCTTTCTAAGAGTCCAGTACCTAACCCTACCCTTTGTAAGAGTCCAGTACCTAACCCTTTATAAGGGTTCAGTACCTAACCCTACCCTTTATAAGAGTCCAGTACCTAACCCTACCCTTTGTAAGAGTCCAGTACCTAACCCTACCCTTTGAAATAGTCCAGTACCTAACCCTTTCTAAGAGTCCAGTACCTAACCCTACCCTTTGAAATAGTCCAGTACCTAACCCTTTATAAGGGTTCAGTACCTAACCCTACCCTTTATAAGAGTCCAGTACCTAACCCTACCCTTTGAAATAGTCCAGTACCTAACCCTTTATAAGAGTCCAGTACCTAACCCTACCCTTTATAAGAGTCCAGTACCTAACCCTACCCTTTATAAGAGTCCAGTACCTAACCCTACCCTTTATAAGAGTCCAGTACCTAACCCTACCCTTTATAAGAGTCCAGTACCTAACCCTACCCTTTATAAGAGTCCAGTACCTAAACCCTTTATAAGAGTCCAGTACCTAACCCTACCCTTTATAAGAGTCCAGTACCTAACCCTACCCTTTATAAGAGTCCAGTACCTAACCCTACCCTTTGTAAGAGTCCAGTACCTAACCCTACTCTTTGAAATAGTCCAGTACCTAACCCTACCCTTTATAAGAGTCCAGTACCTAACCCTACCCTTTGTAAGAGTCCAGTACCTAACCCTACCCTTTGAAATAGTCCAGTACCTAACCCTTTCTAAGAGTCCAGTACCTAACCCTACCCTTTGTAAGAGTCCAGTACCTAACCCTTTATAAGGGTTCAGTACCTAACCCTACCCTTTATAAGAGTCCAGTACCTAACCCTACCCTTTGTAAGAGTCCAGTACCTAACCCTACCCTTTGAAATAGTCCAGTACCTAACCCTTTCTAAGAGTCCAGTACCTAACCCTACCCTTTGAAATAGTCCAGTACCTAACCCTTTATAAGGGTTCAGTACCTAACCCTACCCTTTATAAGAGTCCAGTACCTAACCCTACCCTTTGAAATAGTCCAGTACCTAACCCTTTATAAGAGTCCAGTACCTAACCCTACCCTTTATAAGAGTCCAGTACCTAACCCTACCCTTTATAAGAGTCCAGTACCTAACCCTACCCTTTATACGAGTCCAGTACCTAACCCTACCCTTTGTAAGAGTCCAGTACCTAACCCTACCCTTTGTAAGAGTCCAGTACTTAACCATACCCTTTATATGAGTCCAGTACCTAACCCTTTATAAGAGTCCAGTACCTAACCCTACCCTTTATAAGAGTCCAGTACCTAACCCTACCATTTATAAGAGTCCAGTACCTAACCCTTTATAAGAGTCCAGTACCTAACACTTTGAAATAGTCCAGTACCTAACCCTTTGTAAGAGTCCAGTACCTAACCCTTTGAAATAGTCCAGTACCTAACCCTTTATAAGAGTCCAGTACCTAACCCTACCCTTTATAAGAGTCCAGTACCTAACCCTACCCTTTGTAAGAGTCCAGTACCTAACCCTACCCTTTATAAGAGTCCAGTACCTAACCCTACCCTTTATAAGAGTCCAGTACCTAACCCTTTATAAGAGTCCAGTACCTAACCCTACCCTTTATAAGAGTCCAGTACCTAACCCTACCCTTTATAAGAGTCCAGTACCTAACCCTACCCTTTGTAAGAGTCCAGTACCTAACCCTACTCTTTGAAATAGTCCAGTACCTAACCCTACCCTTTATAAGAGTCCAGTACCTAACCCTACCCTTTGTAAGAGTCCAGTACCTAACCCTACCCTTTGAAATAGTCCAGTACCTAACCCTTTCTAAGAGTCCAGTACCTAACCCTACCCTTTGTAAGAGTCCAGTACCTAACCCTACCCTTTGAAATAGTCCAGTACCTAACCCTTTATAAGGGTTCAGTACCTAACCCTACCCTTTATAAGAGTCCAGTACCTAACCCTACCCTTTATAAGAGTCCAGTACCTAACCCTTTATAAGAGTCCAGTACCTTTAAAGAGTCCAGTACCTTTTATAAGAGTCCAGTACCTAACCCTACCCTTTATAAGAGTCCAGTACCTAACCCTACCCTTTGTAAGAGTCCAGTACCTAACCCTACCCTTTATAAGAGTCCAGTCCAGTACCTAACCCTTTCTAAAGAGTCCAGTACCTAACCCTACCCTTTGAAATAGTCCAGTACCTAACCCTTTATAAGGGTTCAGTACCTAACCCTACCCTTTATAAGAGTCCAGTACCTAACCCTACCCTTTGAAATAGTCCAGTACCTAACCCTTTATAAGAGTCCAGTACCTAACCCTACCCTTTATAAGAGTCCAGTACCTAACCCTACCCTTTATAAGAGTCCAGTACCTAACCCTACCCTTTATAAGAGTCCAGTACCTAACCCTACCCTTTATAAGAGTCCAGTACCTAACCCTACCCTTTATAAGAGTCCAGTACCTAACCCTACCCTTTATAAGAGTCCAGTACCTAACCCTTTATAAGAGTCCAGTACCTAACCCTACCCTTTATAAGAGTCCAGTACCTAACCCTACCATTTATAAGAGTCCAGTACCTAACCCTTTATAAGAGTCCAGTACCTAACACTTTGAAATAGTCCAGTACCTAACCCTTTGTAAGAGTCCAGTACCTAACCCTTTGAAATAGTCCAGTACCTAACCCTTTATAAGAGTCCAGTACCTAACCCTACCCTTTATAAGAGTCCAGTACCTAACCCTACCCTTTGTAAGAGTCCAGTACCTAACCCTACCCTTTATAAGAGTCCAGTACCTAACCCTACCCTTTATAAGAGTCCAGTACCTAACCCTTTATAAGAGTCCAGTACCTAACCCTACCCTTTATAAGAGTCCAGTACCTAACCCTACCCTTTATAAGAGTCCAGTACCTAACCCTACCCTTTGTAAGAGTCCAGTACCTAACCCTACTTTTATAAATAGTCCAGTACCTAACCCTACCCTTTATAAGAGTCCAGTACCTAACCCTACCTTTGTAAGAGTCCAGTACCTAACCCTACCCTTTGAAATAGTCCAGTACCTAACCCTTTCTAAGAGTCCAGTACCTAACCCTACCCTTTGTAAGAGTCCAGTACCTAACCCTACCCTTTGAAATAGTCCAGTACCTAACCCTTTATAAGGGTTCAGTACCTAACCTACCCTTTATAAGAGTCCAGTACCTAACCCTACCCTTTATAATTACCTAACCCTATAAGAGTCCAGTACCTAACCCTACCCTTTTATAAGAGTCCAGTACCTAACCCTACCCTTTATAAGAGTCCAGTACCTAACCCTACCCTTTATAAGAGTCCAGTACCTAACCCTACCCTTTATAAGTCCAGTACCTAGTACCAGTACCTTTAAATAGTCCAGTACCTAACCCTACCCTTTATAAGAGTCCAGTACCTAACCCTACCCTTTATAAGAGTCCAGTACCTAACCCTACCCTTTAGTAAGAGTCCAGTACCTAACCCTAGTACCTAACCCTTTGAAATAGTCCAGTACCTAACCCTACCCTTTATAAGAGTCCAGTACCTACCCTTTATAAGAGTCCAGTACCTAACCCTTTGTGTAACCCTTTTATAAGAGTCCAGTACCTAACCCTACCCTTAGAGTCAGTACCTAACCCTACCCTTTATCCAGTACCTAACCCTACCCTTTATAAGAGTCCAGTACCTAACCCTTTATAAGAGTCCAGTACCTAACCCTACCCTTTATAAGAGTCAGTACCTAACCCTACCCTTTATAAGAGTCCAGTACCTAACCCTACCCTTTATAAGAGTCCAGTACCTCCAGTACCTAACCCTACCCTTTAGTACCTAACCCTACCCTTTATAAGAGAGTCCAGTACCTAAACCCTACCCTTTATAAGAGTCCAGTACCTACCTAACCCTACCCTTTATTTAAGAGTCCAGTACCTAACCCTTTATAAGAGTCCCTTTATAAGAGTCCAGTACCAACCCTACCCTTTATATGAGTCCAGTACCTAACCCTACCCTTTAAGAGTCCAGTACCTAACCCTTTATAAGAGTCCCTAACCCTACCTAACCTTTGAAATATCTTGAAATAGTCCCTAACACCTTTAGTCCAGTACCTAACCCTACCCTTTATAAGAGTCCAGTCCAACCCTTTATAAGAGTCCAGTACCTAACCCTACCCTTTATAAGAGTCCAGTACCTAACCCTAACCCTAACCCTTTATAAGAGTCCAGTACCTAACCCTACCCTTTATAAGAGTCCAGTACCTAACCCTACCCTTTATAAGAGTCCAGTACCTAACCCTACCCTTTATAAGAGTCCTAACCCTACCCTTTATACCCTAACCCTACCCTTTATAAGAGTCCAGTACCTAACCCTTTAACCAGTACCTAACCCTACCCTTTATAAGAGTCCAGTACCTAACCCTACCCTTTATAAGAGTCCAGTACCTAACCCTACCCTTTATAAGAGTCCAGTACCTAACCCTACTTTATAAGAGTCCAGTACCTAACCCTACCCTTTATAAGAGTCCAGTACCTAACCCTACCCTTTGTAAGAGTTCAGTACCTAACCCTACCCTTTATAAGAGTCCAGTACCTAACCCTTTGTAAGAGTCCAGTACCTAACCCTTTGAAATAGTCCAGTACCCTACCCTTTGTAAGAGTCCAGTACCTAACCCTACCCTTTGTAAGAGTCCAGTACCTAACCCTACCCTTTATAAGAGTCCAGTACCTAACCCTACCCTTTATAAGAGTCCAGTACCTAACCCTACCCTTTATAAGAGTCCAGTACCTAACCCTTTATAAGAGTCCAGTACCTAACCCTACCCTTTATAAGAGTCCAGTACCTAACCCTTTATAAGAGTCCAGTACCTAACCCTACTGCTTATAAGAGTTCAGTACCTAACCCTACCCTTTATAAGAGTCCAGTACCTAACCCTACCCTTTATAAGAGTCCAGTACCTAACCCTACCCTTTATAAGAGTCCAGTACCTAACCCTTTATAAGAGTCCAGTACCCCTAACCAGTACCTAACCCTTTTATAAGAGTCCAGTACCTAACCCCTTTATAAGAGTCCAGTACCTAACCCTTTTATAAGAGTCCAGTACCTAACCCTTTACCAGTACCTAACCCTACCCTTAAAGAGTCCAGTACCTAACCAGTAAGAGTCCAGTACCTAACCCTACCCTTTATAAGAGTCCAGTACCTAACCCTACCCTTTATAAGAGTCCAGTACCTAACCCTACCCTTTATAAGAGTCCAGTACCTAACCCTACCCTTTATAAGAGTCCAGTACCTAACCCTACCCTTTATAAGAGTCCAGTACCTAACCCTACCCTTTATAAGAGTCCAGTACCTAACCCTACCCTTTATAAGAGTCCAGTACCTAACCCTACCCTTTATAAGAGTCCAGTACCTAACCCTACCCTTTATAAGAGTCCAGTACCTAACCCTACCCTTTATAAGAGTCCAGTACCTAACCCTACCCTTTATAAGAGTCCAGTACCTAACCCTACCCTTTAGTAAGAGTCCAGTACCTAACCCTACCCTTTATAAGAGTCCAGTACCTAACCCCTACCCTTTATAAGAGTCCAGTACCTAACCCTACCCTTTATAAGAGTCCAGTACCTAACCCTACCCTTTATAAGAGTCCAGTACCTAACCCTACCCTTTATAAGAGTCCAGTACCTAACCCTACCCTTATAAGAGTCCAGTACCTAACCCTACCCTTTATAAGAGTCCAGTACTGACCCTTTGTAAGAGTCCAGTACCTAACCCTTTATAAGAGTCCAGTACCTAACCCTACCCGTTGAAATATTCCAGTACCTAACCCTACCGTTTATAAGAGTCCAGTACCTAACCCTACCCTTTATAAGAGTCAAATACCTAACCATACCCTTTATAAGAGTCCAGTACCTAACCCTACCCTTTATAAGAGTCCAGTAACCCTACCTTTAAAGAGTCCAGTACCCCCTACCCTTTATAAGAGTCCAGTACCTAACCCTAACCCTTTATAAGAGTCCAGTACCTAACCCTACCCTTTATAAGAGTCCAGTACCTAACCCTACCCTTTATAAGAGTCCAGTACCTAACCCTACCTAACCCTTTATAAGAGTCCAGTACCTAACCCTACCCTTTATAAGAGTCCAGTACCTAACCCTACCCTTTATAAGAGTCCAGTACCTAACCCTACCCCTTTATAAAGAGTCCAGTACCTAACCCTACCCTTTATAAGAGTCCAGTACCTAACCCTACCCTTTATAAGAGTCCAGTACCTAACCCTACCCTTTATAAGAGTCCAGTACCTAACCCTACCCTTTATAAGAGTCCAGTACCTAACCCTACCCTTTATAAGAGTCCAGTACCTAACCCTACCCTTTATAAGAGTCCAGTACCTAACCCTACCCTTTATAAGAGTCCAGTACCTAACCCTACCCTTTATAAGAGTCCAGTACCTAACCCTACCCTTTATAAGAGTCCAGTACCTAACCCTACCCTTTATAAGAGTCCAGTACCTAACCCTTTTATCCAGTACCTAACCCTACCCTTTATAAGAGTCCAGTACCTAACCCTACCCTTTATAAGAGTCCAGTACCTAACCCTACCCTTTATAAGAGTCCAGTACCTAACCCTACCCTTTATAAGAGTCCAGTACCTAACCCTACCCTTTATAAGAGTCCAGTACCTAACCCTACCCTTTATAAGAGTCCAGTACCTAACCCTTTATAAGAGTCCAGTACCTAACCCTACCCTTTATAAGAGTCAAGTACCTAACCATACCCTTTATAAGAGTCCAGTACCTAAGCCTTTATAAGAGTCCAGTACCTAACCCTACCCTTTATAAGAGTCCAGTACCTAACCCTACCCTTTATAAGAGTCCAGTACCTAACCCTTTATAAGAGTCCAGTACCTAACCCTACCCTTTATAAGAGTCCAGTACCTAACCCTACCCTTTATAAGAGTCCAGTACCTAACCCTTTATAAGAGTCCAGTACCTAACCCTACCCTTTATAAGAGTCCAGTACCTAACCCTACCCTTTATAAGAGTCCAGTACCTAACCCTACCCTTTATAAGAGTCCAGTACCTAACCCTTTGTAAGAGTCCAGTACCTAACCCTTTGAAATAGTCCAGTACCTAACCCTTTGAAATAGTCCAGTACCTAACCCTACCCTTTATAAGAGTCCAGTACCCTTTATAAGAGTCCAGTACCTAACCCTACCCTTTGTAAGAGTCCAGTACCTAACCCTACCCTTTATAAGAGTCCAGTACCTAACCCTACCCTTTATAAGAGTCCAGTACCTAACCCTACCCTTTATAAGAGTCCAGTACCTAACCCTACCCTTTATAAGAGTCCAGTACCTAACCCTACCCTTTATAAGAGTCCAGTACCTAACCCTACCCTTTATAAGAGTCCAGTACCTAACCCTACCCTTTATAAGAGTCCAGTACCTAACCCTACCCTTTATAAGAGTCCAGTACCTAACCCTACCCTTTATAAGAGTCCAGTACCTAACCCTACCCTTTATAAGAGTCCAGTACCTAACCCTACCCTTTATAAGAGTCCAGTACCTAACCCTACCCTTTATAAGAGTCCAGTACCTAACCCTACCCTTTATAAGAGTCCAGTACCTAACCCTACCCTTTATAAGAGTCCAGTACCTAACCCTACCCTTTATAAGAGTCCAGTACCTAACCCTACCCTTTAAAGAGTCCAGTACCTAACCCTTTATAAGAGTCCAGTACCTAACCCTACCCTTTATAAGAGTCCAGTACCTAACCCTACCCTTTATAAGAGTCCAGTACCTAACCCTACCCTTTATAAGAGTCCAGTACCTAACCCTACCCTTTATAAGAGTCCAGTACCTAACCCTACCCTTTATAAGAGTCCAGTACCTAACCCTTTTATAAGAGTCCAGTACCTAACCCTACCCTTTATAAGAGTCCAGTACCTAACCCTACCCTTTATAAGAGTCCAGTACCTAACCCTACCCTTTATAAGAGTCCAGTACCTAACCCTACCCTTTATAAGAGTCCAGTACCTAACCCTACCCTTTATAAGAGTCCAGTACCTAACCCTACCCTTTATAAGAGTCCAGTACCTAACCCCCCCTTTATAAGAGTCCAGTACCTAACCCTACCCTTTATAAGAGTCCAGTACCTAACCCTACCCTTTATAAGAGTCCAGTACCTAACCCTACCCTTTATAAGAGTCCAGTACCTAACCCTACCCTTTATAAGAGTCCAGTACCTAACCCTAACCAGTACTACCCTTTATAAGAGTCCAGTACCTAACCCTTTTTTATAAGAGTCCAGTACCTAACCCTACCCTTTATAAGAGTCCAGTACCTAACCCTACCCTTTATAAGAGTCCAGTACCTAACCCTACCCTTTATAAGAGTCCAGTACCTAACCCTTTATAAGAGTCCAGTACCTAACCCTACCCTTTATAAGAGTCCAGTACCTAACCCTACCCTTTATAAGAGTCCAGTACCTAACCCTACCCTTTATAAGAGTCCAGTACCTAACCCTACCCTTTATAAGAGTCCAGTACCTAACCCTACCTTTTGTAAGAGTCCAGTACCTAACCCTACCCTTTATAAGAGTCCAGTACCTAACCCTACCCTTTATAAGAGTCCAGTACCTAACCCTACCCTTTATAAGAGTCCAGTACCTAACCCTACCCTTTATAAGAGTCCAGTACCTAACCCTACCCTTTATAAGAGTCCAGTACCTAACCCTACCCTTTATAAGAGTCCAGTACCTAACCCTACCCTTTATAAGAGTCCAGTACCTAACCCTACCCTTTAAAGAGTCCAGTACCTAACCCTAATAAGAGTCCAGTACCTAACCATACCCTTTATAAGAGTCCAGTACCTAAGCCTTTATAAGAGTCCAGTACCTAACCCTACCCTTTATAAGAGTCCAGTACCTAACCCTACCCTTTATAAGAGTCCAGTACCTAACCCTACCCTTTATAAGAGTCCAGTACCTAACCCTACCCTTTATAAGAATCCAGTACCTAACCCTACCCTTTATAAGAGTCCAGTACTGACCCTTTGTAAGAGTCCAGTACCTAACCCTTTATAAGAGTCCAGTACCTAACCCTACCCGTTGAAATATTCCAGTACCTAACCCTACCGTTTATAAGAGTCCAGTACCTAACCCTACCCTTTATAAGAGTCAAATACCTAACCATACCCTTTATAAGAGTCCAGTACCTAAGCCTTTATAAGAGTCCAGTACCTAACCCTACCCTTATAAGAGTCCAGTACCTAACCCTACCCTTTATAAGAGTCAGTACCTAACCCTACCCTTTATAAGAGTACCAACCCTTTATAAGTACCTAACCCTTTATAAGAGTCCAGTACCTAACCCTACCCTTTATAAGAGTCCAGTACCTAACCCTACCCTTTATAAGAGTCCAGTACCTAACCCTACCCTTTATAAGAGTCCAGTACCTAACCCTACCATTTATAAGAGTCCAGTACCTAACCCTACCCTTTATAAGAGTCCAGTACCTAACCCTTTTGATACCTAACCCTACCCTTTATAAGAGTCCAGTACCTAACCCCCTTTAAAAGAGTCCAGTACCCTTTATAAGAGTCCAGTACCTAACCCTACCCTTTATAAGAGTCCAGTACCTAACCCTACCCTTTATAAGAGTCCAGTACCTAACCCTACCCTTTATAAGAGTCCAGTACCTAACCCTACCCTTTATAAGAGTCCAGTACCTAACCCTACCCTTTATAAGAGTCCAGTACCTAACCCTACCCTTTATAAGAGTCCAGTACCTAACCCTACCCTTTATAAGAGTCCACCTAACCCTACCCTTTATAAGAGTCCAGTCCAACCCTACCCTTTATAAGAGTCCAGTACCTAAGAGTCCAGTACCTAACCCTACCCTTTGTAAGAGTCCAGTACCTAACCCTACCCTTTATAAGAGTCCAGTACCTAACCCTACCCTTTATAAGAGTCCAGTACCTAACCCTACCCTTTATAAGAGTCCAGTACCTAACCCTACCTAACCCTTTATAAGAGTCCAGTACCTAACCCTACCCTTTATAAGAGTCCAGTACCTAACCCTACCCTTTATAAGAGTCCAGTACCTAACCCTACCCTTTATCCAGTACCTAACCCTACCCTTTATAAGTAGTACCTAACCCTACCCTTTATAAGAGTCCAGTACCTAACCCTACCCTTTATAAGAGTCCAGTACCTAACCCTTTATAAGAGTCCCTAACCCTTTTATAAGAGTCCAGTACCTAACCCTACCCTTTATAAGAGTCCAGTACCTAACCCTACCCTTTATAAGAGTCCAGTACCTAACCCTACCCTTTATAAGAGTCCAGTACCTAACCCTACCCTTTATAAGAGTCCAGTACCTAACCCTACCCTTTATAAGAGTCCAGTACCTAACCCTACCCTTTATAAGAGTCCAGTACCTAACCCTACCCTTTATAAGAGTCCAGTACCTAACCCTACCCTTTATAAGAGTCCAGTACCTAACCCTACCCTTTATAAGAGTCCAGTACCTAACCCTTTATAAGAGTCCAGTACCTAACCCTACCCTTTATAAGAGTCCAGTACCTAACCCTACCCTTTATAAGAGTCCAGTACCTAACCCTACCCTTTATAAGAGTCCAGTACCTAACCCTACCCTTTATAAGAGTCCAGTACCTAACCCTTTTATAAGAGTCCAGTACCTAACCCTACCCTTTATAAGAGTCCAGTACCTAACCCTACCCTTTATAAGAGTCCAGTACCTAACCCTACCCTTTATAAGAGTCCAGTACCTAACCCTACCCTTTATAAGAGTCCAGTACCTAACCCTTTATAAGAGTCCAGTTTTTATAAGAGTCCAGTACCTAACCCTACCCTTTATAAGAGTCCAGTACCTAACCCTTTATAAGAGTCCAGTACCTAACATTTTGAAAGTAGTCCAGTACCTAACCCTTTGTAAGAGTCCAGTACCTAACCCTTTGATAAGAGTCCAGTACCTAACCCTACCCTTTGTAAGAGTCCAGTACCTAACCCTACCCTTTATAAGAGTCCAGTACCTAACCCTACCCTTTATAAGAGTCCAGTACCTAACCCTAACCAGTACCTAACCTACCCTTTATAAGAGTCCAGTACCTAACCCTACCCTTTATAAGAGTCCAGTACCTAACCCTACCCTTTATAAGAGTCCAGTACCTAACCCTACCCTTTATAAGAGTCCAGTACCTAACCCTACCTTTATAAGAGTCCAGTACCTAACCCTACCCTTTATAAGAGTCCAGTACCTAACCCTACCCTTTATAAGAGTCCAGTACCTAACCCTACCCTTTATAAGAGTCCAGTACCTAACCCTTTTATAAGAGTCCAGTACCTAACCCTACCCTTTATAAGAGTCCAGTACAACCCTACCAGTACCTAACCCTTTGTAAGAGTCCAGTACCTAACCCTACCCTTTAAGAGTCCAGTACCCAGTACCCCTAACCCTACCCTTTATAAGAGTCCAGTACCTAACCCTACCCTTTATAAGAGTCCAGTACCTAACCCTACCCTTTATAAGAGTCCAGTACCTAACCCTACCCTTTATAAGAGTCCAGTACCTAACCCTACCCTTTATAAGAGTCCAGTACCTAACCCTACCCTTTATAAGAGTCCAGTACCTAACCCAGTACCCCCTACCCTTTATAAGAGTCCAGTACCTAACCCTACCCTTTATAAGAGTCCAGTACCTAACCCTACCCTTTATAAGAGTCCAGTACCTAACCCTACCCTTTATAAGAGTCCAGTACCTAACCCTACCCTTTATAAGAGTCCAGTACCTAACCCTACCCTTTATAAGAGTCCAGTACCTAACCCTACCCTTTATAAGAGTCCAGTACCTAACCCTTTATAAGAGTCCAGTACCTAACCCTTTATATAAGAGTCCAGTACCTAACCCTACCCTTTATAAGAGTCCAGTACCTAACCCTACCCTTTATAAGAGTCCAGTACCTAACCCTACCCTTTATAAGAGTCCAGTACCTAACCCTACCCTTTATAAGAGTCCAGTACCTAACCCTACCCTTTATAAGAGTCCAGTACCTAACCCTTTATAAGAGTCCAGTACCTAACCCTACCCTTTATAAGAGTCCAGTACCTAACCCTACCCTTTATAAGAGTCCAGTACCTAACCCTACCCTTTATAAGAGTCCAGTACCTAACCCTACCCTTTATAAGAGTCCAGTACCTAACCCTTTATAAGAGTCCAGTACCTAACCCTACCCTTTATAAGAGTCAAGTACCTAACCATACCCTTTATAAGAGTCCAGTACCTAAGCCTTTATAAGAGTCCAGTACCTAACCCTACCCTTTATAAGAGTCCAGTACCTAAACCTTTATAAGAGTCCAGTACCTAACCCTACCCTTTATAAGAGTCCAGTACCTAACCCTACCCTTTATAAGAGTCCAGTACCTAACCCTTTATAAGAGTCCAGTACCTAACCCTATTTTGAAAACCGTACCTAACCCTTTGTAAGAGTCCAGTACCTAACCCTTTGAAATAGTCCAGTACCCTACCCTTTGTAAGAGTCCAGTACCTAACCCTACCCTTTGTAAGAGTCCAGTACCTAACCCTACCCTTTATAAGAGTCCAGTACCTAACCCTACCCTTTATAAGAGTCCAGTACCTAACCCTACCCTTTATAAGAGTCCAGTACCTAACCCTACCCTTTATAAGAGTCCAGTACCTAACCCTACCCTTTATAAGAGTCCAGTACCTAACCCTACCCTTTATAAGAGTCCAGTACCTAACCCTACCCTTTATAAGAGTCCAGTACCTAACCCTACCCTTTATAAGAGTCCAGTACTGACCCTTTGTAAGAGTCCAGTACCTAACCCTTTATAAGAGTCCAGTACCTAACCCTACCCTTTATAAGAGTCCAGTACCTAACCCTACCCTTTATAAGAGTCCAGTACCTAACCCTACCCTTTATAAGAGTCCAGTACCTAACCCTACCCTTTATAAGAGTCCAGTACCTAACCCTACCCTTTATAAGAGTCCAGTACCTAAGCCTTTATAAGAGTCCAGTACCTAACCCTACCCTTTATAAGAGTCCAGTACCTAAACCTTTATAAGAGTCCAGTACCTAACCCTACCCTTTATAAGAGTCCAGTACCTAACCCTACCCTTTATAAGAGTCCAGTACCTAACCCTTTATAAGAGTCCAGTACCTAACATTTTGAAATAGTCCAGTACCTAACCCTTTGTAAGAGTCCAGTACCTAACCCTTTGAAATAGTCCAGTACCCTACCCTTTGTAAGAGTCCAGTACCTAACCCTACCCTTTGTAAGAGTCCAGTACCTAACCCTTTATAAGAGTCCAGTACTTTGTAAGAGTCCAGTACCTAACCCTACCCTTTATAAGAGTCCAGTACCTAACCCTACCCTTTATAAGAGTCCAGTACCTAACCCTACCCTTTATAAGAGTCCAGTACCTAACCCTTTATAAGAGTCCAGTACCTAACCCTTTTATAAGAGTCCAGTACCTAACCCTACCCTTTATAAGAGTCCAGTACCTAACCCTACCCTTTATAAGAGTCCAGTACCTAACCTACTTTATAAGAGTCCAGTACCTAACCCTACCCTTTATAAATAGTCCAGTACCTAACCCTACTTTGTAAGAGTCCAGTACCTAACCCTACCCTTTGTAAGAGTCCAGTACCTAACCCTACCCTTTATAAGAGTCCAGTACCTAACCCTACCCTTTATAAGAGTCCAGTACCTAACCCTACCCTTTATAAGAGTCCAGCACCTAAGCCTTTATAAGAGTCCAGTACCTAACCCTACCCTTTATAAGAGTCCAGTACCTAACCCTACCCTTTGTAAGAGTCCAGTACCTAACCCTACCCTTTATAAGAGTCCAGTACCTAAGCCTTTATAAGAGTCCAGTACCTAACCCTACCCTTTATAAGAGTCCAGTACCTAAACCTTTATAAGAGTCCAGTACCTAACCCTACCCTTTATAAGAGTCCAGTACCTAACCCTACCCTTTATAAGAGTCCAGTACCTAACCCTTTATAAGAGTCCAGTACCTAACATTTTGAAATAGTCCAGTACCTAACCCTTTGTAAGAGTCCAGTACCTAACCCTTTGAAATAGTCCAGTACCCTACCCTTTGTAAGAGTCCAGTACCTAACCCTACCCTTTGTAAGAGTCCAGTACCTAACCCTACCCTTTATAAGAGTCCAGTACCTAACCCTACCCTTTATAAGAGTCCAGTACCTAACCCTACCCTTTTAAGAGTAACCTAACCCTACCCTTTATAAGAGTCCAGTACCTAACCCTACCCTTTATAAGAGTCCAGTACCTAACCCTACCCTTTATAAGAGTCCAGTACCTAACCCTACCCTTTATAAGAGTCCAGTACCTAACCCTTTATAAGAGTCCAGTACCTAACCCTACCCTTTATAAGAGTCCAGTACCTAACCCTACCCTTTATAAGAGTCCAGTACCTAACCCTACCCTTTATAAGAGTCCAGTACCTAACCCTACCCTTTATAAGAGTCCAGTACCTAACCCTACCCTTTATAAGAGTCCAGTACCTAACCCTACCCTTTATAAGAGTCCAGTAACCTTTAACCAGTACCTACCCTTTATAAGAGTCCAGTACCTAACCCTACCCTTTATAAGAGTCCAGTACCTAACCCTACCCTTTATAAGAGTCCAGTACCTAACCCTACCCTTTATAAGAGTCCAGTACCTAACCCTACCAGTACCTAACCCTTTATAAGAGTCCAGTACCTAACCCTACCCTTTATAAGAGTCCAGTACCTAACCCTACCCTTTATAAGAGTCCAGTACCTAACCCTACCCTTTATAAGAGTCCAGTACCTAACCCTACCCTTTATAAGAGTCCAGTACCTAACCCTACCCTTTATAAGAGTCCAGTACCTAACCCTACCCTTTATAAGAGTCCAGTACCTAACCCTACCCTTTAAAGAGTCCCCCCCTAAGAGTCCAGTACCTTTTTATAAGAGTCCAGTACCTAACCCTACCCTTTATAAGAGTCCAGTACCTAACCCTACCCTTTATAAGAGTCCAGTACCTAACCCTACCCTTTATAAGAGTCCAGTACCTAACCCTACCCTTTATAAGAGTCCAGTACCTAACCCTACCTTTATAAGAGTCCAGTACCTAACCCTACCCTTTATAAGAGTCCAGTACCTAACCCTACCCTTTATAAGAGTCCAGTACCTAACCCTACCCTTTATAAGAGTCCAGTACCTAACCCTACCCTTTAAGAGTCCAGTACCTAACCCTACCCTTTATAAGAGTCCAGTACCTAACCCTACCCTTTATAAGAGTCCAGTACCTAACCCCCTACCCTTTATAAGAGTCCAGTACCTAACCCTACCCTTTATAAGAGTCCAGTACCTAACCCTACCCTTTATAAGAGTCCAGTACCTAACCCTACCCTTTATAAGAGTCCAGTACCTAACCCTACCCTTTATAAGAGTCCAGTACCTAACCCTACCCTTTATAAGAGTCCAGTACCTAACCCTACCCTTTATAAGAGTCCAGTACCTAACCCTACCTTTTGTAAGAGTCCAGTACCTAACCCTACCCTTTATAAGAGTCCAGTACCTAACCCTACACTTTATAAGTGTCCAGTACCTAACCCTACCCTTTATAAGAGTCCAGTAACTAACCCTACCCTTTATAAGAGTCCAGTACCTAACCCTACCCTTTGTAAGAGTCCAGTACCTAACCCTACCCTTTATAAGAGTCCAGTACCTAACCCTACCCTTTATAAGAGTCCAGTACCTAACCCTACCCTTTATAAGAGTCCAGTACCTAACCCTACCCTTTATAAGAGTCCAGTACCTAACCCTACCCTTTATAAGAGTCCAGTACCTAACCCTACCCTTTATAAGAGTCCAGTACCTAACCCTACCCTTTATAAGAGTCCAGTACCTAACCCTACCCTTTATAAGAGTCCAGTACCTAACCCTACCCTTTATAAGAGTCCAGTACCTAAACCTTTATAAGAGTCCAGTACCTAACCCTACCCTTTATAAGAGTCCAGTACCTAACCCTACCCTTTATAAGAGTCCAGTACCTAACCCTTTATAAGAGTCCAGTACCTAACATTTTGAAATAGTCCAGTACCTAACCCTTTGTAAGAGTCCAGTACCTAACCCTTTGAAATAGTCCAGTACCCTACCCTTTGTAAGAGTCCAGTACCTAACCCTACCCTTTATAAGAGTCCAGTACCTAACCCTACCCTTTATAAGAGTCCAGTACCTAACCCTACCTTTTGTAAGAGTCCAGTACCTAACCCTACCCTTTATAAGAGTCCAGTACCTAACCCTACCCTTTATAAGAGTCCAGTACCTAACCCTACCCTTTATAAGAGTCCAGTACCTAACCCTACCCTTTATAAGAGTCCAGTACCTAACCCTTTATAAGAGTCCAGTACCTAACCCTACCCTTTGTAAGAGTCCAGTACTAACCCTTTGTAAGAGTCCAGTACCTATCCCTTTATAAGAGTCCAGTACCTAACCCTACCCTTTATAAGAGTCCAGCACCTAACCCTTTATAAGAGTCCAGTACCTAACCTTTTATAAGAGTCCAGTACCTAACCCTTTGTAAGAGTCCAGTACCTAACCCTTTGAAATAGTCCAGTACCCTACCCTTTGTAAGAGTCCAGTACCTAACCCTACCCTTTGTAAGAGTCCAGTACCTAACCCTACCCTTTATAAGAGTCCAGTACCTAACCCTTCCCTTTATAAGAGTCCAGTACCTAACCCTACCCTTTATAAGAGTCCAGTACCTAACCCTACCCTTTATAAGAGTCCAGTACCTAACCCTACCCTTTATAAGAGTCCAGTACCTAACCCTACCCTTTATAAGAGTCCAGTACCTAACCCTTTGTAAGAGTCCAGTACCTAACCCTAAATCAAATCAAATCAAATCAAATGTATTTATAAGAGTAGTACCTAACCCTACCCTTTATAAGATCAGCCTAACCCTATCTCAAAGAGTGCTGTACAGAAACCAGTACCTAAAACCCTTTAAACAGCAAGCAATGCAGGTGTAAGAGTCCAGTACCTAACCCTACCCTTTAAAGGCCAAAACCTTTAGGAAGAAACCTATAAGAGTCCAGTAACCAGGCTATGTAAGGGTGGCCAGTCCTCTTTATGGTCTACCTGCCGGGTTTAGAGAGTATAACAGAACATGGCCAAGATGTTCAAATGTTCAGTACCTGACCAGCATGGTCCAGTATAACCCTACCCTTTATAAGAGTCCAGTACAGAACCCCCTTTACAGTTGAAACTTTAAAGAGTCCAGTACAGCAGCACAGTCAGGTGGACTGGGGACAGCATAAGAGTCATCATGTCAGGTAGTCCTGGGGCGTGGTCCTATAAGGCTCAGGTCCTAACCGAGAGAGAGAGTCCAGACCTAACCCTAGAAGAGTCCATTAGAGAACGCTACCCTACTTAGATTCACACCTACACCGAATAGGACAGGAGAAGTACTCCAGATATAACAAACTGACCCTAGCCCCCCGACACATAAACTACTAACCCTACCCTTTATAAGAGTCCAGTACCTAACCCTACCCTTTATAAGAGTCCAGTACCTAACCATACCCTTTGTAAGAGTCCAGTACCTAACCCTACCCTTTATAAGAGTCCAGTACCTAACCCTACCCTTTATAAGAGTCCAGTACCTAACCCTTTATAAGAGTCCAGTACCTAACCCTTTATAAGAGTCCAGTACCTAAACCTTTATAAGAGTCCAGTACCTAACCCTACCCTTTATAAGAGTTCAGTACCTAACCCTACCCTTTATAAGAGTCCAGTACCTAACCCTACCCTTCATAAGAGTCCAGTACGTAACCCTACCCTTTATAAGAGTTCAGTACCTAACCCTACCCTTTATAAGAGTCCAGTACCTAACCCTACTCTTTATAAGAGTTCAGTACCTAACCCTTTGTAAGAGTCCAGTACCTAACCCTACCCTTTATAAGAGTCCAGTACGTAACCCTACCCTTTATAAGAGTCCAGTACCTAACCATACCCTTTATAAGAGTTCAGTACCTAACCCTACCCTTTATAAGAGTCCAGTACCTAACCCTACCCTTTGTAAGAGTCCAGTACCTAACCCTACCCTTTATAAGAGTCCAGTACCTAACCCTACCCTTTATAAGAGTCCAGTACATAACCCTACCCTTTATAAGAGTTCAGTACCTAACCACACCCTTTGTAAGAGTCCAGTACCTAACCCTACCCTTTATAAGAGTCCAGTACCTAACCCTACCCTTTATAAGAGTCCAGTACCTAACCCTACCCTTTATAAGAGTCCATTACCTAACCCTACCCTTTGTAAGAGTTCAGTACCTAACCCTACCCTTTATAAGAGTCCAGTACCTAACCCTACCCTTTATAAGAGTACATTACCTAACCCTACCCTTTATAAGAGTTCAGTACCTAACCCTACCCTTTATAAGAGTCCAGTACCTAACCCTTTATAAGAGTCCAGTACCTAACCCTACCCTTTCTAATAGTCCAGTACCTAACCCTACCCTTTATAAGAGTCCAGTACCTAACCCTACCCTTTATAAGAGTCCAGTACCTAACCCTACCCTTTATAAGAGTCCATTACCTAACCCTACCCTTTGTAAGAGTTCAGTACCTAACCCTACCCTTTATAAGAGTCCAGTACCTAACCCTACCCTTTATAAGAGTACATTACCTAACCCTACCCTTTATAAGAGTTCAGTACCTAACCCTACCCTTTATAAGAGTCCAGTACCTAACCCTTTATAAGAGTCCAGTACCTAACCCTACCCTTTCTAATAGTCCAGTACCTAACCCTACCCTTTATAAGAGTCCAGTACCTAACCCTACCCTTTATAATAGTCCAGTACCTAACCCTACCCTTTATAAGAGTCCAGTACCTAACCCTACCCTTTGTAAGAGTCCAGTACCTAACCCTACCCTTTGTAAGAGTCCAGTACCTAACCCTACCCTTTATAAGAGTCCAGTACCTAACCCTACCCTTTATAAGAGTCCAGTACCCAACCCTACCCTTTATAAGAGTCCAGTACCTAACCCTTTATAAGAGTCCAGTACCTAACCCTTTATAAGAGTCCAGTACCTAACCCTTTATAAGAGTCTGGTATGTTTGCCTGTGTTTGTCCATGAATGTGTGACAGATGAAACCGAACAACCATACAGACCTGCCAACTACGCAGCTCCATTGGTTAGCCAGTCAAGCTAAAGGTAAGCCAGTCAAACTAAAGGTAAGCCAGTCAAGCTAAAGGTAAGCCAGTCAAGCTAAAGGTAAGCCAGTCAAGCTAAAGGTAAGCCAGTCAAACTAAAGGTTAGCCAGTCAAGCTAAAGGTAAGCCAGTCAAACTAAAGGTAAGCCAGTCAAACTAAAGGTAAGCCAGTCAAACTAAAGGTAAGCCAGTCAAACTAAAGGTAAGCCAGTCAAGCTAAAGGTAAGCCAGTCAAACTAAAGGTAAGCCAGTCAAACTAAAGGTAAGCCAGTCAAGCTAAAGGTAAGCCAGTCAAACTAAAGGTAAGCCAGTCAAACTAAAGGTAAGCCAGTCAAGCTAAAGGTAAGCCAGTCAAACTAAAGGTAAGCCAGTCAAACTAAAGGTAAGCCAGTCAAGCTAAAGGTAAGCCAGTCAAGCTAAAGGTAAGCCAGTCAAACTAAAGGTTAGCCAGTC
>NC_088401.1:12522538-12547538 GCF_034236695.1 Oncorhynchus nerka | reverse complement strand
CAAATTCTAATGATGTCATTATGATGATTATTCATTCACCCACTAAATTGTGATGGTGTATTCTTTTTCTCCATGGCAACACAGCTGATTCCACCACGCATCTCATCTCTTGCTATGGGGAGTTGGGTTGTGATACACAAGCCAGGTTCATTGCCGTGACAATGTTCGCGGGCACTTGGCTTAAAAATGATTCTGTGGTTTAATGTAAAAATGAGTGAAATGGCAAAAACACGTCTTTATTTCTGCTCTTTAAAGGACAAAGCAAAGTGGTGATGAGTTTCAGCGACAAACTTCAATTCATATTTTTTGGAGATACAGAATAAGACACATTTCATTTAATTTCAGACCAAAAAAAAAGGAATTGTGTACTACTCCGCTTGTCAGGAAGGAAATGTATCAAAGCTGCCAAACATATCTGTCTTTATTTACTGTGTGACATGTGCAAGCGGGCGGAAAGGTTTTCATCTGTCTTTATTTACTGTGTGACATGTGCAAGCAGGCGGAAAGGTTTTCATCTGTCTTTATTTACTGTGTGACATGTGCAAGCAGGCGGAAAGGTTTTCATCTGTCTTTATTTACTGTGTGACATGTGCAAGCAGGCGGAAAGGTTTTCATCCGTCTTTATTTACTGTGTGACATGTGCAAGCAGGCGGAAAGGTTTTCATCTGTCTTTATTTACTGTGTGACATGTGCAAGCAGGCGGAAAGGTTTTCATCTGTCTTTATTTACTGTGTGACATGTGCAAGCAGGCGGAAAGGTTTTCATCTGTCTTTATTTACTATGTGACATGTGCAAGCAGGCGGAAAGGTTTTCATCTGTCTTTATTTACTGTGTGACATGTGCAAGCAGGCGGAAAGGTTTTCATCTGTCTTTATTTACTGTGTGACATGTGCAAGCAGGCGGAAACGTTTTCATCTGTCTTTATTTACTGTGTGACATGTGCAAGCAGGCGGAAAGGTTTTCCTGGCCTCAGGGACGGCAGTGATCTCTAACGGGTGTCAGCACACAGGTGGCCCTACCACAGCAACAGATGTGATTAAAACACAATCATCCCCTGGCAGACAGGTCTGGGTGGGGCCCGGAGTAGGTGTGTGACAGTGTACAGCTCAGCCAAAGCTGACAGGCTGCTCAAATGATATACAGTACAACTATGCAGCACAACTCAAACTGTTGTCGGCAAAAAACCTAACTAAGCTTCCCAGTTGAAAACATGTTGAATAGTGCAGTTCATATATTGGTTGCAGTGTTGCAAATGACAGAGGCCTCAAGTCTGTGGCTATTTCCTGTATTCAAATGACCTAATGGCCTCATTGGTGGAATGTTATTCATATTTTCTAAAATCAACATTATTCAAATAATATGAAAAAAATATTGTTTTTATATGTCCAACAGTTTTGTTATATTTCAGTAACTTAAATATATATGGAATCATGTAGTATGGATTCATGTTGTAAACAAAAAAAGTGTTAAACAAATCAAAATACATTTTATATTTGAGATTCTTCAAAGTAGACACCCTTAGCCTTGATGACAGCTTGGCACACTCTTGGCATTCTCTCAACCAGCTTCATGAGGTAGTCATCTGGAATGCATTTCAATTAACAGGTGTGCCTTGTTAAAAGTTAATTTGTGTTATTTCTTTACATCTTAATGTGTTTGAGCCAATCAGTTGTGTTGTGACAAGGTAGGGGTGGTATACAGAAGACAACCCTATTTGGTAAAAGACCAAGTTCATATTATGGCAAGAACAGCTCAAATAAGCAAAGAGAAACAACAGTCCATCAATACTTTAAGACATGAAGGTCAGTCAATCCGGAACATTTCAAGAACTTTGAAAGTTTCTTCAAGTGCAGTCGCAAAAACCATCAAACACTATGATGAAACTGGCTCTCGTGAGGACTACCACAGGAAAGGAAGACCCAGAGTTACCTCTGCTGCAGAGGATAAGTTCATTAGAGTTATCTGCAACTCTGATCGCAACCCAAATAAATGCTTCACAGAGTTCAACTAACAGACACATCTCAACATCAACTGTTCAGTGGAGACAACATGAATCAGGCCTTCATGGTTGAATTTCTGGAAAGAAACCACTACTAAAGACACCAATAAGAAGAAGAGACATGCTTGGGCTAAGAAAAACAAGCAATGGACTGGTGGAATTCTGTCCTTTGATTTGATGAATCCACATGTGCGATTTTTGGTTACAACCACCCTGTCTTTCTGAGATGCAGAGTAGGTGAATTGATGATCTCCACATGTGTGGAACCCACAATGAAGCATGGAGGAGGAGGTGGTGTGATGTTGTGGAGGTGCTTTCTGGTGACACTAGCAGATTTATTTAGAATTCAAGGCACACTTAACCAACATGGCTACCGCAGCATTCTGCAGCGATACGCCATCCCATCTGGTTTGCACTTAGTGGGACTATCATTTGTTTTTCAACAGGACAATGACTCAAAACACACCGCCAGGCTGTGTAAGAGCTATTTGACCAAGAAAGAGAGTGATGGAGTGCTGCATCAGCTGCCCTGGCCGCCACAATCACCCAACCCCAACCAAATTGAGAAGGTTTGGGTTGAGTTGGACTATGGAGTGAAGGAAAAGTTAAATAAAGGTTAAGTAACAAAATTTTAAAAACAGCCGACAAGTGCTCAGCATATGTGGGAACTCCTTCAAGACTATTGGAAAATAATTTCAGGTGAAGCTGGTTGAGAGAATGCCAATTGTGTGCAAATCTGTCATCAAGGCAAAGGGTGACTACTTTGAAGAATCTCAAATATTAAATCTATTTTGAATATAACATGATTCCACACAGTATGTGTTATTCCATAGTTTTGATGTCTTCACTATTATTCTACAATGTAGAAAATAGTAAAAATAAAGAAACTGAAATAAGTAGGTGTGTCCAACCTGTTGACTAATACTGTACGTTAGCGTGCTAGCAGTTACCATAGTTACCATTCCAGTCATTGCACTAACACGAATTAGCAACTACCTTCAAAATAGACGGAGAGACATAACAATTGCTCATCTGACTCTGCGGAAGCAGATACAATTTGTAAGTCGCTCTGGATAAGAGCGTCTGCTAAATGACTTAAATGTAAATGTAAAATACTGAAGTATGCCTTGAACCTGTACATTCCATTGTACTGAGGGTTGTAATGGCATAAACAGGCACTGTTTGCCAGTGTACAGAATATTTAAGACTTAGGTTGTGTGCCTGGATAATTGCACCTCAGCACTTGTCTCTAGCTCAGTATTATTGGCGCAGATCAATGGAGCTAGCCTCAGGCACAGACCTTTGGACGAAAACAATTGTTCCAGGAGCCCCACTACTGGATAGAGAGCTGTCTCTGCTGAGAAGAAGCTGGTCCTGAATCCTCAGCACATACACACATGCTGCAGTAAAGCAACGTGTTTGCAGAGGTTATGAGAGAAGAGTGTTTTCTTTATTATTCTGATCCTGTTCCACTAACTACATTGTCCTCTACCTTACCACTGCATTGTCCTCTACCTTACCACTACATTGTCCTCTACCTTACCACTACATTGGCCTCTACCTTACCACTACATTGTCCTCTATACTACCACTACATTGTCCCCTATTTTACCACTACATTGTCCTCTCCTGTACCACTAACTACATTGTCCTCTAACTTACCACTACATTGTCCTCTACCTTACCACTACATTGTCCTCTACTTTACCACTACATTGTCCTCTACCTTACCACTAGATTGTCATCTACTTTACTGCTACATTGTCCTGTACTTTACCACTACATTGTCCTCTACCTTGCCACTATGTTGTCCTCTACCTTACCACTACATTGTCCTCTACCTTACCACTGCATTGTCCTCTACCTTACCACTACATTGTCCTCTACCTTACCACTACATTGGCCTCTACCTTACCACTACATTGTCCTCTACTTTACCACTACATTGTCCTCTAACTTACCACTACATTGTCCTCTACTTTACCACTACATTGTCCTCTACCTTACCACTACATTGTCCTCTATACTACCACTACATTGTCCCCTATTTTACCACTACATTGTCCTCTCCTGTACCACTAACTACATTGTCCTCTAACTTACCACTACATTGTCCTCTACCTTACCACTACATTGTCCTCTACTTTACCACTACATTGTCCTCTACCTTACCACTAGATTGTCATCTACTTTACTGCTACATTGTCCTGTACTTTACCACTACATTGTCCTCTACCTTGCCACTATGTTGTCCTCTACCTTACCACTACATTGTCCTCTACCTTACCACTACATTGTCCTCTACTGTACCACGACATTGTCCTCTACTGTACCACTACATTGTCCTCTACCTTACCACTACATTGTCCTCTACTGTACCACAACATTGTCCTCTACTGTACCACTACATTGTCATCTACCTTACCACTACATTGTCCTCTGCTTTACCACTACATTGTCCTCTACCTTACCACTACATTGTCCTCTACCTTACCACTACATTGTCCTCTACCTTACTGCATTGTCCTCTATCTTACCACTACATTGTCCTCTATCTTACCACTACATTGGCCTCTACCTTACCACTACATTGTCCTCTACCTTACCACTACATTGTCCTCTACCTTACCACTACATTGTCCTCTACTTTACAACTACATTGTCCTCTACTTTACCACTACATCGTCCTCTACCTTACCACTACATTGTCCTCTACCTTACCACTACATTGTCCTCTACTTTACCACTACATTGTCCTCTACCTTACCACTACATTGTCCTCTACCTTACCACTACATTGTCCTCTACTTTACCACTACATTGTCCTCTACCTTACCACTACATTGTCCTCTATTTAACCACTACATTGTCCTCTATCCTACCACTACATTGTACCCTATTTTACTACTACATTGTCCTCTCCTGTACCACTAACTACATTGTACACTACTTTACCACTACATTGTCCTCTACCTTACCACTACATTGTCCTCTACCTTACTACTACATTGTCCTCTACCTTACCACTACATTGTCCTCTACCTTTCCACTACATTGTCCTCTACTTTAGCACTACATTGTCCTCTATCTTACCACTACATTGTCCTCTACATTGTCCTCTACCTTACCACTACATTGTCCTCTATCTTACCACTACATTGTCCTCTATCTTACCACTAGATTGTCATCTACTTTACTGCTACATTGTCCTCTACTTTACCACTACATTGTCCTCTACCTTACCACTATGTTGTCCTCTACCTTACCACTACATTGTCCTCTACCTTACCACTACATTGTCCTCTATCTTACCACTACATTGGCCTCTACCTTACCACTACATTGTCCTCTCCTGTACCACTAACTATATTGTCCACTACTTTACCACTACATTGTCCTCTACCTTACCGCTACATTGTCCTCTACCTTACCGCTACATTGTCCTCTACCTTACCACTACATTGTCCTCTATCTTACCACTACATTGTCCTCTACATTGTCATCTACTTTACTGCTACATTGTCCTCTACTTTACCACTACATTGTCCTCTACCTTACCACTATGTTGTCCTCTACCTTACCACTACATTGTCCTCTACCTTACCACTACATTGTCCTCTACTGTACCACGACATTGTCCTCTACTGTACCACTACATTGTCCTCTACCTTACCACTACATTGTCCTCTGCTTTACCACTACATTGTCCTCTACCTTACCACTACATTGTCCTCTACCTTACCACTACATTGTCCTCTACCTTACTGCATTGTCCTCTACCTTACCACTACATTGTCCTCTATCTTACCACTACATTGGCCTCTACCTTACCACTACATTGTCCTCTACCTTACCACTACATTGTCCTCTACCTTACCACTACATTGTCCTCTACTTTACCACTACATTGTCCTCTACCTTACCACTACATTGTCCTCTACTTTACCAATACATTGTCCTCTACCTTACCACTACATTGTCCTCTACCTTACCACTACATTGTCCTCTACCTTACCACTACATTGTCCTCTATCTTACCACTAGATTGTCATCTACTTTACTGCTACATTGTCCTCTACTTTACCACTACATTGTCCTCTACCTTACCACTATGTTGTCCTCTACCTTACCACTACATTGTCCTCTACCTTACCACTACATTCTCCTCTATCTTACCACTACATTGTCCTCTATCTTACCACTAGATTGTCATCTACTTTACTGCTACATTGTCCTCTACTTTACCACTACATTGTCCTCTACCTTACCACTATGTTGTCCTCTACCTTACCACTACATTGTCCCTCTACCTTACCACTACATTGTCCTCTACTGTACCACGACATTGTCCTCTACTGTACCACTACATTGTCCTCTACCTTACCACTACATTGTCCTCTACTGTACCACTACATTGTCCTCTACCTTACCACTACATTGTCCTCTACCTTACCACTACATTGTCCTCTACCTTACCACTATATTGTCCTCTACCTTCACACTACATTGTCCTCTAGCTTACCACTACATTGTCCCCTATTTTACCACTACATTGTCCTCTCCTGTACCACTAACTACATTGTCATCTACTGTACCACTACATTGTCCTCTACCTTACCACTACATTGTCCTCTATCTTACCACTACATTGTCTTCTATCTTACCACTACATTGTCCTCTACCTTACCACTACATTGTCCTCTACCTTCACACTACATTGTCCTCTAGCTTACAACTACATTGTCCCCTATTTTACCACTACATTGTCCTCTCCTGTACCACTAACTACATTGTCATCTACTGTACCACTACATTGTCCTCTACCTTACCACTACATTGGCCTCTACCTTACCACTACATTGTCCTCTGCCTTACCACTACATTGTCCTCTACCTTACCACTACATTGTCATCTACTGTACCACTACATTGTCCTCTACCTTACCACTACATTGGCCTCTACCTTACCACTACATTGTCCTCTGCCTTACCACTACATTGTCCTCTACCTTACCACTACATTGTCCTCTACCTTACCACTACATTGTCCTCTACCTTTCCACTACATTGTCCTCTACTTTAGCACTACATTGTCCTCTATTTAACCACTACATTGTCCTCTATCCTACCACTACATTGTCCCCTATTTTACTACTACATTGTCCTCTCCTGTACCACTAACTACATTGTCCACTACTTTACCACTACATTGTCCTCTACCTTACCGCTACATTGTCCTCTACCTTACCACTACATTGTCCTCTATCTTACCACTACATTGTCGTCTACATTGTCCTCTACCTTACCACTACATTGTCCTCTATCTTACCACTACATTGTCCTCTATCTTACCACTAGATTGTCATCTACTTTACCTCTACATTGTCCTGTACTTTACCACTACATTGTCCTCTACCTTGCCACTATGTTGTCCTCTACCTTACCACTACATTGTCCTCTACCTTACCACTACATTGTCCTCTACTGTACCACAACATTGTCCTCTACTGTACCACTACATTGTCCTCTACCTTACCACTACATTGTCCTCTACTGTACCACAACATTGTCCTCTACTGTACCACTACATTGTCATCTACCTTACCACTACATTGTCCTCTGCTTTACCACTACATTGTCCTCTACCTTACCACTACATTGTCCTCTACCTTACCACTACATTGTCCTCTACCTTACTGCATTGTCCTCTATCTTACCACTACATTGTCCTCTATCTTACCACTACATTGGCCTCTACCTTACCACTACATTGTCCTCTACCTTACCACTACATTGTCCTCTACCTTACCACTACATTGTCCTCTACTTTACCACTACATTGTCCTCTACTTTACCACAACATCGTCCTCTACCTTACCACTACATTGTCCTCTACCTTACCACTACATTGTCCTCTACTTTACCACTACATTGTCCTCTACCTTACCACTACATTGTCCTCTACCTTACCACTACATTGTCCTCTACTTTACCACTACATTGTCCTCTACCTTACCACTACATTGTCCTCTATTTAACCACTACATTGTCCTCTATCCTACCACTACATTGTACCCTATTTTACTACTACATTGTCCTCTCCTGTACCACTAACTACATTGTACACTACTTTACCACTACATTGTCCTCTACCTTACCACTACATTGTCCTCTACCTTACTACTACATTGTCCTCTACCTTACCACTACATTGTCCTCTACCTTTCCACTACATTGTCCTCTACTTTAGCACTACATTGTCCTCTATCTTACCACTACATTGTCCTCTACATTGTCCTCTACCTTACCACTACATTGTCCTCTATCTTACCACTACATTGTCCTCTATCTTACCACTAGATTGTCATCTACTTTACTGCTACATTGTCCTCTACTTTACCACTACATTGTCCTCTACCTTACCACTATGTTGTCCTCTACCTTACCACTACATTGTCCTCTACCTTACCACTACATTGTCCTCTACTTTACCACTACATTGTCCTCTATCTTACCACTACATTGGCCTCTACCTTACCACTACATTGTCCTCTCCTGTACCACTAACTATATTGTCCACTACTTTACCACTACATTGTCCTCTACCTTACCGCTACATTGTCCTCTACCTTACCGCTACATTGTCCTCTACCTTACCACTACATTGTCCTCTATCTTACCACTACATTGTCCTCTACATTGTCATCTACTTTACTGCTACATTGTCCTCTACTTTACCACTACATTGTCCTCTACCTTACCACTATGTTGTCCTCTACCTTACCACTACATTGTCCTCTACCTTACCACTACATTGTCCTCTACTGTACCACGACATTGTCCTCTACTGTACCACTACATTGTCCTCTACCTTACCACTACATTGTCCTCTGCTTTACCACTACATTGTCCTCTACCTTACCACTACATTGTCCTCTACCTTACCACTACATTGTCCTCTACCTTACTGCATTGTCCTCTACCTTACCACTACATTGTCCTCTATCTTACCACTACATTGGCCTCTACCTTACCACTACATTGTCCTCTACCTTACCACTACATTGTCCTCTACCTTACCACTACATTGTCCTCTACTTTACCACTACATTGTCCTCTACCTTACCACTACATTGTCCTCTACTTTACCAATACATTGTCCTCTACCTTACCACTACATTGTCCTCTACCTTACCACTACATTGTCCTCTACCTTACTACTACATTGTCCTCTACCTTACTACTACATTGTCCTCTACCTTACCACTACATTGTCCTCTAACTTACCACTACATTGTCCTCTACCTTACTACTACATTGTCCTCTACCTTACTACTACATTGTCCTCTACCTTACTACTACATTGTCCTCTACCTTACCACTACATTGTCCTCTAACTTACCACTACATTGTCCTCTACCTTACCACTACATTGTCCTCTACCTTACTACTACATTGTCCTCTACCTTACTACTACATTGTCCTCTACCTTACCACTACATTGTCCTCTAACTTACCACTACATTGTCCTCTACCTTACTACTACATTGTCCTCTACCTTACCACTACATTGTCCTCTACCTTTCCACTACATTGTCCTCTACTTTAGCACTACATTGTCCTCTACCTTACCACTACATTGTCCTCTATTTAACCACTACGTTGTCCTCTATCCTACCACTACATTGTCCCCTATTTAACTACTACATTGTCCTCTCCTGTACCACTAACTACATTGTCCACTACTTTACCACTACATTGTCCTCTAGCTTACCACTACATTGTCGTCTACATTGTCCTCTACCTTACCACTACATTCTCCTCTATCTTACCACTACATTGTCCTCTATCTTACCACTAGATTGTCCTCTACTTTACCACTACATTGTCCTCTACCTTACCACTATGTTGTCCTCTACCTTACCACTACATTGTCCCTCTACCTTACCACTACATTGTCCTCTACCTTACCGCTACATTGTCCTCTACCTTACCACTACATTGTCCTCTATCTTACCACTACATTGTCCTCTACATTGTCCTCTACCTTACCACTACATTGTCCTCTATCTTACCACTAGATTGTCATCTACTTTACTGCTACATTGTCCTCTACTTTACCACTACATTGTCCTCTACCTTACCACTATGTTGTCCTCTACCTTACCACTACATTGTCCTCTGCTTTACCACTACATTGTCCTCTACCTTACCACTACATTGTCCTCTACCTTACTGCATTGTCCTCTATCTTACCACTACATTGTCCTCTACTTTACCACTACATTGTCCTCTACCTTACCACTACATTGTCCTCTACTTTACCACTACATTGTCCTCTACCTTACCACTACATTGTCCTCTACCTTTCCACTACATTGTCCTCTACCTTACCACTACATTGTCCTCTACCTTTCCACTACATTGTCCTCTACCTTACCACTACATTGTCCTCTACTTTAACACTACATTGTCCTCTACTTTACCACCACATTGTCCTCTCCTGTACCACTACATTGGCCTCTACCTTACCACTACATTTTCCTCTACCTTACCACTACATTGTCCTCTACCTTACCACTACATTGTCCTCTATCTTACCACTACATTGTCCTCTACATTGTCCTCTACCTTACCACTACATTGTCTTCTACTGTACCACTAACTACATTGTCCACTACTTTACCACTACATTGTCCTCTACCTTACCGCTACATTGTCCTGTACCTTACCACTACATTGTCCTCTATCTTACCACTACATTGTCCTCTACATTGTCCTCTACCTTACCACTACATTGTCCTCTATCTTACCACTAGATTGTCATCTACTTTACTGCTACATTGTCCTCTACTTTACCACTACATTGTCCTCTACCTTACCACTATGTTGTCCTCTACCTTACCACTACATTGTCCTCTGCTTTACCACTACATTGTCCTCTACCTTACCACTACATTGTCCTCTACCTTACTGCATTGTCCTCTATCTTACCACTACATTGTCCTCTATCTTACCACTACATTGGCCTCTACCTTACCACTACATTGTCCTCTACCTTACCACTACATTGTCCTCTACCTTACCACTACATTGTCCTCTACTTTACCACTACATTGTCCTCTACCTTACCACTACATTGTCCTCTACTTTACCACTACATTGTCCTCTACCTTACCACTACATTGTCCTCTACCTTTCCACTACATTGTCCTCTACCTTACCACTACATTGTCCTCTACCTTACCACTATGTTGTCCTCTACCTTACCACTACATTGTCCTCTACCTTACCACTACATTGTCCTCTACTTTAACACTACATTGTCCTCTACTTTACCACCACATTGTCCTCTCCTGTACCACTACATTGGCCTCTACCTTACCACTACATTTCCCTCTACCTTACCACTACATTGTCCTCTACCTTACCACTACATTGTCCTCTATCTTACCACTACATTGTCCTCTACATTGTCCTCTACCTTACCACTACATTGTCCTCTATCTTACCACTACATTGTCCTCTATCTTACCACTAGATTGTCATCTACTTTACTGCTACATTGTCCTCTACTTTACCACTACATTGTCCTCTACCTTACCACTATGTTGTCCTCTACCTTACCACTACATTGTCCTCTATCTTACCACTACATTGTCCTCTATGTTACCGCTACATTGTCATCTACTTTACTGCTACATTGTCCTCTACTTTACCACTACATTGTCCTCTACCTTACCACTATGTTGTCCTTACCTTACCACTACATTGTCCTCTACCTTGCCACTACATTGTCCTCTACTGTACCACGACATTGTCCTCTACTGTACCACTACATTGTCCTCTACTGTACCACTACATTGTCTTCTACCTTACCACTACATTGTCATCTACTGTACCACTACATTGTCTTCTACCTTACCACTACATTGTCCTCTACCTTACCACTACATTGTCCTCTACCTTCACACTACATTGTCCTCTAGCTTACCACTACATTGTCCCCTATTTTACCACTACATTGTCCTCTCCTGTACCACTAACTACATTGTCATCTACTGTACCACTACATTGGCCTCTACCTTACCACTACATTGTCCTCCGCCTTACCACTACATTGTCCTCTACCTTACCACTACATTGTCCTCTACCTTACTACTACATTGTCCTCTACCTTACTACTACATTGTCCTCTACCTTACCACTACATTGTCCTCTAACTTACCACTACATTGTCCTCTAACTTACCACTACATTGTCCTCTACCTTACTACTACATTGTCCTCTACCTTACTACTATATTGTCCTCTACCTTACTACTACATTGTCCTCTACCTTACCACTACATTGTCCTCTACCTTACCACTACATTGTCCTCTACCTTACCACTACATTGTCCTCTACCTTACCACTACATTGGCCTCTACCTTACCACTACATTGTCCTCTACCTTACCACTACATTGTCCTCTACCTTACCACTACATTGTCCTCTACCTCAAACTATAGTGGATGCAAAGACATAAAATGCTGTGCATAAGTTCATCGGACTGGAGAATTAGATAAAGGGATTAATTCCCTAGAAACTGAAGTATACCTTTAACCTGTCCATTCCATTGAACTGAGGGTTGTTGTGGCACAAACAGGTCTGGTTCATCAACGTCACAGTACACACATACTATGTGTAGTGTATTACTCAGTGTCCATGAGTGTTTTTACAACATACTACAGATTCATGCGCTAACAAATATAATGAGCTTTTAATCATGTATTCCTCAAAAAGTTCTACAACTGTGCCATTGAGAGCATTTTGTCTGGCTACTTGGTATGACAATAGCACCGGCATCAAATCACATGGTGTTACAGAGGGTGATATGGACAGCCCAGTACATCACTGGGGTGGAGCTCCCTGCAATCCAGCACCTCTATACCAGGCGGTGTGAAAGGAAGGCCTGGAAAAGTGTTAAAGACTCCAGCCACCCAAGACATAGACTGCTCCATCTGCTTTTGCATGGTAAGCGATACCGGTGCTTCTAATCTGACCCCAACAGGATCCTGAACAGCTTAAATCCCTGGGGCATAAAACTTCTAAATAGCTAACGAAATAACTAACAAAATGGCTATATGAACTAACTGATTTGACCCTTGCACTCAATTTAAAACAAACATTTAGATAGCCTGTATGCACATTCACAGGGCACTACACACTCACACACACACACACACACACAAACACACACACACACACACACACACACACACACACACACACACACACACGCACACACACACACGCACAAACACGCACACACACACACACACACACACACGCACACATTTAACATTACATTTAAGTCATTTAGCAGACGCTCTTATCCAGAGCGACTTACAAATTGGTGCATTCACCTTATGACATCCAGTGGAGCAGCCACTTTACAATAGTGCATCTAAATCTTTTAAGGGGGGGGTGAGAAGGATTACTTTATCCTATCCTAGGTATTCCTTAAAGAGGTGGGGTTTCAGGTGTCTCCGGAAGGTGGTGATTGACTCCGCTGTCCTGGCGTCGTGAGGGAGTTTGTTCCACCATTGGGGGGCCAGAGCAGCGAACAGTTTTGACTGGGCTGAGCGGGAACTGTGCTTCCTCAGTGGTAGGGAGGCGAGCAGGCCAGAGGTGGATGAACGCAGTGCCCTTGTTTGGGTGTAGGGCCTGATCAGAGCCTGGAGGTACTGAGGTGCCGTTCCCCTCACAGCTCCGTAGGCAAGCACCATGGTCTTATAGCGGATGCGAGCTTCAACTGGAAGCCAGTGGAGAGAGCGGAGGAGCGGGGTGACGTGAGAGAACTTGGGAAGGTTGAACACCAGACGGGCTGCTGCGTTCTGGATGAGTTGTAGGGGTTTAATGGCACAGACAGGGAGCCCAGCCAACAGCGAGTTGCAGTAATCCAGACGGGAGATGACAAGTGCCTGGATTAGGACCTGCGCCGCTTCCTGTGTGAGGCAGGGTCGTACTCTGCGGATGTTGTAGAGCATGAACCTACAGGAACGGGCCACCGCCTTGATGTTAGTTGAGAACGACAGGGTGTTGTCCAGGATCACGCCAAGGTTCTTAGCGCTCTGGGAGGAGGACACAGTGGAGTTGTCAACCGTGATGGCGAGATCATGGAACACGCACACACACACAAACACACACGCATGCATGCAAGTACACAACCCCAACATGAACTGCTGTGAAAGCCTCAGTGCCAGCTGCATAATGTGGAAGTCTTTGGTTGTGTGCCTGGATAATTGCACCTCAGCACTTGTCTCTAGCTCAGTATTATTGGCGCAGATCAATGGAGCTAGCCTCAGGCACAGACCTTTGGACGAAAACAATTGTTCCAGGAGCCCCACTACTGGATAGAGAGCTGTCTCTGCTGAGAAGAAGCTGGTCCTGAATCCTCAGCACATACACACATGCTGCAGTAAAGCAACGTGTTTGCAGAGGTTATGAGAGAAGAGTGTTTTCTTTATTATTCTGATCCTGTTCCACTAACTACGTTGTCCTCTACCTTACCACTATGTTGTCCTCTACCTTACCACTACATTGTCCTCTACCTTACCAATACATTGTCCTCTACTTTACTACTACATTGTCCTCTACTGTACCACTACATTGTCCTCTCCTTTACCTCTACATTGTCCTCTACCTTACCACTACATTGTCCTCTACCTTACCACTACATTGTCCTCTATCTTACCACTACATTGTCCTCTACCTTACCACTACATTGTCCTCTACCTTACCACTACATTGTCCTCTACCTTACCAATACATTGTCCTCTACTTTACCACTACATTGTCCTCTACTTTACCACTACATTGTCCTCTACCTTACCACTACATTGTCCTCTACCTTACCACTACATTGTCCTCTACCTTACCTCCACATCGTCCTCTACCTTACCACTACATTGTCCTCTACCTTACCACTACATTGGCCTCTACCTTACCACTACATTGTCCTTTAACTTACCACTACATTGTCTTCTACTGTACCACTACATTGTCCTCTACCTTACCTCTACATTGTCCTCTACCTTACCACTACATTGTCCTCTACCTTACCACTACATTGTCCTCTACCTTACTACATTGTCCTCTACCTTACTACATTGTCCTCTACCTTACTACATTGTCCTCTACCTTACTACATTGTCCTAAACTTTACCACTACATTGTCCTCTACCTTACCACTACATTGTCCTCTACCTTACTACATTGTCCTAAACTTTACCACTACATTGTCCTCTACCTTACCAATACATTGTCCTCTACTTTACCACTACATTGTCCTCTACCTTACCACTACATTGTCCTCTACCTTACCACTACATTGTCCTCTATCTTACCACTACATTGTCCTCTAACTTACCACTACATTGTCCTCTACTGTACCACTACATTGTCCTCTACCTTACCACTACATTGTCCTCTACCTTACCACTACATTGTCCTCTACCTTACCACTACATTGTCCTCTATCTTACCACTACATTGTCCTCTAACTTACAACTACATTGTCCTCTGCCTTACCACTACATTGTCCTCTACCTTACTGCATTGTCCTCTACTTTACCACTGCATTGTCCTCTACTGTACCACTACATTGTCCTCTACTGTACCACTACATTGTCCTCTCCTTTACCTCTACATTGTCCTCTAACTTACCACTACATTGTCCTCTACTTTACCACTACATTGTCCTCTACCTTACCACTACATTGTCCTCTCCTTTACCTCTACATTGTCCTCTACCTTACCACTACATTGTCCTCTACCTTACCACTACATTGTCCTCCAGCTTACCACTACATTGTCCTCTACCTTACCACTACATTGTCCTCTACCTTACCACTACTTTGTCCTCTACTTTACCACTACATTGTCCTCTAATTGCAGACATTACATGTGAATCAATATCCTGACAAGTAGAAGGTACTTTTCTTTTTTTGGGGGGGGGGGGGGGGCATTAGTGATAATGTAAAGACTCATACTATCTCTCTCTTTCTCTCCCCCCTCAGAGTGTCTCGGACTGTGACAATTGAAGAGATTCAGATACATGCCAGAGCAACATATATCTGAGGGTTTCTCTTGTCTTTGCCCCTCCAGAGCACTCTCATCCATAACATATTCTAAGAACATAAAATAATTTATTCTAGAAATGCTACAGGTACAGTACACTCTAAGAAGGTGACACAGGTATTCTAAGAACTAATTGAGACAGCAGGGGAGAGAAGGGAAGGATGACAGGGTGATGGTGGGTAGCTGAACTCCTGTTAAAGATATTACACTTCGGTTGACTGAGTTACGCCCACTGTTATGTTATAGCCTAGCTCTAAAGCTTCAGAGAGTGGTGGGTGAAGTGAATATCTTCTGTAAAAGCATGCAGCTCTCACATACATCCTTGCCCCACCCCCCCTGGCAGCTACAGGATGAGTGGAAGCTTTGATATAATGGGATTGCTCCACACACGTATGGCCTAATGCTGCATTTAGAGGCGGGGATAAGTCAGGGATCACACTGGGCATAATAAGGCTATTAAATTACAGACACCCCCAGATGCTGGGCGGGGACCTAATCCCCCCACCAACCTGGAACGGGGGAGCTAGAGAGAGACTAGAGAGTAGCAAGGAAGGGAGAGAGAGAGAGAGAGAGAGAGAGAGAGAGAGAGAGAGAGAGAGAGAGAGAGAGAGAGAGATGGGTCATGCAGAAGAACAGCTCCTGACTTGTTATAACTTTCTGGTTAAACCCATCCCGTTAGCGGGATCATTTTTGTCAACCACCACTGAATTGTAGAGCGCCAAATTCAAATCAAATTACAAAAAATATTAAATATTCATGAAATCACAAGTGTAATATAGCTAAACACAGCTTAGCTTGTTGTTAATCCACCTGGCGTGTCAGATTTCAATAAAGCTTTTCGGCGAAAGCATACTGTAAAGTTTGTCGTCGGGAGAAGAAGAGGACCAAAGTGCAGCGTGGTACGTATTCATAATAATTTTAATAAAGATGAATACTGAACAAAAACAACAAACCGACAAACGAAGAGTTCATTAAGGTGCAACAAAAAACACTAAACAGAAAACAACCACCCACAACCCATAGTGGGAAAACAGGCTGCCTAAGTATGGTTCTCAATCAGAGACAACGATTGACAGCTGCCTCTGATTGGGAACCATACCAGGCCAAAACCAGAAATACAAGACATAGAGCAAAAACATAGAATGCCCGCCCCAACTCACGCCCTGACCAAACTAAAACAGAGACATAAAAAAGGAACTAAGGTCAGGACGTGACACATACCAAGCCTTTATGTAAGGAAATCTCTCTTAGGAGGCAAAATATTAAAAACAGCTAGCAGCCAAGTAGATTGGTCACGAAAGTCAGAAAAGCAATACATTAAATCACTTACCTTTGATGATCTTCGGATGTTTGCACTCACGAGACTCTCAGTTGCACGATAAATGTTCCTTTTGTTCCATAAAGATTATTTTTATATCCAAAAAACCTCCATTTGGTTGGCGCGTTATGTTCAGAAATCCACAGGCTCGAGCGGTCACGATATTGCAGACGAAAATTCCAAATAGTATCCGTAATGTTTGTAGAAACAATTTTTTTTAATAATCAACCGGGAATTTAGCTTCTTCAATAGGACAGAGAGAAAAAATGGCTGCTCCAAGCTGTTGCGCATACAAAACTCTCCTGGCACCCAGCCATTCAATGACGCGATGTGATCTTTCTCGCTTATTTTTCAAAATAAAAGCCTGACACTATGTCTAAAGACTGTTCACACCATGGGCAAGCCATAGGAAAAGGAATCTGGTTGATATCCCTTAAAATGGAGCGAAGGCAGGCTATGGAACATGGAGCTTTCAAAATAGAGGCCACTTCCTGGTTGGATTTTCCTCAGGTTTTCGCCTGCAATATCAGTTCTGTTAAACTCACAGACAATATTTTGACAGTTTTGGAAACTTTAGATTGTTTTCTATCCTAATCTGACATTATATGCATATGCTAGATTCCGGGCCTGAGAAATAGGCAGTTTCATTTGGGTACGTTTTTCATTCAAACCTCAAAATATTGTCCCCTACACTCAAGAGGGAGTGAGATAACACGATTAAATTAGCAAAAAATGTATAGGTAATCAAATTGTACAACTGAAGATCAACTCAGGAGGAACAGATTGACAGAGAGTGAGTTGAAAGACCAATCTTAATCAGCTAGCTTACTGTCTAGCTCCAACTGTTTACTGGTGGTATCCATAGCAACACGGCCAGTGAGGCAGCGCCAGCAGCAGCAGAGAATGAGAGACTTTCCCCCCTTTTTTTGAATACCCAGCAGAAATCAAATCAGAGAAGGGAAGAATCAATTTTAAACACAGAATTCTGAGGGAGAACCCGGAAACTTTCTTTGCCGCCTGCTCACAAAACAAACCTGTTATTTTACACAGACCACACTACTGCCTGGCATACAGCTGGAACCAGGCATTTCAACTATACCACAAAGAAAGGCATCTGCAAGGGAAGGCAAATCCACATGTTTGAGGACAGCGATAAGGACCAGAAAAACAGGTTTCTGACGGTAAACATGTACCAGAACGGCACTGTCATGGTCCAGGGAAGTGAGGCTTGACTCAGCTCTGTTGTGCAGGACTTCCCCACCCTAAGGGAGATAGCGGAAAGCAACAAAGACAAGGACAGCACCCCCTCATCTCAGGCACCCAAACAGCAGGAGCCCAGACCTACACCCACACAACAGCTCTATCCTCCCCCTGCCTGCCTAAAACCACCAGAGCCAGCACCACACTACCATCAGCCTGCTGAGAGACACGCTGGTTCTGTTAGAGGTATGGGTTACTGAGCTGAAGAAGCAGCCCCTCAGCTACACTACGATCAGCCTGCTGAGAGACAGGCTGTCTCTGTTAGAGGTATGGGTTACTGAGCTGAAGGAGCAGCCCCCCAGCTACACTACGATCAGCCTGCTGAGAGACAGGCTGGCTCTGTTAGAGGTATGGGTTACTGAGCTGAAGAAGCAGCCCCTCAGCTACACTACCTCCAGCCCAGACACAGAACTTCTACAGGACCAGATCAACCAGTGCAGGACCCAGCTGAATAACTCTGTCCAGGAGCTGAGAGAGAGTCTTACCACAGCGCTTGAGGAGGTGAAGGCCACCATGAGGAGAGAGCCTTACCACAGCGCTTGAGGAGGTGAAGGCCACCATGAGGAGAGAGCTGGTGCAGGTGAAGGAGGAGATGGCAAAGGAGTTGTCTGTCATCAAGAGCGTGCTGCAGCACAGAGAGCAGGCTGTAGAGACTACTAGAGAGAAGCTGCAGCACAGAGAGCAGACTGTAGAGACTACTAGAGAGAAGCTGCAGCCCCTCACCACCCCTAACAACCCCACTGACCCACCTTTAAACACAATCCCCCCCATACCGACAAACCTTTACCCATACCCCCAGTCAACAAGGAGGCTTACATGGGAACACCAACTACAGAGAGAAGCTCTATGGATCCCCCTGACACACCACCACAAAGCCCTCCTTGTACACAGGCCCTGTGTACCCCAGCCCCAGACCGCAAACACACTACTTTGGTAAAACCCATTGAGGTGGCCATCCTCATTGACACAAATGGGATACTCATCCAAGAGTATTAACTCTTTCCCCACCACAAGGTGTGCAAAATACGGTGCACAATAACACAGGATGTACTCCACATCCTGTCCCAGCCTGACTTTGGCACACCAGGCCACATCATTATTCACACCGGCACCAACAACCTGCGAGAGGAGCAGGAGAGAGTAGGCAGCCTGGTCAACAGAGTAGCATAGAGGGCCTCTGAGTGGTTCCCAAACTCCAAAATCACCATCTCCACTCTGCTGCCCCGCAAAGACTTTCATCCCGGTACCATTCAGAAAGTCAACGCTGACATCGCCAGAGGGTGTGGCCAACTCCCGAACGTGCACGTTGCTCACCACCCAACATTCACCCCAGAGCCATTGCATGACCACTCCCACCTGTTGAAGCAGACAGTAGGGATGTTTACCAAGTCTCTTAAGGACGTGGCACTTGGTAGACAAACACCCCATGCCGCACTGGACAGAGGAACACCCAGAGACCCCTACCAGACCACTGTACCATCAAGGAGCCCCAGGCCCATTCCACGCCACACCAGACCACTGCATCACCAAGGAGCCCCAGGCCCCTTCATCGCCCCACCAGACCACTGCACCACCAAGGAGTCCCAGGCCCCTTCACCGCCCCACCAGACCCAGCACACTCCACAGGCCCCGCCCACCACCAGAGCATCACCACTTCCATCGGCTTAGCCAGACCGGACCGGGCCCAGGCTAGTACCCTGCACCAGACCACCACCCCTACCAGACCAGAGAGGAAGCCCCACGGCCCAGAACTGGCCCTCCTCCACTCCACAGGGCCCAACAACGGGACCAGCGCAGCTACACAGAGGTTGTCAGAGGACAGGAGAACCCTGTAGGGTTGAGTGAGATTACACAGCTCCTTCAATACATCTGCACTAAACGCGAGCGCGCGCGCACACACACACACACACACACACACACACACACACACACACACACACACACACACACACACACACACACACACACACTGCTATTCATTATTTTTGCAACATGAAATCACTATCAGTTAGCATGTGGAACATTCAGGGCCTAAACTCATCAACCTTTGGACTGAAGAGTTTAGCACTGAAGTTTAACAAAAATCTTAAAGATGTTGACATCATCATTCTTCAGGAGTGATGACATTGTCACTAACTGTCCCAAAGGCTACAGAGAAGTAATTGTGCCATCACAGAAACACAGATCCCCTCAAAATGGGTAAATATGACATTTGGTTAAAACTGAAAAAATAACTGAAAAAGATGTGTTCCTTTGCGCAATATATTTCCCCCCTCGGAATCCCCATATTACTCAGAGGAGATCCCCCCCCCCCCCCCCTCGGAATCCCCATATTACTCAGAGGAGATCTTCCCCACCCTTGCGAAAGGGACGAGCTCATTTCCCTGGGCCTGGAAATGGCACATCTGTGGGGACACAAATGCACGCACAGGAAAACTACCTGATCTAACGAGCACATGAGGGGACAGCTTCATTACAGGCCATAGTGTCTCTAACTGTCTTCATCTCCCCCATAGAAACAACAGTGACAGCACCGTCAACAACAACGGAAGGGATCTGTTGCAGCTCTGTAGAAGCCTGGGTCTGTACTTTGTCAATGGTAGGTTACGGGGGGAGTCTTTGGGGAGATTCACCTACTGCTCACCTCTTGACCAGAGCACAGTAGACTATATGATTACAGACATTGACCCTTTCTCTCTCAGCTCATTCACTGTCAAGCCACTAACACCTCTGTCTGATCACAGCCAAATTATGTGATGCCTCAAAAAAACAGACATGGAAACAACCACACATTCACAGCCCAGTAAGCTGTACAACATCAGCAATTCATACAGATGGGCCCAAAACAGTACTGAAGAATACCAGAAAGCAACCTGTAACCAAAATATCCAAACACTCTTAGAATCTGGAGACCACATTCACTCACAGTAACGAAGGCATCAATCTAGCAGTAAAAAACATCAACTATTTATTCAGGCAAACAGAAAAAGAAGCTCAACTGAAATGGATAAGAAACAAAACAAAAAAGATCACAGATGACAACTGGTTTGATGCAGATTGTAAAATTATAAGGAAAAGACTTAGAACACCATCCAACCAAAAGCACAGAGACCCCAAATAATGACGAATTACACCTTCACTACTGTGAGACTTTAAAACTCTATAAACGTAACACTCAGAACCAAAACAGCACAGTACAACAGCAAGCAGCTGACACTAATTGAAGAGTCCATAAACACAAACAACTTCTGGAAAAACTGGAAAAAACTATAAAAATCCAAACAAGAGGAACTAGTGATACAAAATGGTGACATATGGACAACCCATTTTAAAACACTCTACAACACTGTTCAAATTGACACAAACCCAGAACAATGCCAAATTCATGACAAGTTGAATGGATTAGAAAAAGCTATAAAGGACAACCAAAATCCATTGGACTCCCTGACCAGGAGGTCTACAAGAAACTTCAGTCCGTCAAATTAAAAAAAGCAATGCGGACCTGATGGCATCCTAAATGAGCTGCTCAAACTCACTAGTGCAAAATTTCTATTGGCTATATTAAAACTGCTTCATTTGATCCTGAGTGTAGGTTATTTCCCTGACATCTGGAATCAAGGACTCATAACACCAATCTTTAAGAACAGAGACGAATTTGATCCTAACAACTACAGAGGCATTTGTGTGAACAGTAACCTGGGGAAGGTTTTCTGTAGTATTATAAATGTAAGAGTACTAGACTTTCTTAATAAGCACAATGTCTTGAGTAAAAGCCAAATTGGATTCATACCAAAACATCGCATGACTGATCATATTTACACCCTACACACCCTGATAGATAAACATGTCCACCAAAATAATACCAAAATATATGCTTGCTTTATCAACTTTTTTATTGTACCTTTATTTTACTAGGCAAGTCAGTTAAGAACAAATTCTTATTTTCAATGACGGCCAGGGAACAGTGGGTTAACTGCCTGTTCAGGCGCAGAACAACAGATTTGTACCTTGTCAGCTCGGGGATTTGAACTTGCAACCTTCCGGTTACTAGTCCAACACTCTAACCACTAGGCTACCCTGCCGCCCCAACGTGGCAAGAACAGAATTCTTTAACCAGGGACAGGGCCTTTTCATGGGGTTGCAATCTGAGCCCTGCACTCTTTATTTGTATTATTATTTTTTTTGGTTAGCTCGCACTGATCCCGGCCCGTCACAGGAGTCGCTACTGCGCAATGAGACAAGGATATCCCTACTGGCCAAACCCTCCCTAACCCGGACGACGCTAGGCCAATTGTGCGTCGCCCCATGGACCTCCCGGGTTATGGCCGGCTGCGACAGAGTCTCTGGTGGCACAGCTAGCACTGCGATGCAGTGCCCTAGACCACTGCGCCACCCGGGAGGCCTCGCCCTGCACTCTTTAATAGTTATATCAATGAATTGGCCAATATTCTAAAAAAATCCCTAGCCCCTGGTGTTAGTCTCCACAATTCAGAGGTTAAATGCCTACTCTTCGCAGATGACCTAATGTCTGCTGTCACCCACAGCACATGGCCTACAGCAGAGCCTGGACCTGCTAGAGCAGTACTGTCAGACCTGGGCCCTGGCAGTAAACCCCCACAGCACATGGCCTATAGCAGAGCCTGGACCTGCTAGAGCAGTACCGTCAGACCTGGGCCCTGGCAGTAAACCCCCACAGCACATGGCCTATAGCAGAGCCTGGACCTGCTAGAGCAGTACCGTCAGACCTGGGCCCTGGCAGTAAACCCCAAAAATACTAAAATAATGATTTCCAGAACATCCAGATCTCAGGGAATTAGATCAAAGTGCTCAATTGGTACAAAATACACAGAGTAATACACACGATACAGTTACTTAGGTTTAAGAATAAGCTGAACTGGACACCTTAATGATACAGTGAATGAACTGAGAGAGAAATTAATTTTAATTTTATTTAACCAGGCAAGACAGTTAAGAACAAATTCTTATTTTCAATGACGGCCTAGGAACAGTCAGTTAACTGCCTGTTCAGGAGCAGAAGGACAGATTAGTGCTTTTTCAGCTCGGGGGTTTGAACTTGCAACCTTCCGGTTCCTAGTCCAACTCTCTAACCACTAGTCTACCCTGCCGCCCCCAGCACACATTGCATTCTACGACATTAAAAACAAATTCAAATTGAAATACATATTAAAATGTGGCTAAAACTAATTGAATGTGTCATTCAACCAATTGCAATTTATGGCAGTGAGGTGTGGAGTTCCACTTCCAAAACAAGATTTCATCAAATGGGACAAACACCCCATTGAAACCCTGCATGCAGAGTTCTGTAAGATTCTCCTATATGTCCAGAGGAAAACTAAAAACAATGCATTCAGGGCAGAATTAGGCCAATATCACCTAATAATACAAACTCAAAAAAGGGCAATTAAGTTTTGGAAACATCTAAAATACAGTGACCCCCTCTGATATCATTACCAAGCCCTGCAATGCCAAGAGCTGAGCAAAGAAAATAGTTCCCTCATCCATCTGGTCCTGAGTTCACAAACCTGTTCTACTAACACACTGAAGCCTCAGTCCCCTCATCCAGCTGGTCCTGGGGCTGAGTTCACAAACCTGTTCTACTAACACACTGAAGCCTCAGTCCCCTCATCCAGCTGGTCCTGGGGCTGAGTTCACAAACCTGTTCTACTAACACACTGAAGCCTCAGTCCCCTCATCCAGCTGGTCCTGGGGCTGAGTTCACAAACCTGTTCTACTAACACACTGAAGCCTCAGTCCCCTCATCCAGCTGGTCCTGGGGCTGAGTTCACAAACCTGTTCTACTAACACACTGAAGCCTCAGTCCCCTCATCCAGCTGGTCCTGGGGCTGAGTTCACAAACCTGTTCTACTAACACACTGAAGCCTCAGTCCCCTCATCCAGCTGGTCCTGGGGCTGAGTTCACAAACCTGTTCTACTAACACACTGAAGCCTCAGTCCCCTCATCCAGCTGGTCCTGGGGCTGAGTTCACAAACCTGTTCTACTAACACACTGAAGCCTCAGTCCCCTCATCCAGCTGGTCCTGGGGCTGAGTTCACAAACCTGTTCTACTAACACACTGAAGCCTCCGTCCCCTCATCCAGCTGGTCCTGGGGCTGAGTTCACAAACCTGTTCTACTAACACACTGAAGCCTCAGTCCCCTCATCCAGCTGGTCCTGGGGCTGAGTTCACAAACCTGTTCTACTAACACACTGAAGCCTCAGTCCCCTCATCCAGCTGGTCCTGGGGCTGAGTTCACAAACCTGTTCTACTAACACACTGA